>NC_141932.1:4578417-4882978 GCF_057802395.1 Ceratotherium simum simum
TGTGACTATATGGGGCAGGGGGTCATGGTCTGTGTGGGGACAGGTGTGCCCTTCTGCATTCTGACTAGTAATTGTTGGTATAAAGGAGGCACCTCACTTGTGGGGCTCATCTCTGTGTGCCCCACAGAACATACAACCAGCAGGTCTGATCACATCACCCACCTCAGTAAGCCTTCAGTCCCATTTAATGGAGGCCATGAGCTGTGTTTGTCGGAGGAGTGGTGCAAGGGGATGAGGGGAACTGCACACACTTGGAGCCACTGAAGGTGTGATTTAGGGACCACTGGTGGGGGCTCCAGGGAGATCATATGAGGATCTATGGGGCATGAGAGTCATGTCGGCTCTTTTGCCAATAAACAAGGTTCTGTAGGATTCACTGGGGCTGGACTAAAACTTACACAGGAGAACCATGGACTTGTATGGATAATTGTAACGCAAAGGAGAGATTGGAATAATTACAATTTCTGATTAGAGTCTTGTATAGAACAGAAATATCAACAGAACTGCAGGGAGGGATTGCTGTGTGGAATGGATCAAGGATAGGGTGGGATATGTATACAAGCATACATAAACATATATATATATATACACAAATACTTTGCTTTTATTACTATCTTGAACAAACTTACCTCTAAGATTAAAAATAAGAATATTAATCTACCATTACTTATTCCTTCTCTGAAGCTCTTCCTTTCTTTAGGTCTTAGTTTCTGATCTACTTCATTTTCTTCTCTCTGAAGAATTTTTCACATTTTTTGCAAGGCAGGTCCACTGGCAACAGATTCGATTTTTGGGGGTCTGAGAAATTCTTTATTTCACCTTCATTTCTGAAGGATAATTTCACAGGGTAGAAAATTCTAGATTGGTGGGTTTTTTCTCTCAACTCTTTACTTCACTCTGCTCTAATCTTGCCTGTTTGGTTTCTGAGGAGAAGTTGGAAGTGATTCTTCACTTTGTCCATATGTAAAGTTGAGTTTTTTCCTCTGACTTCTTTCAGCGTTTTTTCTTTATGTTTGATTATATGTAGCTTCAAAATGACAGGCCTAAGTATAGTTTTTTTTTCTTTTTTTAATTTATCCTGCTTGGTGTTTTCTGGGTTCCTGGATCTGTAGTTTGGTGTCTGACATAATTTGGGGGCATTCTCAGTCATTATCTTTTCATGTATTTCTTCCATGCTTGTCTCTCTCTCTTCTCCTTCTGCTGTTCCCATTACACGTGTTACACATTTTGTAGATAGCCCACTGTCCTTGTCTACGCTGTTCTGTTTTGTCAGGTTTTTTCTATTTGTTCTTCAGTTTTTTGATGTTTCTATTGTTGGATCCTCAAGCTCAGAGATTCTTCCCTCAGCTGTGTCCAATCTACTTTAAACCAGTCAAAAGCATTCTTCACTTCTGTTACACTGTTTTTGATCTTTAGCATTTCCTTTTAGTTCTTTCTTAGGATTTCCATCTCTCTGTTTGCATTGCCCAACTGTGTTTGCACGCTGTCTACTTTATCGGTTAAATCCCTGAGCTTATTAATCAGAGCTGTTTGAAATTCCCTCTCTGATAAGTCCAACATCCCTGCCATGTCTGCTTTTGATGCATGCTCTGTCTCTTCAAATTGTGTTATTTTCCTTTTAGTATGTTTTCCAATTTTTTCCTTATAGCCAGACGTGATGTGCTTGGTAAAAGCAACTGCTGTAAATAGACCTTTAGTAATGTTTTGGTAAGTTGTGGGGAAAGGGGAGGTGTTCCATGGACGTAGAAGTAGGGCTTCATCTGTTAGTGAGCCTGTGCCTCTGGACTTCGAACTTGGCAAGTGTTTCTCAGGTTTTTTTGCCCCCCTTAGGTGGGACAGGATGAGTAGAGTGGGCTGGAGTTGGGTACATCCCTTCCCCAGGTGAGTTGGGCTCTGACAGTACCCCAGCAGGGTAGGCTCCAGTTAACCCCTTTCTCCTGAGGGCAGACCTTGTTCAGAAGAACACAGGGCTCTGGTGTGTTTCAGAATGGTTTCTTGTCCCCTCCCCCTGCCACAAGCACAAGGGGATTTTCCTCTGACATTTACTGAGAGAATGTGGTCAAGCTGCTGGAGGTAAAATTCATAAATGTGTGGGGATCCCCCTATAACTTGGTCTGTCTGGAGTTTATCGCTCTCAGACTTGTCCACAACGACCCCTATCAATCCATCAAATATAGGGCAGGTTTTTTCCACCTCAGGCCTCATTCCCATGTGCTCTCTGTTATCAGTCTCTGCTCCAGTGAGCCTGGATTCCCTGTATTCACCTGTCCCTCTCTCCAATCTTGGAGGCAGCGATGGCCCCTGTGTCCTCACTCTCTTAGGGATCCAAGAATTTTCAGCCTATTAAGTTTTTTCTTGTTGTTAGGACAGAGTGGTGACGTCGAAACTCCTTAACTGAAAAGCTGGAAACTGGACGTCCACAAATGATTTTTTAACTCCTTAACTCGGATGAATTATGAGTCCTCAAACGTGGACAACTGATTCTCTTGAAACAGTATTAAAATTAGTTATATAATCTTATAATCTCAACAGTATTTTTGCATTTTCCATTTCATTTTCTTAAGTTAATACATTCTTATAATAAGCAGGAGAACCGTGAATTTTAAGGGAGGTAGAGTACTTTCTTTGTCTCTTGTAATTTACTCATATACTCAGCACATATTATTTACCACCTATTCTTTGTCAACTGTATTGTTGAACAAGAGAAACACGCTTCCTAAGTTCATGGACCTTACTTTCTGGTGGAGAATCAGATATGAAAGTAAACAGAAGTAAATATAAAATAATAATGGTGAAAAGTATACCTGGTGTCTGGTCTGTGTTCTTGAGTTTGAGCCCCTCGCATGGAGTATGACAGCATCTCCTTTCTCAGCAGAGAGAGTGGGAAGCCTTTTCCAACATTCACTATGTGGGAAGACTGCTGATGTCATCACTGGCATGAGCACCTTTTGCTCCAGGCGACTCTGAAGCCATCTCCATGTCTTATCAGAAAGATGTCCTAAGAACCACAGGGAAACTGGCTGTGAAAACCAGCTTTCTCTTACAGATTGGGGTTGGGACTCTGGCCAATATCATTCTCTTCTTCTATAATGTCTTTCCAATCTTGCTTGGCCACAGGCAGAGGCCCACACACATGGTTCTAACCCACATGGCTGTGGCCAATCTCTTGGCTCTTCTCTCCAGTGCAATTCCCCACACGACAGCTGCTTTTGTTTTGAGGAGCCCCCTGTCCTCTCTCGGGTGTAAATTTTCATATTATATATACAGAGTGGCTCGAAACACCACCATGTGTTCCACCTGTGTCCTCAGCACCTATCAATTCTTCACTCTCATTCCCGGGAGAGTGGAGTGGACGATGCTCAGAGGAAGAACACCTAAGGTCATTGGTCCATTCTGTTGTACCTGCTGGATGATCAGTTTCTTAACGAATGTCTTTATTCCTGTGAAAGTCGCTGGTCCACAGGACATGGAAAATGATACTGACGTCCAAGGGAAGTGGTTCTGTCCATCCTCAAATTTCACTTCACGCATGGTTATCTTGTTGTCCATCTCTGATGTCATGTTTATTTTCCTCATGGTCTGGTCGGGTGGTTCCATTGTGCTTCTCCTGCACAGACACCACCAGAGAGTGCAGCATATTCACACCCCCAATGGCTACCACAAATGCCCACCAGAGACCAGAGCCGCCCACACCATCCTCATGTTGGTGGTCACTTTTGTCATCCCTTACATGCTGAATTCCATTCTTGCTTTTTATATCACTGCCTTTTTAGATGCTCGTCCATGGTTGATGCACATCTCTCATATTTTGGCTTTATGTTTCCCCACTTTTAGCCCCTTACTGCTGATCCTTAGGGATCCCAGAGCTCCTAGTTTCTGCTCCTGAATTGTTGAAAACACAATTGAAAAGGTAAATAAATAGAAGTCAGTTTCTATACCATCTATGATTATTGTATTTTGTAATCATTTACGAGTTACCCATTTTCATAAACTTTTTTTTGTTTAAAGATTTTATTTATTTTTTTCCCCCCCCAAAGCCCCAGTAGATAGTTGTATGTCACAGCTGCACATCCTTCTAGTTGCTGTATGTGGGACGCGGCCTCAGCATAGCCGGAGAAGTGGTGTGTCGGTGCGCGCCCGGGATCCGAACCCCGGGCCACCAGCAGCGGAGCGCGAGCACTTAACCGCTAAGCCACGGGACCGGCCCTCATAAACTTTTTAACATATACATAATAGCACTTATTATTTTTAACCATTGGTAAGTGCACAATCCAGTGGCATTAAACACATTCACAAGTTGTGCAACCATCTCTACTATCTATACCTAACACTTTTTTGTCATCCCCAACAAAAACACAGTGCCCAGTAAAAGAATAACACCACTTCCTCTCTCCTACCAGCCGAGACATCCTCTATTCTACTTTCGGTCTCTGTGAATTTACTTGTTCTTGATACTTCACATAAATGGAATCACATAGTATTTGTCCTTCTGTGTCTCCCTTATCTCACTAAGCATAATATTTTCAACGTCATTTCATATTGTAGCATATATCAAAATTTCATTCATTTTTATGGCTGAAGGCTATTCCATTCTACGTGTATACAGCATTGGGTTTATTCATTCTTCTGCTGATGAATACTTGGGTTATTTCCACCTTTTGGCTATTGTGAACAACACTTCTATGAACATGGATGTACAAATATCTGTCACGTCCCTGCTTTCAATTGTTTTGGATATTTACCTAGGAGTGAATTGCTGTGCCATATGTTAGTTCTATGTTTATCCTTTTGAGAAATCACCAAACTGTTTCCACAGCTGCCGCATCATTTTACATTCCCACCAGCAATGCACAAGGGTTTCAGTTTCTCCACATCATCACCAACACTTGTTCTTTTCCGTTTTGGGGATTGCTGTGTATCCACCACAGCAAGTGTGAAGTGAGATCCCATTGTGGTGTGATTTGCATTTCCCCCAATGACCTATGATGTTGAGCAGCTTTTCATAGACTTATTGGCAGTTTGTATATCTTTAGGAAAATGCCTATTCAAGTCCTTTGCCCATTTTTGTATTGGATTATCTTTTGTCGTTAGTTTGAGGGTACTTTATATATTACAAGTATTGATTCTTTATCAGTATGAGATTCACAAGATTTCCTCCCATTCTGGAGTTTGTCAGAACGTTGCTGTCAGCCCAGGGCAGTTCTTTAGAGACTGGAGAGTCTGTCCCTGCAGGTGGGGCTGAGGGCACCACCCAGGTAAAGGGGATCTGAGTGGAGATCCAACCACATCCACCATGGGGCCATTTTTAACATTTCTGTTTTGTTCACACTCTCAAATGATCACTATTTCCTTTACAATGCTTGGAGTTAGTGATGCTTAATTAGGTGTAGTGTGCAATTAGAGGGAGGAAATTTGAAGTGGTCAGTTGGAACACTCTTCCAGGAAACACAGAGACGATTCTGCAGCTGTCATATCATGAGCTCTGCCCCTATTGTTCATTCCCCTTTGAACACATTGGCTTAATTTCTGCAGGGTTTTCCCCCAGAAATGCATCATAGTCTGTCTTGTAACAGTAACACCCCACTGTTCCTAGCCAAGTATATTATAACTTTAAAATTCTCCAGGGAGGGGACTATGATGAGATTTAGACAAAACTAGATCTGCTCAAGGTAAATAATGGTTGAAAGCAGACAAGTTTGTTCCCAAAGTGTGTGGGTGGGGTGATGATATTATTGTCTATAATTTTGTGTGCTTCAAAATGTTCATTAAAGTTGTATTTTAAGGAGAAAACATTAAATAGTGTTTTTTGAAATTGTTAATATGTAAACTGAATTAAAATAATGTAGATGATGCATAAATTTAAAGAATTAGCCCTATGGAGCCAACCTGCGGCATAGCGGTTAAGTGCGTGCACTTTGCTGCTGGCGGACAGGTTCCGATCCCGGTTGCGCACCCACGCACCACTTGTCAGGCCATCCTGTGGCGTCATCCCACATAAAGTGGAGGAAGATGGGCATGGCCGTTAGCTCAGGGCCAGTCTTCAGCAAAAAGAGGAGGATTGGCATGGATGTTAGCTCAGGGCTGATCTTCCTCACAAAAAAATAAAAATAAAAAGATTTAGCCCTAAAAATAGATTAAAAACATGAAGACATACTCAATGGAAAACAAAAGACAGCAAAAAAAATTTCTTATTAAAACCCTTGGAAACCCATGGGGAGTGTGTGGTTGTCCCAAAGGTTGGGGGCACTACGGGCTCACAGACGGGGTGGGTGATGGGCACCACAAGTCCCACAGAGTGTAAACTTTTTCTTAAAGAATCAGATAGTCAATACTCTAGGCTCACAGGCCATAAGGTCTCCGTCACACCTACTTAATCCTGTCTTTTTTTTTTTTAATTTTTTGTTTATTGCAGTAACATTGGTTTATAACATTGTAAAAATTTCAGGTGTACATCATTAATCCTGTCTTTGCATATGGAAGCTGCCATAGTCAATAGGAAAATAAGAGAGGCTGAGTTCCAGTAAAACTTTATTTACAAGAAAAGCGGTGGCCCACAGGCCTTAGTTTGCTGACCCCTTAGTTGGGGCATCATGTGATGTGTGGGTGGGTTTCCCTTCCCACATGTAAAGGGCATGTCCTACAAAGTGGCAGGAAGGGGGTGGTGGGTCCCACATGACAAGAAGGACAACACTAGGGGACCAAGGTATAGGGATCTACAAAGAGAGAGCAGACTGTCTGAAGGAGAGAAATCATTTCTGTTCTAAGGGAAATGTGAGGCAGAGAAGAAGCTGGCTGGGGGGGGTCAGTGTGTCTGAGGTAGAGTTTCTGTGTGAGAAAAATGGAGAGACAGGGTGAGACTGAAAACCCAGGAGTGTGTGCAACTAAGGGCAGTCACTACAAGTGTGCACACTCACATGAGAAGGCGCATGTGTGTGCAGCTACATGTGAGAGAACACTCTAGAACATGTACGTGAGAGGGAAGGTCTGTATGAGAGCGTGATGGCGCATGTGAGAGTGTGGATGGGGTGAGCGAGCTCACGTGTGTCAGTGTGTCCTGTGGGAGTAAAGCACTCTGGAGGCCTGTCCAGTGCTGGTGGCTGAGATTTCCTGAGCAACGGCCAAGGCCACTCAACCGGGGAGACGGGCACCAGGCCTTGGTCTCTGGCGCCACCTACTGGTCCCAGACCCACAGGCTCCCTCCCTGCCCAGCTCCCAGACCCTAAATCCAGGCAGAACCCAGAGGCCCTCCCGCCATATCCTCCAACAGAAAACCTTGGTAGAAGCTTGTCCACTTCAACCCCCAGGAACAGATGCCCCGGTCAGAATGGCGCCCACAGGACCCTCCCCAGCACCCACAAAGGGCCCAAGCAGCTCAGCCCAGAGCCCGACATCTGACTCCCAGGGCCCTGGAGACACATTTGTCCTTGAAAGAAAAGGTTGAAGCGGGGCCAGCCCGGTTGCCTAGCAGTTGAGTTTGTGCGCGCTTCACTTCGGTGGTCCAGGCTTCACAGGTTCGGGTCCCGGGCGTGGACCAACGCACCACTTATCAAGCCGTGCTGTGGCAGCGTCTCATATAAAGTAGAGAAAGATGGGCACGGATATTAGCCCAGGGCCAATATTCCTCAGCAAAAGGAGGAGGATTGGAATCGGATGTTAGCTCAGGGTTAATCTTCCTCACCAAAAAAAATAAAGTAAAATAAAAGATTGAAGCATATACAGCAGAGAGAACCAATGAGGCAGGAATGAATGACTGCATTCATTCAACATTGAGTGATTGATGGGTCACTGCAAACCCAGGTGCTCAGGCTTAATGAGGAGGGACCCTTAAATGGCAGCTCCAGTTGAGAAGTGGTGACCAGAATATTCTGGAAATAACAATATATGAGGAGACTCAGGATTTCTGGAGCTACTGTGTATTTCATACTGTTGGATTGAAAAGGAAGAAGCCTAAGATAGAGTGCTGAGATTAAGCCTCTAATTTAATTTATGTGGGTGCTGGTCTGAGTTTTGTTTTTTATTGTCTTCTCCATTTTGGAAAAATAAGGAAATTGAGAAGAGAATTAGTCTCTAACCCTTAACTCTTCACTAGAGGAAACAAGTAGGACATTTTATGTTATTGTCCTCCTCTGCTTCTGTTGACAGAAGTGGAAGGAAGGCTCTGAGGCAAGAAATAATAAAACACGTACTTAATTCAGTGAACTGAAGGTCTGACTTACAGTCTGGAAGGGGGAGGGTGCCCTATCTGCAGTACCCAGGAGCCCACTTCCCTGAAACTCCACCCAGAACCATCCTAGGGCTGGGCCCTGTGCCCAGGATGCCCCAGCATCAGGAGCAGGGCTGCCTAGCCACAGGGATGGAATCGGATGACACTGGCAAAGCCCCACTTTCATGCTGGCAGTCTCTCACTCCCACAGGCAATCAGGGCACCAGGAAGGAGGCCACCAAGAGGCCACCACCCCTCCCCTATGCTGTTGAACTCTTCTGGTATCTTGAATCCTGAACTGACCCCATGTGGTTCCAGCATCCCTGGGACCCTGTCCTCCTCTGGGCAGAGTGGGCGACCACTCTTGGTCTGTCCAGCCCCTCAGGTCTCCATCACCCTGGTCTGCAGGGGGGGACCCACTGTGACTCATCCAATCCCCACATCAGCAGGGACAAGAAGTCTGACCGTCACCGTCGCCCATGCACACTCACTCTTGCTCTACGATCCATCTGGGGGCCACCAGCCCCATGGCCAACCCCCAAAGGTGAGCCACCTCCCCCAGAGACGTGGTCAGCCCTGATCACTGTGGGAGGGGGCTCCTGGAGCAGGCCTGGTGCAGCCTCTGGGCCCCTGTGACTTGGGGTTCTGCAACTGCCTGCCCCTCACCTCCTGCCCACAGCAGCTCCTGGGCAAGAACAAAGCCTGGCTGACCCAGGGTGCCCAGGGCCCACCACAGCCTTCCCTGCAGGGCCTGGGATTCCGAGGTGTAAAATGAGGCTCTGAGGGAATGAATCCTACAGTCAGGACCTGACTCCAGGCACGTGGGAAGGAGGCCCCACACAGAGGGGTCCTCATCACCAAAGCCCCTGGACTGCAGGGCCTAGAACAAGCTGATGTCCAGCTGTTCATGGGGATAACAGCAGCACCCACCTTGCTGGGGGGTCTGTGGATTCACTGGGGTCCAGCACAGAGAAAGAACACAGATGACAAACAGGTAGCCCCTGGTGGTCCTCTCAGCTCCACCAGCAGAGGCTGACTGAGATTTCCAAGGATGCTGGGTGGACCAGCGGCACCTGCAGGGGATGTGGGGGGACGAGGGCCCCACAGTGGTCACAGTGAGGACAGTGGTGCTGCGTGTGCTGAGTACACACCACCTCTCAACAGCCACTCTTATCACCACCCTCATGGGTGTCTCACTGAACCCTGGACCCCCTGGCCTCAACGTGGTGTCCACTGCCCACAAACATCTGTCTGAAGCCCCCGAACCCAAGGACCTCATCAGCTCTCCAGTGGGCCCCCTGAACCCCGAGTGTCTGGGCTGGCTCCTAACCCACCTAAGGGGTGAGTGTCTGGCCCTGAGCGGGCTGCAGCTGGGACAGGCTCTCCTCCTGCCCCCAACACAGCCCACCCCCGTGGAGCTCTCTGTGATGTGAGAAAAATCTCACTAATGCCAAAATTAAATCAAAACCTGACTGGATTAAAGAGGAGAGGCAGGATGTGAGTGAGGTGGGAGGAGGGACCCTGTCTAATAAAAGCCCCTGTAGGTGGATCTCACTCCACATCTGAGCTGTCAGGACAAGCAGCTGGAGACCGGAAGAGGACCTAGTGGAGGACAGGTGAGCTCAGTCTTATGGGATTTCATTTTTACTTCTCAAAATTTGTGACAACATGGATGGACATTGAGGGTATAATGCAAAGTGAAATAAGTCAGAGGGAGAAGGCCAAATACCGTATGATTTCCTTCATTAAGTAGTAGATAATAACAACAATAAACAAACACATAGGGACAGAGATTGGATTGGTGGTTACCAGAGGGGAAGGGGGGAGGGTGGAGGGTGAAAGGGATAATTCGGTACATGTGTGTGGTGATGGGTTGTAATTAGTATTTTGGTGGTGAACATGATGTAGTCCATGCAGAAATAGAAGTACAATGATGTACACCTGAAATTTTTGCAATGTTATAAACCAATGTTACTGCAATAAAAGCACTATAAATATAAAAAAAAAAAAAAATTCTACAAAAGGCAGAGATAAGAAAGCAAGGTCTCACACTGGAGTAACTCATTAATTCAGCAAGTTCTGTCTGAGGCCAACTGAATGCCAGCACAGCGTGTGCACCTAGGAACACAGGGACTTTCAACGGGGGCTGTAGGCAGAACTTAGATGTTCAATACCCAGGTTGGAGAAATAATATAGTCTTCCTCATCCTGAGCCAAGTCAGAGCTTGGCAGACTCTGTGAGATGGTGACTGGAGTTTCAGCTACTGACTTAATCCACCTCTCAAGTTCTGCTGTGGGTTTTTGCCACATGCTGGTGGGACAGCTGGGGGAGGTGGAGGGTTTCCGGGTCTAGATCAGTGCTGTCCAGTAGAAGGTGACCCACATATGTCATTATAAATTTATTTTCTAGTAGCCACACAAAGTAAAATCAAACAAATCTAATTTTACAGGAAAAATGTGATCATTTCAACATGTAAACAGTTTTTGAAAGTTCTCAATGAAATAGTTTATTCTCTTTTTCTCATGATGCCTTCAAATTTGAGTGTGCATCTTATACTCACAGCACATTTCTCTGTGGATAAGCCCACCTCTGGTGCTCAATAGCCACTTGTGGCTGGTGGCCACCATAGTAGACAGCTCAAGTATGACGTAGACCCTTTCACCATCTAAAATAAAGCCCAAAAATGAATGGTGTCCTTCATTCCAACCAGCGCTTTAAATATCAGGAGTTCAGGGCTATGAGTCAGTTATATTTGTACTTATGTTGTGTCTTTATTATCTAGTAACAGTGATTGCAAATCACTACTCATGTAAAGATGAAAGTGCCCCAAAGACTAATATCCACCCAACCAATGGAAATCCCAGTATCACACACATTGTTCTCCAGACAGTGGCCATGGCTGAACACTTTAAAGAAGCAAGCAGATGTGGTGGCTGCATGATTTATCTTGAAAAATCCATGTACCTGAAATGTGGGTATGGCTGCTGCCTCCAATGTGTCAATTCACTGTAGAAGGAGCCCCTTGGGGAGGATTTATATCCCCCTTCTGCTTCTTTGTCTCTCAGAAGAGGGACAACAGGCCCGGTAGCCAGCTGTGGGTGCTGCTTTCAACGATCAAGGAGTTAGAGACCCAGCTGAGAGCTGTTCTCCAGAGGAATCCAAGGATGTGGAAGTTCCAAGGTAAGGCATCTGTACAACCTGCCCCAACCCATAAAGGGCCCTGGAAAAAGCAACTTTTCAAAAACTCTCCATTAAATAAGGGTGTTAGCTGAATTTAACAACTGAAGTTTTTTATTTTTTCAAAGCAAAAGTTATTCTCACCTATAAGTATAGATTAGAACCATCTGTAGGTTTTTAAGAAAATATAATATTTAGGTCATACCCTAGACCTGTGCTACCGAATATTTCTAATAGCCACTGGTACCTATTGGTGACTTGAAACTTGGTTATTGAAACAAGCAGAAATCAGACTTTGGATATACTGGATTAAATAAAATGTATTATTAAAGTCAATTATAGGGCCAGCCCCGTTGCTTAGCGGTTAAGTGTGCACGCTTTGCCATTGGCGGCCCGGGTTCGGATCCCAGGCGCGCACCGACGCACTGCTTCTCCAGCCATGCTGAGGCCGCGTCCCATATACAGCAACTAGAAAGATGTGCAACTATGACATACAACTATCTACTGGGGTTTTGGGGGGGGGGAAAGGAGGAGGATTGGCAATAGATAGCTCAGAGCCGGTCTTCCTCAGCAAAAAACAGGAGGATTAGCATGGATTTTAGCTCAGGGCTGATCTTCCTCACACACACACACAAAAAAGTCAATTATACCTGATTCTTATTATTACTATTTTAATGTGTTTGTAAGAAAATTTAAAATACCCAGGGGGCTCACCTTGTGTTTCTTTGGGTAACACTGGCCTAGCACAGTGATTCTCAAACTTAAATGTATTTAAATCCCTGTGGATCTTATTCAAATGCAGATTCTGAGTCATCCCACTGAGCTGGGCTGTGAATCAGGATTTCTGACAAGAGCTCTGGTGGTGCTGAGTCTGCTAGTTCATGGGCCACACTTTGAGTACCAAGGCCCTGCACCCACTGAATCTGACCCACTCTGATGGTGAGGCCCAGGAATCTGCAAAGTTTAAAAGCCCCCAGGTGATTCTAATCCACAGTGAGTGTGGGCAATGAATGATCCCCAGAGCTGAAGCCCCAGGCAAAGGGTCATAAAAGTGAAAGTGGTTGTGCTGTAGGTTGAGCTCCTCCGCAGACTCTGAAACGGAGCACTGCAGTCTGTGCTTCCCTCCCTGACCTGGAACTTGGAGAAATCATGCCTCATTCAGTCTCACTACTCTGAGTTAAGGTGAATTACCACAGCTCAGCTGCATGTCTAATGTGCTTAAGTCAGGACGCCAGACCACACCTCCCAGGCTCATTGTGAAAGAAAGAAATTAGTTTGTTTTCTAAGTGAGTTTACTTCTTGCTCCATGCGAACTTGAATTAGGGATGGTGAAACCTGTCCTAGACACTTGACAAGTCTTGACAATTCCTTTCTGATGGTCAGAATGTCTGAGCATCTCCCAGAGAGCCATGTTGTAATGGAGCCAGGTAAAGTATCGGTCTTTGGTCCAGAGGGTTGATTTCTGAGGCTCCATTGACTCCATCCACACAGTCATGTTGGGACAAGCATCTCTCTTCACCCATCCTCATAATTAGGGTTACTTGGAGATGTTGTCAATACACACAGTCATTCTCCAATTAACTTGCCCCTCTGAGCACTGCTCCATTAAGTTCTGGGTCTAAGTTGCTGCCAAGATCCCAGCACATCCCTACTCATGTCCAGGAGAATCTCTTCCTCTATCTTGACTGTCCAGAGTTACCCATCTCATCTCAGGACTCCTGGCACTTCTTGTTAATATTTTAGTACAACTCGAGGAAAGAAAATAAAAGCTCTTGAATGCAATTGCCTATTCAAGAACACTAAATGAGGAAGGTAGTTGCAAAAGAAAAACTTTAATATTTCAATTGTTTATAATACGTAAAATTTTTTCCATCATTCAAAATTTTTATTTCCTGTCTATATTTTGACAGAATCTGTGTTACTTGTCTAATTTGAGAACAAACAACAGTCATGGTCTCTTTTTTCATGTATATTATGTACCCTAAGGAAGAAAAAATTTAGTGAAAAAAATCAAACAACTTAATGTAGAGAATACCTATGATAAATAAGGACTAGTTTCGACTATAATCATTCATTCTATGTGTAAAATTTGATCTAATCAAGGGACCAGGGAAGTTTCCTCAGGGAAACTCTTATTAGGAAAGAACTTTAGAGTTAAAGAAAGAAAGTGAATGAGAGATTTGGGTCTTTGCAGCAGAGCGTGAAAAGTGGTGTATAGTGTATGTACTTGCTGATTTGCTTATGTTTCCACCCATAGTGGATATGACCTTGGATGTTGACACAGCCAATAACCACCTCCTCATTTCTGAGGACCTGAGGAGTGTCCGCTGTGGGTATTTCAAACAGTATTGGAGGACCCGTCCTGAGAGACTCATCTATGAAATTTGTGCCCCGAGTTCCCCTCGGTTCACGTCTGGCCACCTTTACTGGGAGGTGGACGTGCGGAAAAGCAGAGAATGGGATGTGGGCGTTTGCAGAGAATCTCTTAATCAACAAGAGTAATTCTATAGTCTTCAGAACTTGGCTTGTGGACTGAGGGTTTGAACAATGAAGATCCCTTCTCAGCCAGCTCTATGCCTTTCACTGTTCTCTCAGTGAGCCCTAGGTTACATCGAGTAGGGATTTTCCTGGACGTGGATAGTGGGATCATTTCCTTTTATCACGTTAGTGATGGATCCCATATTTTTACATTCACTAAAATTTCTGCTGCAGTGTCTCTGTGTCCATCTTTTGCTCCTGCAAGTCCAATTAAGGATGATCAGGGCTTCCTGAGAATCTGTCCTGTGACAAATCTAGGCATGGTTAGTTCTTGAATGAGACCCAGCGAGGAAAATGAACTTCTGACTGCAGGAAAATTCATAGAAAATTCCTGTGTGCTCATCACCAAGCTAAGAACACTTCCACTTGTTACATATATAGTATAAAAGTGTAGCAAGAAGAATATGGCACAGTTCGTGGATTGTGAACACAAATTTGCTATATTTATTATGGAATATTACATTTCAAATATTTCATATTGTCATGGTTGTTTCTTTTGGGACTCGTATAAATTTCTGTTCCAATTAATATGTTCTGAACTTTCAGACCCATTTCCAAATGTTTTCCTTTTTATTTTCTGTAGGATAAACTTACTGTGTAACAGAGGTTATCAATTAAATGAAAATTTCAATGTGACCCAGTAGATTTATTGATTTTATAAATGATAAGGAAACAAGTCCTATATAAACAGAAAAATGTAAGTGTGTATATACTAAGTTCCACTCAACAACTGAGAAACACACAATCATATCAAATGCACATAAACATTCATGGAACATTGAGAAAGGTGGATAGGGCAGCAGAAGCAGCTTGATCAAGGAGGTGGTTTCAGCTGAAACCTAATCTCAGCCTGATCCCATGGGGGCTCTGAGATATGAATGGCACCACAGTTGTCCCACCTGAAAGCAAGGGGTATGGACTATAGCCACCCTCTCTCTTATGAGACATTTGCTGCAGGCCATGGGGTAGAGAGAGTGTTCCCTCCCAGCATTTCCCCATAAGCCAGCTGCTGTCAGCTCAGAGATGTTCTTTAGAGACTGAAGAGTCTGTCCCTGCAGGTATGGCTGAGTGTGCCAGCCAGGTAGAGGGGATCTGAGTGGAATTCAAACTTCATCCACCATGGTGTCATTTTTAACATTTCTGTTTTGTTTACATACTCGACTAATTGTTATTTTCGTTTATAATGTTCAGAGTTCACGATGCTTATTTAGGTGTAGGCATGACGTAGTGAGAATTGAAATGGTCGAACAGAACACTCTTTAAGGCAACCTAGACGTGATTCTGCAGCAGTCATATCATGAGCCTGTCCTCTGTTCTTCATTCCTCTTTGAATGTATTGGGTTAATTCCTGCAGCGTTTTCCCCCATAAATGTGTAGGGGAGTAAGAACTATTCCTCTACCCTCTAGGTTCTTCTGGCTGGTCCAATAATTACATTAACATGAGACAGAATAACAGGACAAAATCAAATAAAATTTAATAACATATACATGAGAGAAACCCAGGAAAATGAAGTAACTCACCAAAATAGCCAAAGCCACCACGTGGAATACAATCTTCAGCTAAAACATAAAGGATTTTGGGGGAAGTTGTTTGGGATGGAAAAGGAGAGGCAGGCAATACACGTGGAGTTGGAAAAAAAAATATTTGGTAAACAAATGTTTGATATAACTTGCAAAACAATGGGACATGAGGAGGACTTTGACTAGCTGGGCCTTGCTAGGTTCCTCCCAGTAGACCACACCTAGTTTATATTACACTATAGTTACCTTATGGTATTGGGTCCTTCCTTGGTGTAGGTTTTCTGTATTAAATTCTTTTAGGCAGTTAGGAGGTAGGTCAAAATTTCTTTCTGAGTCTTTTGTTCTTAAAAATAATCAAGCCAAAGAGACACATTTTGGGGCAGAAAATTCTGATCACCCACAGTCCCCTCTTTGAAACTTCAGGAGGTCCACGATCTTTCAACTGCAGTAGTCCTGGAGTGAGCAGCGTCTGGCCAGTTAAGTTTTCTCTCATCATTCTCACACATGGTGAGTGAGGAAGAAATACTTCTTTACTCTCTAGGTTCTTCTCATTGGTCTGAATTAAATTGACATGAGATAGAATAACAGGAGAAAATCAAGCAAAGTTTAATAACATGTCACATGGGAGATACCTAGGAAAACTGAGTAACTCACCAAAACGGCCAAAGCCACCACCTTAAATACCATCTCCAGCCAAAGACAAAGAAGGATGTTGGAAGTAATGATTTTGGAATTCAAAGGGGAGGAAGGCAATTCACATGGAGATGGAAAAGAAAATGTTTTTAAGTAAATGTTGGCCATACCTTGCAGAGACAAGGGGACACGGGAAAGACTTTCATCAAATGGGCCTTACTAGGTTCCTCCCTGTCTTCCACACCTAGTTCATATTGTACTATAGTTATCTACAGTGATACCTCCTTCCTGGAACAGGCCTGCTATCTTAAATTCCCTCAGTTAGAAGGAAGGTTAAAGTTTCTTTCTGAGTCTTTTGTTCTAAAAAAAATCAAGCCAAAGAGACACATTCTGTGGTAGCAAATTATGAACCCCCTCAATGTGAAAAATGGAAACCGTTTTGGAAAAGTGAAAGAGCATGAAGGAAATGCCCAACAGGAAACACAGTGAAGGGAGCCCCTGATGCACTTTGGAGTGTCCTTACACCCCCAATTAGGACTTTCATTCCAAACTTATTCTCCCACAGGGAACATAGAAAACTTTCTCTGCCTTCTGCTCAGCTGCTCATGTAGATCTTCTCAATAATTGTCAAGAGTTTCCACTAATCACCAGAAGTGGCTGTGGGGGATTTTCTCAGGGGATATTACTTGCTCCTCACTGGGGACACCCCAGACTCTCCATGCAGACAGTGTCACCAATACTGCAGATGACATGATAATGGCACCTCTGTGGGGGTATCAAGTCCAGGAACCTGGTCTCTATAACTATGGCCCACCCTGAATGACACTTCCCTGCACAGAGCTCTGGAGCAAAGACCAGCCAGGTGAGTGCTTCCTGTTGTTCAGTCTCAGGGCAGAGAACAGGAGGGAAGGGTCTCCAGCAGGAGAGGAAGTCAGAGCTGTGGTTGTGCACTAACATTGGGCAGGACAGGTGCTGACCCTGCCTTGTCCAGAGCTGCACACTCCTCCCCTAGCTGGGCAGGCGGAAGGTGGGAATGTGTTGCAGTGCATTTCAGAGTGGGACCAGAGTCAAGAGGTGCACTGCAAATATCTGTGCCCCAGAGGTCGTGACAATGAAAGAAAGAGGGACAGTTCCCGTTGGAATCTGTGCCGAGCCTTGAACGGCCAGAGCCACTGAGCTCCTCAACTATGTACACAGGAGTCTACCCATTTTCTCAGACCTAACAGCTTGGGGTTGGGTGTGAATATAGGAGGACAAACTGGTGTTGCAGAGTTTGACTTTTGAGCTATTTTTAAGCTATGACTTAAAAATTCTGAAACATGAAATGAGATCCAATGACAGACACACATGACAGATACAAACAAAAATACGCAGAGAGAAAAAGTCTCCCCTCTAATGACACAGATTTTTCCTTTTTCAATTCCCACTTCAGTAGGATGCAGTCCTCTCAGTAATTTCTGTGTTGTTCTTCTGTGTGTTATTCGTGTTGTGTGTGCAAGTGGGGCTCAGATTTTTATTTCTCTAATTGAATGGAGAAAAGTTCCTCTGTCCTTCCCTATCCTGAGGCAGGGGAAGAAAGAAAAAGAATTTATAATGAGATGAAGTCTAGTTAATTTTCAAGTCCACCAAAACAGTGTGAATGTTGGAAAATAAGGAATGTACACTTTTTTTTAAAATTCAGATTAGGAATTAGAACAAAACCCTCTGTAGTAATTCAACAATACATTTTTTACTTGGAAATGTGGTGAAATGTAACTTGGGCCATGCTATGGTCTGGATGTCTGTGTCCCCTCAAAATTCATATATTGAAATCATAACCCCCAAAGATGATAGTACAAGGAGGAGGGTCTTTGGGAGGTGCTAAGGTCATGAGGGTGGAGGCCTCATGAATGGGATTAGTGTGTCATCAAAGAGGCTTCAGAGAGATCCCTAGCCCCTTTTTGATATGTCAGGACACAGTGAGAAGGTGCCAGCTATGAACAAGGAAGAGGGCCCTCCCTAGAATGCAATCAGGCTAGAGCCTTGATCTTGGACTTCCCAACCTCCAGAACTGTGAACAATAAATTTCTGTTGTCTATAAGCCATCTAGTCAGCAATAATTTTACAGCAGCACAAATTGACTAACACAGGAAAATATTGAAACAGTGTCCAAAAGAGTCAGTGATGGCTAACACTAGACACCATGAGAGGCAATTTCTTCAAATGGGTTTAGTGATTCTACACTTGAAGCAAAGTCCTTCCACCTTCCCCAAATCTCACTATATTCTCCATCCAGGTCCTATTCCAACTCCTTTGTCCACTATCCTAGGCATACAATGAGCTCTGCTAGGGGGGCTTTCTCCTCCTCTCCCAGGAGGTCTACAAACCAGCTCTGATTTCTGTGCTCACCTGTGATGAGTGACACACTCCTTTGCTGACTCAGCATCAGAATTAACTCTCACTGCTTCCCCTGTGTTGTGTGCATTCTCAGTCACAGCAGTTACAAAACCCCAGAAGGTATGAGGAAGCCACGGGAGCAAAAAGTGCTCAGGCACAAGAGACACACAACAGCCTCTCAGTTTTGTTTAGTGAAAGCAGAGCTGTGTCACCAGCAGAGTGGTTGGAAAATAGGGCTTAAGGGTCCTCTATCTATCTTTTTTTCAAGAATGGTTTGCACCAGCTTGTCCAAATACATGAAGAATGAGCTGCCCTTGCTGGTCCTTCCATGCGTGTGGGTGAAGAGAAGTTCTTGAGGGGAGGCAGGCACTGGGATGTGTGTTCCTGTGACAGCACAGGGCACCTTTTGGGGTTTTGCTCCTGTCTCTGGCTGTGGTGGTGCCCCTGTGCATGACCATATGGGGATGGTAATCATCCTCTGTGCAGGGACAAGTGTCCTTCTGCATTCTTCCTGGTATAAGGGTGACAACTGGCCCTTGGGGTTGCTCTCTGCAGTGTCCCAAAGAACATACAACCAGCACGCCTGACCTCATCACCAGTCTCAGTAAAACCTCAGCCACGTATGAAGGAGGCCATGAGCTGTGTTTGTGGAAGGAGGCTGCAAGGCGATGAAGAGACCTGCACATACTAGGAGCCACGTCGGTAGGTGTGATCCAGGGGATCATATGAGGATCTATGGGGCATGAGACTCAGGTCAGCGCTTTCACCAATAAATAAGGTTCCATGAGATTCACCGGGTCTAGAGTAAAATTTGACCCACCAAGAACCACGGACTTGTACAGGTAAATTTACCTCAAAGAAGAGATCTGGATAATTATAATTTTTGTTTAGAATTTTGTATAGTACAAGTTTATCAAAGGAACTGCAGGGAAGGAAGCTGTGTGGAATCAATCAAGGATAGGGTGGGACATATATATAAGCGTATATGCATATATACGCTTATATATATGTCCAAATACATATATGTGCATACACGTATATGCTTATATATAGATCCAAATACATATATGTGCATATATGTATATGCTTATATATATGTCCAAATACATTGTTGCTATTGTATCTTTTTTTTTTTTTTTTTTTAATTTTTTGTTTATTGCAGTAACATTGGTTTATAACATTGTAAAAATTTCAGGTGTACATCATTGTACTTCTATTTCTGCATGGACCACATCATGTTCACCACCAAAATACTAATTACAACCCATCACCACACACATGCACCGAATTATCCCTTTCACACTCCTCCCTCCCCCCTCCCCTCTGGCAACCACCAATCCAATCTCTGTCCCTATGTATCCGTCCATTGTTGTCACTATCTACTACTTAATGAAGGAAATCATACGGTATTTGACCTTCTCCCTCTGACTTATTTCACTTTGCATTATGCGCTCAATGTCCATCCATGTTGTCACAAATGGCTGGATTTCGTCGTTTCTTATGGCTGAGTAGTATTCCATTGTGTATATATACCACAGCTTCTTTATCTATTCGTCCCTTGATGGGCACTTAGGTTGCTTCCAAGTCTTGGCTATCGTGAATAAGGCTGCAATGAACACAGGGGTGCATGTACCTTTGCAAATTGGTGTTTTCAAGTTCTTTGGATAAATACCCAACAGTGGAATAGCTGGATCATATGGTAGTTCTATCCTTGATTTTTTGAGGAATCTCCATACTGTTTTCCATAGTGGCTGCACCAGTTTGCACTCCCACCAGCAGTGTATGAGAGTTCCCTTCTCTCCACATCCTCTCCAACACATGTTGTTTCCTGTCTTGTTAATTATAGCCATTCTGACGGGCGTGAGGTGATATCTCATTGTAGTTTTGATTTGCATTTCCCTGATAATTAGTGATTTTGAACATCTTTTCATGTGTCTGTTGGCCATCTGTATATCTTCTTTGGAGAAATGTCTGTTCAGGTCTTTTGCCCATTTTTTAATTGGGTTGGTAGTTTTGTTGTTGAGATGCATGAGTTCTTTATATATTTTGGAGATTAAGCCCTTATCAGATGTATGGTTTGCAAATATCTTCTCCCAATTGTTAGGTTGTCTTTTCGTTTTGTTGATGGTTTCCTTTGCTGTGCAGAAGCTTTTTAGTTTGATGGAGTCCCATTTGTTTATTTTTTCTATTGTTTCTCTTGCCCGGTCAGACGTGGTGTTTGAAAAGATGTTGCTAAGACCGATGTCGAAGAGCGTACTGCCTATGTTTTCTTCTAGAACTTTCACATTTTCAGGTCTTACATTCAAGTCTTTAATCCATTTGGAGTTAATTTTTGTGTATGGTGTAAGGTAAGGATCTACTTTCATTTTTTTGCATATGGCTATCCAGTTTTCCCAACACCATTTGTTGAAGAGACTTTCTTTTCCCCATTGTATGTTCTTGGCTCCTTTGTCAAAGATTAGCTGTCCATAGATGTGTGGGTTTATTTCTGGGCTTTCGATTCTATTCCACTGATCTGTGTGTCTGTTTTTGTGCCAGTACCATGCTGTTTTGGTTACTATAGCTTTGTAGTATATTTTGAAGTCAGGGAGTGTGATACCTCCAGCTTTGTTCTTTTTTCTCAGGATTCCTTTAGCTATTCGGGGTCTTTTGTTGTTCCATATAAATTTTAGAATTCTTTGTTCTATTTCTGTGAAAAATGTTGTTGGAACTTTGATAGGGATTGCATTGAATCTATAGATGGCTTTAGGAAGTATGGACATCTTAACTATGTTAATACTTCCAATCCAAGAGCACGGAATATCTTTCCATTTCTTTGTGTCTTCTTCAATTTCTTTCAGAAATGTTTTATAGTTTTCGGTGTACAGATCTTTCACCTCTTTGGTTAAGTTTATTCCTAGGTATTTAATTCTTTTTGTTGCAATTGTAAATGGGATGGTATTCTTAATTTCTCTTTCTGCTACTTCGTTGTTAGTGTACAGAAATGCAACTGATTTTTGTATGTTGATTTTGTATCCTGCAACTTTACCATATTCGTTTATTACTTCTAAAAGTTTTCTGGTGGATTCTTTAGGGTTTTCTATATATAAAATCATGTCATCTGCAAATAGTGACAGTTTCACTTCTTCCTTTCCAATTTGGATCCCTTTTATTTCTTTCTCTTGCCTGATTGCTCTGGCTAGGACTTCCAATACTATGTTAAATAGGAGTGGTGACAGTGGGCATCCTTGTCTACTTCCTGTTCTTAGAGGGATAGCTTTCAGTTTTTCACCATTGAGGATAATATTAGCTGTGGGTTTCTCATATATGGTCTTTATTAAGTTGAGGTACTTTCCTTCTATACCCATTTTATTTAGAGTTTTTATCATAAATGGATGCTGTATCTTGTCAAATGCTTTCTCTGCATCTATTGAGATGATCATGTGATTTTTGTTCTTCATTTTATTAATGTGGTGTATTACGTTGATTGATTTGCGAATGTTAAACCATCCCTGCATCCCTGGAATAAATCCCACTTGATCGTGGTGTATAATCTTTTTAACGTATTGTTGTATGCGATTTGCTAGTATTTTGTTGAGGATTTTCGCATCGATGTTCATCAGTGATATTGGCCTGTAATTTTCTTTTTTTGTGTTGTCCTTGTCTGGTTTTGGTATCAGGGTAATGTCAGCTTCGTAGAATGAGTTAGGAGCTTCCCCCTCCTCAATTTTTGGAAGAGTTTGAGAAGGATAGGTATTAAGTCTTCTTTGAATGTTTGGTAGAATTCACCAGGGAAGCCATCTGGTCCTGGACTTTTATTTTTGGGGAGGTTTTTGATTACTGTTTCGATCTCCTTACTGGTGATTGGTCTATTCAAATTCTCTACTTCTTCTTGATCCAGTTTTGGAAGGTTGTATGATTCTAAGAATTTATCCATTTCTTCCAGATTGTCGAATTGGTTGGCATATAGTTTTTCATAGTATTCTCTTATAATCTTTTGTATTTCTGAGGTGTCTGTTGTAACCTCTCCTCTTTCATTTCTGATTTTACTTATTTGTGCCTTCTCTCTTTTTTTCTTGGTGAGTCTAGCTAAAGGTTTGTCTATTTTGTTGATCTTTTCAAAGAACCAGCTCTTGGTTTTATTAATTTTTTCTATTGTTTTTTTGGTCTCCATTTCATTTATTTCTGCTCTGATTTTTATTATTTCCCTTCTTCTACTGATTTTGGGCTTTGTTTGTTCTTCTTTTTCCAGTTCCTTTAGGTGCATTGTTAGATTGTTTATTTGAGATTTTTCTTGTTTGTTGAGATAGGCCTGTATCGCTATAAACTTCCCTCTTAGAACCGCTTTTGCTGTATCCCATAAATTCTGGCATGTCGTATTTTCATTTTCATTTGTCTCCAGGTATTTTTTGATTTCTTCTTTGATTTCTTCGTTAACCCAGTCGTTGTTCAGTAGCATTTTGTTTAATCTCCACGTATTTGTGGCTTTTCTGATTTTCTTCCTATAGTTGATTTCTAGTTTCATACCGTTGTGGTCAGAAAAGATGCTTGGTATTATTTCAATCTTCTTAAATTTATGGAGACTTGTTTTGTGGCCTAATATGTGATCACTCCTGGAGAATGTTCCATGTGCGTTTGAAAAGAACGTGTATTCTTCGGTTTTTGGATGGAATGCTCTGTATATATCTACTAGGTCCATCTGTTCTAGTGTGTCGTTTAAGGCCAATGTTTCCTTATTGGTCTTCTGTTTGGATGATCTATCCGTTGGTGTAAGTGGAGTGTTAAAGTCCCCTACTATTATTGTGTTACTGTCTATTTCCGTTTTTATGTCTGTTAATAATTGCTTTATATATTTACGTGCACCTACATTGGGTGCGTAGATATTTACAAGTATTATATCTTCTTGTTGGATTGTTCCCTTGATCATTATGTAATGCCCTTCTTTGTCTCTTTTTACAGTTTTTGTTTTAAAGTCTATTTTGTCTGATATGAGTACTGCTACCCCAGCTTTCTTTTCATTGCCATTTGCGTGGAGTATCTTTTTCCATCCCTTCACTTTCAGTTTGTGAGTGTCTTTAGGTCTGAAGTGTGTCTCTTGTATGCAGCATATATATGGGTCTTGTTTTTTTATCCAGTCAGCCACCCTATGCCTTTTAATTGGAGCATTTAGTCCATTGACGTTTAAAGTAGCTATTGATAAGTATGTACTTACTGCCATTTTTTAACTTTATTTTTTTTTCCCTCAGTGTTTTAGTAGTCCTTCTCTGTTCCTTACTTCTTCTATACAGAATTGATGGTCACTTTAGTTTGACCTCTGTCTGAAAGCTGTACTCTTTAACTACTCTCCTCCCTCTTTTTATGTTTTTGATATCATATCTAACCTCTTTTTTGTGCATTTGTATCCATTACGTTCTAATCGTGGAAATAGATAATTTTTCCTATTTGTGGTCTTCTCTTTTCCCCTTAAATCAGTCCCTTTAACATTTCTTGTAACACTGGTTTCTTGGTGACAAACTCCTTTAATTTTTGCTTATCTGGGAAAATTTTGATCTCTCCTTCCATTTTGAACGATAACCTTGCTGGGTAGAGTATTCTTGGCTGTAAGTTTTTCCTTTTAGCACTTTAAATATATCGTGCCATTCTCTTCTAGCCTGTAAGGTTTCTGCTGAGAAGTCAGCTGATAGCCTTATGGGGTTTCCCTTGTATGTAACTTGACATTCTCTTGCGGCTTTTAGGATTCTCTCTTTATCTTTAATTCTGGACATTTTGATTATGATGTGTCTTGGTGTGGGCCTCTTTGGGTTTATCTTGTTTGGCGCTCTCTGTGCCTCCTGTACCTGGATGTCTGTTTCCTTCCTTAGGTTAGGGAAGTTTTCAACTATTATTTCTTGAAATAGATTCTCTGCCCCCTTGTCTCGCTCTTCTCCTTCCGGGACACCTATAACACGGATGTTAGTGCGCTTGATGTTGTCCCAGAGGTCCCTTAGACTGTCCTCACTCTTTTTAATTCTTTTCTCTTTTACCTGTTCACCTTGGGTAATTTCTTCTAGTCTTTCTTCCAGCTCACAGATCCGTTCTGCTGTATCCTCTACTCTGCTTTTGAGTCCCTCTAATGAATTTTTCATTTCCAGTATTGTATTCTTCATTTCTGATTGGTTCTTTTTTATATCTTCCATTTCTTTGTTGACATTCTCACTGAGTTCATCTATTCTTCTCCCCAGATCAGTGAGCATCCTTAACACTCTTAGTTTGAACTCTCTGTTGGGTAGGTTGCTCATTTCTGTTTCACTTAGTTCCTTTTCTGGGGTTTTGTCCTGTTCCCTTACTTGGAATGTATTCTTTTGCCTCCTCATTTTGCCTCTTTCCCTGTGCTTGTGTCTACGTATTAGGTAGGTCAGCTACGTCTCCTGCTCTTGGATAGGTGACCTTATGTAAGTGATGCCTTAGGATGCTTCCAGTGTGCTTCCCTCAGTTCTCAATGTTCCAGGGGTGGCCCCTATGTGGGCTACGTGTGTCCTTCTATTGTGGCCTATTAGCTCTCCCTATAGGCGCCCAGGGAGGCTGAGTTATGCTCCTGGCCAGCTGTTGTAATGCTCAGCTGCTTGTAGTTGTTGTGGGCCCTTCAGTCTCTTTATCAGGTGTGGGGAGCCCCAGTACAGTTGGCTGTAAGTTCTAATACCACATTTGTGTTGCGGTATTTCTTTTAAGTGAGTAGGCCCCCAGTGTGGCAGGTTGTTAGGCTCAGGGCCTTACAATTGCTGTAAACCTCTAGCCTATTAGGTCTCTTGTCAGCTCTCTGGGGATTGCAGCTGGGTGGGGCTGCCCTCAGGCACAGGAGCACCCAATTGTTTCAGGCTTTGGAAGGTGGGGCAAACCTCCTATGTGGGTCTTTGAGAAGCACAAGTCTTCTGCAGCTGACAAGACCTGTTGCCCACAGGTCCACACACACAGTCAACACAGTCCTGCCCCGTGTGAGTGCCCCGACCTCCCCAAGCGGACCCAGTCTCTCCACGGCGGGAGCCCCACACACTCCGCCACCACCCCACACTCTCCACCCGCTCCTTGTGCACACCCTGCCCCGCTCAAGTCAGCTCAGTTGCCAGGCTGCAGAGAATCCAGTCACCAATCTATGCAGGCCCACACGTTGCCTGAGGGCTTGTTGTTGGGTGGGGCCAGTCTCTAGGGTGGGCTGCCTGCCCTGGCTGAGCTGGATTAAATTGGTGCTCTAGCGGGTGGAGCAGACCTTGGGCTAGCAGGTCTCAGGGAGAACTCCAATAGCGTCTGTGTCAGCACGCTCACACCAGGCCACAACAATGGCCGCCGCCAATGTCCCAGTCCCTGGAGAGGTCTCACCCCTCACCGAGATGCACTCAGGGCCTATTAGGTGAGTCTCTTGTCACCAAAGCACTGTGTACCTTTCTTTCTGGTGATTTTAGGATGCTTGCTATTGTATCTTGAATAAATTTATCTCTCAGTTTAAAAGTAAGAAAAATAAATATTATTTTACCTACAGTTATTCCTTCTCTGTCGCACTTCCTTTCTCTTTCTAGATCCGAGTGTTCTATCTATATCATTTTCCTTCTCTCAAAAGAACTTTTAACATTTCTAGCAAGGCGGGTCTACTGGCAACAGATTTTCTCCATTTTCCATTGTCTGAGAAAGTCTTTATTTCTCTGCCGCTTTTTTGTGTGTGTGTGAGGAAGATCAGCCCTGAGCTAACATCTGATGCTAATCCACCTCTTTTTTTTACTGAGGAAGATTGACCCTGGGCTAACATCTGTGCCCATCTTCCTCCACTTTATATGGGACACCACCACAGCATGGCTTGACAAGCAGCGCATCGGTGTGCACCCGGGATCCGAACCTGTAAACCCCGGGCCGCACAGTGGAGCGCACGCATTTAACTGCTGCACCACTGGGCCGGCATTTCTCCTCCACTTTTGAAGGATAATGTAACAGGGTATGGAATTCTAGGTTGGTGGGTTTTTTCTCTCGGCACTTTATTTCTCTCCACTCTCTTCTTTCTTGCATGGATTCCGAGGAGTAGTTGGAAGAGAGTGTTCGATTTGATCCTCCATAAGTAAAGTGGAGTTTTTCCTCTGGCTTCTTTAGGGACTTTTTAAATATTTGACTATCTGTAGCTTGAAAGTTACATGCCTAGGTGTGGTTTTGCTGTTGTTGTTGTAGTTTTTTTGGCATTTATCCTGTTTGGTGTTCTCTGAGCTTCCTGGATCTGTGGTTTGGTGTCAGACATTAATTTGGAAACATTCTCAGTCATTGCTGTTTCATATACATCTTCGGTTCCTTTCTCTCTTCTCCTTCTGTTATTCCCATTACACATATGTGGCTAATGTCCTGCAGTCCTATTGCTCAGTTCTGTTTTTTCAGTCTTTTTCTGTTTGCTCCTCAGTTTTTGGAGGTTTGTTGAGAGATCCTTAAGCTCAGAGATTCTTTCCTCAGCCATGTCCAATCTACTGACAAACTCATCAAAGGAATTCTTCATTTCTATTGTCCTGTTTTTGATCTCTAGCACTTCCTTTTGGTTCTTTTTAGAGTTTCCATCTCTCTGCTCACATTGCCCATCTGTTCTTGCACGCTGTCTACTTTATCCATTAGAGCCCTGAGTATATTATTCACAGTTGTTGTAAAATCCCAGTCTGATAATTCCAACAGCCCTGCCGTGTCTGATTCTGACGCTTGATCCATCTCTTCAAATTGTGTTTTTTGCCTTTTAGTGCATCTTTTAATTTTTTCTAGATAGCTAGACATGATGTACTGGGTAAAAGGAACTGCTGTAAATAGACCTCTAGTAATGTGGTGATGAGGTTCAGGGAGAGGGGATGCTTTCTATAGTCCTAGGATTAGGGCTCAGTCTCTTAGTGAGAATCTGCCACAAGACTACAAACTTTGCAAGTGTTTCTCAGGTTTTTTTCTCCCCCTCTTAGGTGGGACAGGATGAGTAGAGTGGGCTGGAGTTGGGTATTTCCTTCCCCAGGTTGGTTGGGCTCTGACAATACCCCAGCAGGGTAGGCTGCAGTTAACCCCTTTCTCCTGAAGGCAGACCTTGTCCAGAAGAACACAGGGCTCTGGTGTGTTTCAGAATGGTTTCTTGTCCCCTCCCCCTGCCACAAGCACAAGGGGATTTTCCTCTGATATTTACTGACAGAACCTGGTCGACCTCCTGGATGTAAAACTCAAATGTGTGGGGATCCCCCTATAACTTAGTCTGCCCCAAGTTTCTAACTCTCGGACTTCTCCACACTGACGTCCAGCTATCTGTTGATTAAAGGGCAGGTTTTCCCACCTCAGGCCTTGTTCCCGTGTGGTTTCTGCTCATAAGTCTCTGCTCCAGTGAGCCTGGATTCCCTCTATTCACCTGTCCCTCTCTCCAATCTCAGAGGCAGTGATGTGCCCTGTGTCTGCACCTCTTTTATGGATCCAAAAATTTTCAGTCTATTCATTATTTTCTTGTGGTTAGGATAGAGGGGTGAATTCTAAGCTCCTTACCTGAAAAACTGGAAACTGGACGTCCATAACCGCTTTTATAACTCTGTAGCTCTTATGAATTATGAGTCCTCCACTGTGGACAACTGATTCTCTTGAAATTCTGTTAAAATTAGTTAGACTATCTTATGATCTTAACCATATTTTTGCATTTTCCATTTTGTCTTCTTAAGTTAATACTTTCTTATAATAGGAAGAATGGCCATAAGTTTTAAGGGGGTAGAGTACTTTCTTGTCTTTGTCTCCTGTTACTTACTCATATACTCAGTACATATTATTTAACACCTATTCTGTGTCAACTATATTGTTGAACAAGACAGATATAATTCCTAAGTTCATGGACCTTACATTCTGGTGGAGAATCAGAATGTAAAAGTAAATAGAAATAAATATTAAATAATAATGTTGAATAGAATAACTTCTGTCAAGTGTATGTTTTCCAGGTTGAGCCCCTCCTTAGAGTATGAAGGCATCACCCTTCTCAGAAGAAAAAGCAAGAATCCTTTTCCAATGCTTGTTACATAAGAAGACTGCTGATGTAATCACCACCATAACCTTTTTCTCCAGGACACTCTGAAGCCCTCTCCATGTCTTTTCAGAAAGATGTCCTTAGAACCACAGGGAAAGTGATGGTGACCACCATCTTTCTTTTAAAGATTGGTGTTGGGACTCTGGCCAATGCCATTCTCTTCTTCCATAATGTCTCTCCAATCTTACTTGGCCACAGGCAGAGGACCACATACATGATTCTCGCCCACATGTGTTTGGCCAATCTCTTGGTTCTTCTCTCCACTGGAATTCCCCACACAATAGCAGCTTTTGTTTTGAAGAATCCCTTGTCCAGTCTTGGGTGTAAATTTGCAAATTATATACACAGAGTCGCTCACAGCACCACACTGTGCTCCACCTGTGTCCTGAGCACCTATCAGTTCCTTACTCTCACCTCTGGGAGAGTAGAGTGGATGATGCTCAGAAGAAGAGCCTCAAAAATCGTTGGTCCTTCCTGTTGCATCTGCTGGATGTTCAGTTTCTTAATGAATATCTATATTCCCGTGAAAGTCACTGGTCCACAGGACACCCAAAATGATACTGACTCCCAAGGAAAGTGGTTCTGTTCATCCTCAGGTTCCAGCGCATTCATTGTCATCTTGTGGTCCATCTCTGATGCCATGTTTATTGGCCTCATGGGCTGGTCCAGTGGCTCCATGGTGCTTCTCCTGCACAGACACCACCAAAGAGTGCAGCATGTTCACACCATCAAAGGCTACCACAAATGTCCCCCAGAGAACAGAGCTGCCCACACCATCCTGATGCTGGTGGTCACTTTTGTCACCTTCTACATGCTGAATTCCATTTTTATTTTTTACATAACTGCCTTTTTAGATACTCGTCTATGGTTGATGCAGATCGCTCACATTTTGGCTTTATGTTTCCCCACTGTTAGTCCCTTACTGCTGATCCTTAGGGATTCTAGAGCTCCTAGGTTCTACTCTTAAATTGTTAGAAATCAGTGTTGTAGTGCAGATTCAATAATAACCGTAATTACTCTACTCATAAACCACTAACTGAGTACCATATTTTTTATTGAGGTATAATTGACGTGTAACATTATACTGGTTTCAGATGTATGATATAATGATTTGATATTTGTATGTATTGCAAAATGATCACCACAATAAGTCTAGTTAACATTTAGCACCATACATAGTTATAAAATTTTTTTCTTGTGATAAGGTTTTATGGATTTACTTAAATATTGCAAATATCAAATATTACAATACATATTTGAAAATTCAATATTAACTATACTCCCCATGTTGTACATTACATCTTCATGACTTTTTATTTTATGACTGGAAGTTTGCACCTTTGATGTTTGTACTCAGTATCAACTTTTTACATAAAATCCTATGAAGTAACTTGTCATAATGTAAATTTGATACTGGTGCTGCATTGGGAGTTCTAGTAGTCAATCCATCAAATTATCATCTCATAAAAAATACATACAAGTATTGAAGAAACCATTTTCCACCTTGACTATAATCTCCATTTTTCAGGAGAGTTTAAAGTGTTTCCACAAATTTTATCTCAATGAGGACATGGCTAATGCCTGGCATACCTTGGCACAAAATCCAATATTGATCTAGATAAACATTACTGCAGAGTGGATGCAGACTTTATTTCATAGATAAAGATGAGAAACCTGGCAGATGGAAAATGTGTTTTTCTACGTTACTTTGGATCTTTTTTCACTCATATTTCTCTAATATGCTGTAATGTTACACAGAAAATCAATGTTGTCCAATGGGTTGCTTCCCTTTTGTACATGGATTTTCTTTACATGATTGACACTCAGTAAATTTGGTTGATTGTATGGATGACATCATATCAACGAGAGTGTAGAGCTTCCATCTTTGTATTTGTTACTTGGATGTTTAGTTCTCATCATTGAAACAGAGAAACTGGGAACTTTTTTTTCTCTTTGTCCTATTTGTTTTTTTCTCTCTTTGTTTTTCCTTTTGCCTTCTTTTGAGACACTCTAGTATTTTTAATATTCCATTTTTAGTATTAAAAAAGTTAAGGTATAACTTCTTTTTAGTGCTTGTTGTAACCATTATAAACTGGATTTCCAAAGTATTATATTCTAGTTCAAACTACTGTTGACCATTTCACAGAATATTTAAGACTCTTACATTAGTATAATTCCATATATCTTATAATGCTTTAAGCTATTGTTTTATAGATTTTTATTCTATATATGTTATTACAATTAATGCTATTATTTTTGCTGTTATGAGCTAGTTGTCTTTTATAGAAAATAAGAAAGGAAAGGAAAGTATAGGTTATGCATGTATCTTTATTATTGCCATTTCTGCTGCTCATAATTTTTTTTGTACATATGTTTTCTTCTGGTATAATTTGCCTCCATTATGAAGAACTTTTTTTTAACTTTTAGGAGTGTAGGTTTCCTATGGTTGCATTGTTTTCTTGTTTATTTATCTAAAAATGTCTAAATTTTACTTGCCATTTTTCCTACTACAGTGTACAAAATTATCTTGTATTTGAAATAAGGTAATGTGATCAAAAATAACAATATATTTAACAATATACAACCGCATTTTTAAAACCAAGGAATTCATGCCTATGAATTATTTTTATTTTTAAAATAATTGATTTGAAATAATTTCAAATATACTTAATTTTCTCCCTTACCTCGATACCCCAGCTGTTAACACTTTACTACATTTGATTTATGAACTAATTTCTCTATCTTTAATCATATTATCCCTAGTCTTTTTTCTCAACCCTTTGACAGTAATGTGCTGTTATGAGAGGTTTGGGGATTTGATCGGAGACGTAAAAGAAACTTTTTATTCTAAACAAATGGACCGAAGGTATATTTTATTATATAGAAGATAGTAAAGGCGATAGTCCGCAAACAGATCCGAATAGGTCAAATAATAAGAGGGAAAAAACATCAGCTCGACTGGAAAGGGAAAACATCCACATCGGCTGAGATAGCAGCAGATCCGAATAGGTCATATAATAAGAGGGAAAAACATCAGATCGATCAGAAAGGGAAACACCAGATCGACTGAAGGGAAATGACAGAAATCAACCGGAAAGAGAAACACTAGGTTGACCGAAAAGAGAACACATCAGACCAATTACTTCACAGTAAACTAATTACTCATAACATTCACGCCCCACTGCCGAGAGAATCTTGTCAATCGACATGGCTGGGCCAGGATCACACGTCCTGGGCAAGGCGTCCCTTCCACAGGTGGAATTCTCATTGGGTCTCAGTTTCCAGCAGTTTATATAAGCAGTTATAGAGTTTACAGAGCAAGCATCTAGTGTTTCCATGCACAGATGGTTATCAGTGGCGTACGTGCATTGAGCCCCTTGGCTAACGTCCCAGCCCAGCAGTTGTGTACGTGCATTGTTCTTTTTGGTTATCGTATTAGCCCGGCACAGATGGCCAGTCCATTCCGTGCTACGACGCTCCAAGAGCCTTGAAATGTTACAACTTGCAACTCTCTCCGTGGGAGAAGGGCCAGTTCCCACCACGCAGAAAGCAGCTTTTATATTTCTTTTTGTGCTGGTGGCTGTAGGTCAATGGAGCGGCCAAACATGGCTATACTCATGTCAAGACATATTTGGCCGTGGCCGTCTCTATTAACCATAAGACACCATATGCACAGACAATGAACTTTATACACAAGTACATAAGGCACATCTAAGAATCTAAAATCTAATGACTATAATAATTATAAAACTATCTTACAATAAAGGACCCAAACCCCAAGGTAACCAATCAAATAACCCCTTAGAATATGAAATGTTATTAACTTGATCTTGTAAATCATGTACAGCATCAAAGATAACATTAGGTAAGGTAACACTTAGGCATAACAAACTAGCTTGTAGAAGTCTAGACTAGCCCCCATCATGGAGGGTAGCAGAAGGCAGGGTAATAGAGAAATTATCTTATATTGAGAAGTTGTTTGCTGTTTCTGAGGCCAAATTTTTCGGCCATTTATAGTCCAGGTTATAGGTTCCCCCTGGTGTAGAGCAGTTGGTCTAGCAGTGCAGGGTCAAAGTTGTCCTATAGAGGCATCAGTTGGTGTGGAGGTCTGCAGCAGACATGGAGGTGCAGTATAGGATAACGAACACAGCAGGAATATCTATTTACGCAAAGAAACAGAATTTTTAGGAACATGATATAATTGTTTATTTTTTTGGATATATAACTATGAGTGTTGCAGTGGTCCCTTGGACCACTACTTTTGCGGCACGGGGAGCCGCATTGGGTGGGTGCGTCACCCACACTTTTGCTCCAGGTTTCTATCTATCTGTAGACCCAAATCCTTGCATTTCTCTTTTAGTTAATTCACTTGGAGGTTGTCCTTGTGACACATTTGGAATCAGGAGGGGAAGCACTAATAATTGTCCCATTCGTTCCCCAGACTCTACCAGTTAGTACTGTGTCACTACCATTATATAATATAAATTTTATTTCTCTTTGGTAATCTGGATCAATGACTCCTCCTAGTACATCAATACCTTTTGCTGCTAGTCCAGAGCGTCCTTTTAATAAACCAAAGGTGTTTTTGGGAAATTGTATCCTTATCCCAGTAGGGACTGTAGACTGCTTCTTAGGGGGCAATTGAATAGAATAAACAGTAGATAAATCCAATCCAGCTGCTTCGGCTGTGGCACAAAAAGGCAGTTTAGCAGATTGACTCAAGGGCCAATAGGTTAAGGTCATAAACTCATGGGTGGTAGTTGTCACTTTTGTAATCTTTGTTGGTAATAACCTTGACAGAGGAGCAGTACTTAGATGGTTGTGCCACCCCTTTAATGAGCCATGACTGAGTTTTTTCAACTGTTATTTAAGCAATCTATGCATTTGTTTTATGAGGCCTGCAGCTTGGGGGTAATAAGGCATATGATAAATCTATTTTATATAATTTTCTTTGGTATAAGTTTGAATCAACTTACCTGTAAAGTGGGAACCGTTGTCACTCTGAATTTGCCTTCGTGTTCTATAATATAACTTAATTGTATCTAATAATTTTATGGCACTCTGTTTGGTGGCCACTTTAGCTGGCATAGCCAATAAATAACCAGAATATGTATCAACAGCAGTGCAGGCATAAGTATATCCACAAGAATTTGGCAATGGTCCAATAAAATATATTTGCCATGTATGGGTGGGAAATAATCCCTTTTGGATATGACCTTGGTAGGGGTGTGGAACTCTCCGTTTATTTAACTGTTGGCATAACTGACATTGTTGTACTGTAGTGGCAATATCATCATGGGTGGCAAGGATTCCCCTTTGTTGTGCCCACCTGTATGAAGTTTGTTCTCCCAAGTGTCCACTCTTTTTGTGGACCCATTGTGCTAAGCCTGGGGTGTGCATTGCATGACTTTGCACCAGCTGATCAGCATAAGAGTTATACTTTTGTTTTGTAGAAATTAAAGAACTGTGAGCATCAACATGAAATACAGTAACAATTGTATTTTAGCATCATAATCATATGTCTTTTTAATAATTTTTTAAGTTAAAAAAACTTTAATTTTGGCAGAAGTTTATCAAAAATATCAAAAGATTTTAAAACACTTGGTCAAATAGGAAATAATGCCTAGTTATTTATTTAATGAAGTTGACAACAGAAACAGTTAAAGGCAAACAGCGAGTTAAAACAGTCAAAAAACAAAAGAAAAACCTTAATAGAGAGACTTCAGTCTTTTTGAACATAGGAAATTACTTTAACAAAACATAGGTGTTTTGTCTTTTATATAGTCTTACTCAAAAGAACACCTTTTAATCTTTATATAAAGAGCAGACTAAAAGTTTAAGAAAATTACCTTTATAAGAGAGAAAGTCAAATTTTAATTTTTTATTAGCTTACTTTAGCCAACTTGACCATGTACATAACTCCTCAGGGCTTTACTTTTATAAACCTTTTGTCACTTATTTTTTACATTTAGAATTTGTCCCATGTCTTTTTTTTTTTTTTTTTAGAACTTTAGGACAAATTTATCTTTCTTAATAAAACAAACAAAAATATCTTTATTCTCTATATCTTTTTTATGGACAACATACATTTTGGTTTTTGTATACAGACTTTCTAGAAATGTGTACTTTTTCATAGAAAATTCCTCAACATGCACGGAACATGTTTATCAATAAACACAAGCATCTTTCAGTTTCTCTGAGATAAGAAACCAAAGGCAGACAAATCGATGCTTAGTAACCAATTTTTAATGTTTTATCTTATGTGGGAATGACCCAGAGACTCAATAAATTTTTATCAACTTAATTTAGCAAAACTCTAAAGCTTCAAGTTACCAAAAAGATTTTGGAAGCTGTTTTTGAAATAACTTTGTCTTTTAGAAGTCTCTGTGAATTAATTAAAGATTGCATTTCATCATGAGAGGTTTTGAATCCTCTCTTTTAAGGGTGACCCTTGAGGTGAACTCATCAGAAACAGATTCTCTAGAATAGCCATCCCAATTTTAAATTACTTCAAAAGTTTACTTATTTTCACTTGTTTAATTTCAGATCAGGAATTCCGGGGGAGTTGAAGCCGGGAAGCTCAGCAAGAGAGGGGAGAGGAGCAGCAGATTCAGCTTAGGCTGTTGGCATGTTTAATTACTTAATTATTCTCTCTTAAAGAGGCAATACAGTATTTTTGATTTTATTTAAAAACCTCAAAGGATTAAAATAGGCTTCCCACTAGTTGTTTAACTTTTTAGCTGGCTTTTTCCAATTGCATAAGCAAATACATCAGTTTTGGTAAATTGAAATTGCCCCATTTTGGCCACTTTTTCTCTCTGGAGTCTATGGAATATTGTGGCCATGTGGTGTTACAAGAAAAAACTATCTTCTTGGATATGGGCTCCTAGTTGAATATAGCCCATTTAGCCAAGAGGTGGCCCAGAGGGCTCTCCTTGGGGACAGATGGAACTTCCCCCCTTCAAAATTACAAACATACAGAACAGACAGTCAAATGGGATCCCAAACAGAACAGATAGATGCATCTAACAGATTCTGGGTAAAAGTCCTACAATTATTCCCACTCCAGTAGGGATAGCCCTGCCTCTTAAAGAGACAGGACTCCAGATGGAGGGGAAGAGAGTTCTTGGTGTAAGCAAAAACAAACAAACAAATAGACAAACAAACAAATAATTCTAGAGCCTGTTTCCCTGTCATAAGAAAAATGTGCCCAGGGTCAGCGGTGCCAGGTCAGATGGAAAGCACTGGGAGAAGTCCCTAGGGCAAATCACCTAGGCAGCTGCTGGACTGTTTCCCAGGACATCCCACCCGGCCCAGGGCCACCGAGCCATGGACAAAAAGCCTCCCGGCTGGCTCGCCAAATTATTATTGGATACATATTTAGGCTCTCTATTTGTCACATAAGAGGGGCCAAATAAAACTAGAATGCCAGGCTCATGGCAAGGAAAGTGTTTCTATTTTGGGGAACATCAGCCTGGCCTGTAAATCTGAAACTTCTTTTTTCAAGAGTACCTTCTCCCTTGTATTTTATTCTTATCTTCCATAGCCCAACGATAAGCAGTCAATAAACACCAACCTCGCTGTGAGAAACATCATCTCTTTTTTTCTACTGTCTGCAAAGTTTTGGTCACATCCAATGATTCATATTTCGCAGACGAACATCCCAAGATTCATATACTCTTGACCTATAAGTCCACTCCCCAGCCAGAGTGCAAAAGGGAGGGTCCTCCCATCCTGGGATCTCTTCCACCTTGGCTTCAGTTACCTTTTGTTTGAACAGGAAAGCCATCTCCTTAATCGAATCCTGCTCACGGCGCCAATTATGTTATGAGAGGTTTGGGGATTTGATCAGAGACCTAAAAGAAACTTTCTATTCTAAACAAATGGACCGAAGGTATATTTTATTATATAGAGGATAGTAAAGGCAATAGTCCGCAAACAGATCTGAATAGGTCAAATAATAAGAGGGAAAAAACATCAGCTCGACTGGAAAGGGAAAACATCCACATCGGCTGAGATAGCAGCAGATCCGAATAGGTCATATAATAAGAGGGAAAAACATCAGATCGATCAGAAAGGGAAACACCAGATCGACTGAAGGGAAATGACAGAAATCAACCGGAAAGAGAAACACCAGGTTGACCGAAAAGAGAACACATCAGATCAATTACTTCACAGTAAACCAATTACTCACAACATCCACGCCCCACTGCCGGGAGAGTCCTGTCAATCGACGCGGCTGGGCAAGGATCACACATCCTGGGCAAGGCGTCCCTTCCACAGGTGGAACTCTCATTGGGTCTCAGTCTCTAGCAGTTTATATAAGCAGTTATAGAGTTTACAGAGCAAGCATCTAGTGTTCCCATGTACAGATGGTTATCAGTGGCGTACGTGCACTGAGCCCCTTGGCTAACGTCCCAGCCCAGCAGTTGTGTACATGCATTGTTTTCTTTGGTTATCGTCTTAGCCTGGCACAGATGGCCAGTCCATCCCGTGCTACGACGCTCCAAGAGCCTTGAAATGTTACAACTTGCAACTCTCTCCGTGGGAGAAGGGCCAGTTCCCACCACACAGAAAGCAGCTTTTATATTTCTTTTTGTGCTGGTGGCTGTAGGTCAATGGAGCGGCCAAACATGGCTGTACTCATGTCAAGACATGTGCATACATGGTGCCCGCCCTCCTAAACTCACTAGTGTGATTTTCCCTACAACAAAGACACTTTCCTACAGAACAATCATACTGCCCTTCGAATTAGAGCATCAACATAGATACAACCCTACTCTCTACTCACAGCTTCCTGTTCAAATTTTCAAACTGATCCAAAACATCTCCTTTTCTTTCCTGGTTGAGGATCCCAACCAGGAACTCGTGTTGCATTTAGTTGTCATACCTCTTCCTCCACTCCAATTCAAACTGTTCCTCTGTCATTCCCTTCCTTTCATATCCTCAACCTATAGAATAGGTTCAATAGAATGACCATCCCCTGGGTCTCTCTGATGTTTCCTCATGTCAAGACTCGGTTTACACTTCCTTGGCAGAAGGATCTTGAAATAACTATCTCAAAGAGATCACTGCACCCCCATGTTCATTGCAGCATTATTCAGAATAACCAAGATATGAAAACAACCTGAGTGTCCATCAATGGATGAATGGATAAAGAAAATATGTATATATACAATGAAATATTATTCAGCCATAAAAAGACAGGAGTCCTGCCTTTTGAGACAACGTGGATGGACTTTGAGGGCATTATGCTAAGTGAAATAAGTCAGATAGAGAAAGAAAAATACTGTATGCTATCATTTATATGTGGAATATTAAAAGCCTAACTCATACAACAGAGAGTGGAATACTGGTTTGCAGAGGCTGCAGTATACAGGACAACGGAGAGATGTTGGTGAAAGTGTACTAGCGTCCAAGCACAAAATGAATAAGTTGTGGGGATATAATATACAGCCTGGTGACTATAAACAATACTGTATTATATACTTGAAAGTTGTTAAGAGAGTAGATCTTAAATGTTACTAGCACACACACACACAGATACTTATGTGAGGGGATGGAGGTGTTTACTTTTCGTGGTAATCATTTCACAATATGTACATGTATCAAATCAACACGTTGTACACCTTAAACTTACGTATCTTCTATGTCTATATTATCTCAATAAAGCTGGGAAAAAAGAAGGATGCTGTGCTTTTCTCAGTGCTTCACACCAGGGGGCACACTATGTCGACCTGTGCCAATGGTTGTGATATTCACCTTGATAACCTGGTCAGATTGATGTCTGCCAGATCTCTCCTTCTCACCATTACCATTTGGTGTTTGTAACCGTTGAGTACTTTATGAGGGTGATATGGTGAGACTGTTCTAATATGATCTTCATCATCACCCCTACACTAACTGGCCTTAGCTCCTATCATAACTCCCACCTGAATCAACCAACAATATGACAGTTGTCTTATATTGGCCCCCAACATTTATTAGTAGGAGTCTACTGAAGGAGGAGGTTTTCCTTCACTGCATGAGTTTCCTAAAACATTCATTAACTCGTTTTTATTCATATCAAATGTACTCCTGAATTCCTACATGACTCAATGGGCTGCATTCTGATACAATCGTTGTCTGCTTTCATGCCCTTGTTGTTCCAGATTTGACCAGTGGAAAATCACTAAAACTATCGTAATTTAACAATAGGAATTGTTGTAGGCTCATCTTGTACTGTTCTAGATGCAGCCCTGGCATCCACCATTTCACCCAATAACCATTTGATTCCTTCAAATGGAGATCATCAGTCTTTAGAACCAAGATCTGCTATTAGCTTTGCACAATCCTAGCAGTATGTCATTGCTTCTGGGACGTCTCAGCAAAAAGAACTCATAACTATTTAGCTTTCATAGTATGCACACGTGACACACACAAACACACACATCTACATCCTTCTGTATTTATCTGTGCATACTCACACACACATACACATACACGTAATGAACTCTGAGTTATTCACAATTCCTCCACTTCAAAACCAACCCCTAGGATTCCTTCTTACTTTCCCTGTACCACACTTATAAATAATTCCTACAACAGTGAGAAACATGGACTACATTTAGCTCAACACACTTATTATTTGTTCAAACATTTACTTACAATGTCACAGATTCCAATCTCCTATCAACATTGCCAGTCTCTTCCACACCCCTATCCCCCCAACACCCTCGTGTGATGCAGGATTGCTGCTACTGTCCCTTCACATGGCTCCTCTGCTTCCCCACTGCCTACATCCCTGGGTTGGTGGTGACAAGAACACACAACATGGCTGCTTTGCCCACTGCCCCCCTCACTGCCCTGTATTCTAGGGGGCTCCCATTCCACTACCAATGTGTCTCTGCAGCTACGCCAGCTCCAACATGGCCTCAGAGGGGAGGAAATGACAAGAAATGATGAAGTGAGAAAAGAGGGACACAGAGAAGAAGGCAGTGTCACCCTAATTTCTGAAGGTCTTTCTGTCTTGATGCAAAATGCAGGGTTGAGCCTTTGTCTCTTTCCTTCCTTTCATTTGCTCAAGATTGCACAGTTGGCACAGCAGAGCCAGGATTCAAAGATAGATGGGTCTGGTAGCAACTAGTAACGTAGAAGGAATGATGATATTAGAATATCATCACTTGGCAACCACCATAGGAAAAAAAAAAATTTTTTTTGTAATCTTTCTGGCATTTTCATGTGACTAGATCCAGAAGGATCCACTTTACTTCAGGCCCAAAGTTATTTTTGGTGGCAGTTCATTTCAGACCTGCCATGTGACCATCCAAGGCCATGTCAGTTACTGCTCTGATTTTCACTCACTCCTGTGTCCTGCACTTTCCCATTTCTACTGAATGTGGCACTTTGAAACATCTACAGACAGGTCATATTTCTGCAGCATTTTCATGTGGCTGTGACAGGCAGAGTCTCTCTTGATTCCATATACAATTTTACTGGAACCAGAAGCACTGGAATTACTCTTAGTTAATGCCTGATTCTTGCAGTTTTAGCAGTTGAGAGTTCCTACAATTTAAACACCAATGAGCCCTTTAGAGGAAACTTTACATAGAGATCTCCAGATCTGTGGCACAAGGAAATGACTTGGATAATGAGTATCTGCTACTGACATCAAATACTATCTCCAAAAGTAATTAGCTCTCATCATATCAGATGTCACAGGCAAGGCGACAACATCTGTAGAACCAAAATCCTTGCTGTTGAACTAGACAAGCACAGGTCCAGGATCTTCGTGGAAATTGTTCTCACTATAGTGACTGTAACAAATCACCCATTTGTTTATCCTTTTTATCAGAGCATATAAATGTATTTCTGGGCTACATGAGATCTTGTGGTCCTAACATTTACTCAACCACGTGATCAGTGGGATTATTCATCATGTGTATTTATTTCCTGAATTCAGTAACAGGTAATATAACTGTTAGGAGCAAATCAAACAAACAAGAATAGTGGAAGTCACATTGAAAGTTCAGAAAAGAGATCTCGGTACCCAAACTTAACCAATGTCTCAAAGAAGATGTCAATTCCAATCTTTAATACTCATCATGTAATATGTAAAAATTAGTTTTAGATTGTTAAATTCTGATTCATGTGGTATAAGAGGATCCATAATTTCCTGCTCTAATGTTTTAAAACGTGTGAACACAACAGAAACCTCATTAGCCATAAGGACCCCAAATTTACTCAGATGTTCATTTTTGGAGGACAGAGAGTCATTCATGATCCCCAGGAATTTTTGAGGAATTGTAGTGCCTGGATTCTTCAGGGAACAATTGTTTAGGGAGACTTCATCACCATTAGTTGGTTTGAAAGAACAAAGAATGGGCACAGTGGCTCAGAAGACAAAATGTGGGTAAATGTGATGATATGGAATCCAGGGATAATGTCAAAAAGAAAGATTTCCAATGTCCAAACTCAGAAACATCCCTCCTAATTGCACTTGAGGTCCATACAGACGGTGTCGCCAGGCCCAGTGTTGGCCAAGAAACGCCATTTATTCTTCTTAGGTTTGGTTGAGCTGCCTGCATCAGTAGGTTGACGTTTTTCACCAAAGTTGAGAAGTTTTCAGCCCATATTTCTTCAATTAATTTTTCTACCCATTTTCCTTTCTCCACTCCTGCCCTGGCTCCAATTACATATACGCTGTAATGCTTAACATTATCCCACAACAACTCAATATTTATTTGGTCTTCTTAAACTGTTCTTCAATCACATGACTGTTAATACTCCATCTTCTAGTTCACTGACACTTTTTCTGCCAGATATATACGACAATGAGTCTGTCTACTGAACTTTTCATTTCAGTTATCATTGTCCGCCTTAGATTTTTCATTTGCCTTTCCTCTACACCTTCCATTTCTCTGTCGAGAAAAAATTTGCTCACTCATGCTTATCATACTTTTCCTTCATCTTTGAACATGTATTCCTTTACCGTTAGACATATGCATATTAGCTGTTTTGAAGATCATGTCTGTTAAATGGAACATTGATGCCCATCTGGAATCAGTTTCTATTGATTGGTTTTCTTGTTGAGAAATAATCCAACATCCACTTGTGTCTTTGTTTGTCCAATAATTTTGGTTGAAGACAGGACACTGCAGGAAATGTTTTGTAGTAACTCTGGATTCCTTTTGTTTTCTGAGAGTATTTTTTATTGGTTTGTTTTTCTGTTCATTTGTTTGCTTGTTTTGGTAGGCAAAAAAATGGCTTAGAAGCAAACTACAAAATGTATCTCCCCACAGTGAGCGGCTAACTACGTCTATGCTAATTTTTTTTAAAGACTGACTCCCCAGAGTCTCCCATGCACCTGTGAATTTGAATGTTCAGTCAAAGATTTGGTCAGAAGTGATGCTTACTAATCTCAAGCCAATAAGGCTTCTAGCAGCCACTTGAGCTGTGTGTGGCTTGAGGAGCACACTCAAAATGGGTCACAGTGTGGGTGACTATATTAGTTTGCTAGGGCTGCCATAACAAATACAACAGATTGGGTGTCATAGACAGAGATTTATTTCTCACAGTTGTCAAGTACAGAAGACCAAGAACGAGATATTGACAGGTTTGGTTTCCCCTGAGGCCAATTTGAAATTCCTATTTTTTAAAAAACACTTTTAAAACTATGTGTATGTAATAAAAGAGATTTAAAAGGCCAATTTGGGGGCTATTGTTAAAATAAAGGAATGGTTGCACATGGTGATTCTTAAGTGATGCTACCACCAATGTCTCAATGATTCAAAAAATGATTTCAGAAAATTTGGAACCAAAATCCAAAAGGATTGGATTTTATTATTAAAAGATAATATTTTTGTCATTTTGATATTCATTTCCCAAGAGAGGACCTTGTACCAGAGACAGAGTGAAAGCAATTAAAATTTTTCTTCAGAGTTTTTCTTACAGTTTAAGACTTACGAGATCTTTCAAATGTAAATATTGTAAGAATAAGATTTTATTTAAGGATAGTATATTGTTTAAGACCATGATATTATTTAAGAAAAGTCAAATAAAACTGCTGAAGACACATTATATGTGTTAAATTACGGAAAGATGCATTTTCAATAAAGTTAAGGAGACATGGCGTCCCAACACCTGTAGAAGCTGAATGTCCAGTTGACTCCACAAGCTGCAGACGTCATGACTTTGAACAGAGCCTGGAGGGAGAGCAGAGCCGCTCCAGTCATGGGAGCCTTGGGTTCCATGACACCCTGCTGGGACAGGACGGGGAGAATCTGTCCCCACTAGGTGAGGTATTGAAAGGCAGAGTCCCTCAAACATAGGAGACTCAAGACACTAGACAGCCAATGACAGTGAGCAGGGAGAGTGCACCACTGCCCAGAGGAAGGCAGGCAGCTCCTCTCTGTCCAAAGTTCCAGCTGGAAAAAAACACTACAGGTAACCAACACCCAAGGTCAGCCCCTCTAGTGGGCTGGGAAACCTAGCTTGCTCTTTTCTTCTCTTTAATGGAAGAATTCCTAACCCAAGATATTACCATACATGCCTTTCCAGGCTGAGGATATTTGGGGGGAACCTAATAGAGGCAAGTCCAACCACAGGGTTTGGCTTTTTCCACCACAGGGGTCGCCTGCTGTTCCCAAAGAGAACATAAGCCCTGCTCGTGATCAGCTCAAACTCATGATAACGCAATAGGAATCAATCCTCCACAAGCAAGAATCTGTGACACCATAATCATGAGAAAACCTATGGCCATAAATGTGAAAACAAGTTTACAACTCTAGAAGGAATTTTGTAAAATAAATTAATTTAAAGCTAATTAAAATAATAAGAGGAATAAAAATGTGATACAAATATGTGTGTGTGACTTTCCATTCATTTTAATGAGACAAAAGGACTTGAGAGCTAGGAATGAGCCTCTGCTTGGATGTGAGATGACAGGAGTATCCAGCAAACAGCACCAAAGTATCACTGTGGAATGATTAAATGAAAGCCTATTTAACTTAATCACCTAAATCTAATCTAACCCCTTTCACCGCACACCAATTCCCACCATCTCCCAATTTTTTGTTCCACCCCCTGAACTGAGATCTCAAATGAGTCATCTGTAACCATGAGGAACATTTTTTGAACATGATTTAAAAGAAATTTTTGTCATGGTATGTATGTTGTGATGTAAGGGAAATAGTAATATGATAAAAATATCTTTTATCTTAGGTTTTGTAACTAACAAAAAACAGTACTTCACTAACTAATTGCCAGGGAACAGTTTTGGGGTTTATTTACCAAACTTCTGAACAAGAATCTTCATATTTGGAGAAAACACTCTTGAAGAAGTGACTGGTGTAGTGAATGTGAATTTAGGACAGACTTCTGAGAAGGTTTAATTAATTTTCTTGATCAAAATGGGAGATTTTACTTTCATGATAAAAAGCTATTTAAAACTAGTCTCACTCATTCCAGAAAGACTAATAATGATGACAAATTTTTTCAAATTTCAATCTTAATTCAAGTTCTTATCATCAACAGACATAATATTCAAGATCTAACCTAGAAGGATAGTATGCTGATATTTGTTCATATTAGTTTAAAAAGAACACTTTCAAGACACAATTATCTCCTTTGTTTGTAGAACCTTTTTATGATGCGAGAAAAATCTCACTAATGCCAGAATTAAATCAAAATCTGATTGGATTAAAGAGGAGAGCAGGATGTGAGTGAGGTGGGAGGAGGGACCCTGTCTAATAAAAGTCCCTTGTAGGTTGATCTCACTCCAGAACTGAGCTGTAGGGACAAGCAGCTGGAGGCCAGAAGAGGACCTAGTGGAGGACAGGTGAGCTCAGTCTTATGGGATTTCAATTTTACTTCTCAAATTTCTTCAAAAAGGAGATATAAAGATGCAAGGTCTCCAAAGGAGTAAATTATTAATTCATCAAGTAAGTGTGAGGCCAACACAATGCCAGGCACAGTGTGTGCTCCTAGGGACACGGGAACCTCTGATGGGAACAGTAGGCAGAACTTAGATGTTCAATACCTAGTTTGGAGAAATAGTGTGGTCTTACTTATCCTGAGTCAAATCAGAGCTTGGCAGACTCTATGAGGTGGTGAATGGGGTTTCAGCCACGAATTATTCCACCTCTCAAGTTCTCCTCTGGGTTTTTGCCACATGCAGGTAGGACAGCGGGAGCAGGTGGAGGGTTTCGGGGTATAGCCTACTGCTGTCCGTTAGAAATATAAGATTACCCACATATGCAATGATAAATTTATTTTCTAGTAGTCAAAGTAAAATCAAAAGATTCTAATTTTATGGGCAAAATGTAATCATTTCAACATGTAATTAATTTTTGAAAGTTCTCAGTGAAATGATTTATTCTCTTTTTTTCATGATGTCTTCAAAATCAGTGTGAATCTTATACTCACAACACATTTCTATGTGGATAAGCCCACCTCGGGTGCTCAATAGCCACTTGTGGCTGGTGGCCACCATATAGGACACATTAGGTAAAATATAGACCATTTCACCGCCTAACTTAAAACCCAAAGATGAATCCTGTCCTTCATTCCTACTAGCATTTTAAGTATCAGGAGTTCAGGGCCGTGAGTCAATTATATTCATACTTAGGTTATATCTTAAACACCTAGTAGTAGCGTTTGCAAATCACTGTTCATGTAAAGATGAAAGTCTCCCAAGGACTAATATCCATTCAACTCACAGAAATCCCAATATCACACACATTTTTCCCCAGACAGTGGCCATGGCTGAACACTTTAAAGAAGCAAGCAGATGTCGTGGCTGCCTGACTTATCTTGAAAAACCCGTGTACCTGCAATGTGGATATATCTGCTGCCTCCAGTGCGTCAATTCACTGCAGAAGGAGCCCAATGGGGAGGGTGTATTGTGCCCCTTCTGCTCTGTGGTCTCTCAGAAGAAGGACATCAGGCCCAATAGCCAGCTGGGGGCGCTGGTTTCAAAGATCAAGGAGTTAGAGCCCCAGCTGAGAGCTGTTCTCCAGATAAAGCCAAGGATATGAAAGTTCCAAGGTAAGACATCTGTACAACCTGCCCCAACCCATAAAAAGACCCGGAAAGAGCAACTTTTCAAAAGCTCTCCATTAAATAAGGGCATTCGCTGAATTCTGGCACTGAAATTTTTATTCTTTCAAAGCAACAGTTGTCCTCTCCTATAAGGATGGATTGGAATGCTCTAGGTTTTAAGCAAATATAATATACAGGTCATGTCTTAGACCTGTGCTATCCAATGTTTCCAATACCCCCAATAGCTATTGATCACCTGAAACTGGGCTATTGACACAAGCAAATATCAGATTTGGAAATACTGGATTAATTAAAATGTATTGTTTAAATCAATTATACCTGATTCTTATTACTACTTTTTTAATGTGTTTGTAAGAAAATACACATGGGGCTTTTGGCGGGGGGCATCACTAGCCTAGAACAACGATTCTCAAGCTTGAGTGTATTTAAATTCTCTGAAGATCTTGTTTAAATGCAGATTCTAATTCATTGCACTGGACTGGCCTGTGAATCTGGATTTCCGACAAGAGCTCTGGTGGTGCTGAAGCTGCTAGTTCATGAGCTACACTTTGAGTAGCAAGGCCCTGTACCCACTGAATCTGACCGCCTCTGGCAGTGGGGCCCAGGAATGTGCAATGTTTAGAAGCCTCCAGGTTATTTTAATCCACAGTGAGTGTGGGCAATGAGTGTTTCCCAGAGCTGAAGCCCCAGGCAAAGGGTAGTAAAGTGAAGGTGGTTGTGCCTGTAGGTTTAAGTCCTCTCTAGGCTCTGCACCCGAGCACTGCAGCCTGTGCTTCCCTCCCTGACCTGGAACTCAGAGAAATCAGGCCTGATTCAGTCTCACAACTCTGAGTCAAGTTGAATTATCACAGCTCAGCTGCATGTCTAGTGTGCTAAAGTCAGGATTCCAGAGCAGACCTCCCAGGCTCATTGGAGAGTGCCAAGCCCTTGCTCACTCTGTCTCTCTTCCCTGCGTCTCTTATAATGGGTCCTGTAATCAGCGGTGGATGCCTTGAGTGTGAATGGGGTGTGAGGAGTGTGCTTTGGTAGATGCTCCAGTCTGCAATGTCATTGTGAAAGAAATGAATTGCTTTGTTCCTAAGTGAGTTTACTTCTTGCTCCATGCAAACTTGAATTAGGGATGGTGAGACCTGTCCCAGAAGCTTAACAAGACTTAACAGTTCCTCTCTGATGGTCAGAAAGTCGGAGCATCTCCCAAAGAGCCCTGTTATAATGAAGCCAAGTAAAGTAATTGGTCTTTGGCCCAGAGGGTGGATTGCTGTGGTTCCATTTGCTCCATCCACGTGGTCATGTTAAGACAGGCAACTCTCTGCACTCTTCCACATTATTAGGGTTACTTGGAGATGTTGCCAACACACACAGTCATTCTTAACCAATTTACCTGCCCCTCTGAGCACTGCCCCATTAAGTTATGGGTCTAAGTTGCCACCAAGATCTCAACCCATCCCTACTCACGTCCATGGGAATCCCTTCCTCTATCTTGATTGTCCGGAGTTAACCCATCTCATCCCAGGAAAGCTAGCATTTCTTTTTTAATATTTTATAATAACTCTATGAAAGAAAAGACCTGGAATGCAGTTGCCTATTCTAAAATGGTAAATAAGGAAGGTAATCACAAAAGAAGAAAAAAGGAAAGAAAAACTTTAATATTTCAATATTATTCTGCAATAAGTAAATTATTTTCTATCATTTGAAATATTTAATGTCTATGTATTTACAGAATCTGTGTTACTTTGTATAATTTGAGAACAAACAACAGTTATGGTCTCTGTTCATGTATATTATGAGCTAAAGAGAAGAAAAATCTTTAATCAAATAATCAAATAACATAAAGAGAATACCCAGGATGAATAAGAAGGACTAGTTTCAGTTATAATCATTCATTCTACATATATAATTAGATCTAATCAAGGGACCAGGGAAATTTCCCCAGGAAAATTCTGATTAGGGACAAAGTGTAGAGTTGAAGAAGGGAAAGTGAATGAGATATTTGGGCCTTTGAAGCAGACGTGAACAGGGGTGTATAGTGTTTGCACTTGCTGATTGGCTTATGTTTCTGCCCACGGTGGATGTGACCTCGGATGTCGACACAGCCAACAACCACCCCATCATATCTGAGGACCTGAGGACTGTCCGCTCTGGGTATTTCCAACAGTATTGGAGGACCTGTGCTGAGAGATTCATCTATGCAGTTTGTGTCTTGGGTTCCCCTCAGTTCACGTCTGGCTGCCATTACTGGGAGGTGGACGTGGGGACAAGCAAAGAATGGGTTGTGGGTGTTTGTAAAGAATATGTTAATTGACAAAGGGTAATTATACTGTCTTCAGAACTTGGCTTCTAGACTGTGGGATTGAACAATGGAGATGTCTTCTCAGCCAGCATCTGCCATTGACTGCTCTCTCAGTGAGCCCTCAGTTACATCACGTAGGGATTTTCCTGAATATGGATATTGGGATCATTTCCTTTCATCACAATAGCGATGGATCTCATATTTTTACATTCACTAAAATTTCTGCTCTGGAGCCTCTGTGTCCATTTTTTCCTCCAGCAAATCCAATTAAGGATGATCGGGACTTCCTGAGAATCTGTCCTGTGATGATTCCAGGCACTGCTAGTTTTCCAATGAGTCCTGGGCAAGGAAAATGAACCTCTGACTACAGAAACATTCATAGAAAATTCCTGTGTGCTCATAGCTGTACCTAGGAAATTTTCTCCTTGTTACATATTTTATACAAAAGTGTAGCAGAAAAATATGGAAGAGTTCATGAGTCATGAACACAATTAATTATATTTATTAGGGAAAAATTACATTTCCAATATTTAGCATTGTCATGGTGATTTCTTTTAGGACTTGTCTACATTTCTGTTCCAATTAATATGTTCTGAACTTTCAGATCAATTTCCAAATGTTTTTGTTTTTATTTTCTGTAGGATCATCTTAGTGTGTAATGAAGGTTATCAATTAAATAAAAATTTGGATATGACCGAACTGATTAATTGATTTTCTACATGATACAGAAAAAGATCTACATAAACAGTAGAAGTGTTTGTGTGTATATATTCAGTTTTACTCAACAACTGAGAAGCTCACATTCATTTCAAGTGCACATTGAACATTCGCCAGGAAGACATATTTGCCCATAAGACAAAACTCATTAATTTTAAAGTTGATGTAATGTACACCTTGTTTGCTATTGATGACAGAATTGAACTAGAAATCAGTAATAGAAAGAAATATGGGACTCCTCCAGACTTGAGACAATTAAACAGGACATGTGTAAGTAAAAAAAGGATCAAAAATGAAATTTTCAGGGGAATGAGAAAATATCACGAACTGAATGAAAATAAAAGCACAACTCATCAAACTTTGTAGATGCAGCTAAACCTTAGATACAGACGTACAGCATGAAAATCATTAGGAATATGAAAGTACCACTATCAATTATGGAAGTTCCCACTTTAAGTTAGCAAACTAAGAGCAATTCAACCCAAGTAAGCAGAAGGAAAGACATAATAAACACCACCGGGGCAATCGATAAAATAGACAATAGAAAAATATTAGATAAAGTCAAGAAACCCAAAGTTGTTTTTTACAAGATCAAAGAAATTGATAAATCTTTATTTACAGTGAGAGAGAGAGGAAGGGAGAGAGAACACACATCACGTGTAGTATGAGGAAGGAAGAACAGACATCACCACAGATTCTATAGATGTTAAAAGGGGACTAGGAGAAAATAAGAGGGCACAGCCCAGAGCTGTTGTAAATATTATAAAAGCTACAGGACAGCCCTCCACAAACAAAAAGTACTCCAGCCCAGATTGTCAATATTGCTAAGGTTTAGAAACCCAACCTTATGAATGATATGTCATTTTTCTCTTGCAACTGTCAAGATTCTCTCTTTACCTTTGGCCTTTATTAGTTTGATTATGATAATGCCCAGGTATGGTTTTCTTTACTTTTGGACTTAGGCTTTCTTGAACTTGGATTAGTAGATTGATGTTTTTACCAAAATTGAGGAGTTTTCAGCCCATAGTTATTCAATTTCTGTCCCTTTCTCTCTCTCCACTTTCTGAGACTCCAATCACACGTACGTGGTAATTCTTGATATTGTCCCACAGACCGCTTTTCATTTGTATTCTGCCTTCAAATTTTTAAACAATTGTAGTAAAATATACATAATATGAAATTTACCGCCTTAACCATTTTTGAGTGTACAATTCAATGGTATTAAACACCTTTATATTGTTGTGCAACCATCACTATGATCCATCTCCAGAGCTCTTTGTCTTGCAAAACTGAAACTCTGTCCCCATTAAACAATAACTGTCCACACCGCCATTCCCAGCCCCTGGCAGCCACCATTCTTCTTTCTGTCTATATAAACTGAATTATTCCAACTACATCATATAAGTGGGATCATACAGTATTTTGCTACTCGAGACTAGCTTATTTCACTTTGCGTAATACCTTCAAGTTTCATCCATTTTGTAGCATGAGTCAAAATTTCCTTTCTTGTTAAAGCTGAATAATATTCTATTGTATGGACATACCACATTCTACAAACAACTCTTCGAGACCCTACTTCCAATTCTTACAGGTATATTCTGGATCGTAATTCTAACATTAATTTTTTAGAAAATGCAATGCCGTTTCCACAGCAGTTGCTCCCTCCTCCATTCCCACCAACAGTGCACAAGTGTTTGAATTTCTCCACATCCTCACAAACACGTGTTCTTTCAGTTTGTTTTTTTTTAATACACGTCCTAATAAGTGTGAAGAGGTATCTCCTTATAGTTTTGATCTGCATTTACCTAATGATTAGTGGAGGTGAGCATCTTTTCAAGTACTTATTGGCCATTTGTATATCTTCCTTTGAAAAATGTGTATTCAAGTCCTTTACCTATTTTTGAATTGAATTTTCATTAATATTGTTGTTGAGTGTTAGTAGTTCTCTGTTTATTCTATAAATTAATCCACCTTTCCACCTGGAACCTTCTCCAGCCTGGCTTCCCATGGTGTCTGGACCTAACCCCCCCAGATGTGGAAAGCTGAGCCCACCTACCCCAAACCTGGATGGAGGTAGAGCTTCATCCGGTCCCTCATAGGCCAGTGAGGATGCTGAGACTCGAGAGCAGCAGAATGCCTGAAAGATAAGACTTTGGGCGCAACAGCACGATGCCTGGGTTCCAACCCCCAACTCCTCTCCTTCTTTGTCCTAATACCCAAACCCCTGAGCCTCTTTGATGCTCAGAAAAATGCTGCTAATGGAAGCACATCATGAGCTGAGACAGTGCCTGGCAAACAGAAAGGGTCAACAAATAAATGTTGTAAGACCTCCTACCTCTCTGCTCCCTGCCTGACTCCCTGCCTGATTCAGGGATCTGCTCATAACACACCTCTCAGAAGCCTCCTCTGACATCCCAGACCTGGATGGGTTACATTTCCAGATGGGAATTGTTACACAAGAAGTTATTGAGAGTGAGAGAGTGCTGTCAGGAAGAACCTATAAGGGATGGACAAAGGCAGATAAGGCAGCAGAAGCAACTTAATCAAGAGGTGATTTCAGTTGAAGCCTGATCTCGCCTGATCTTGCCAGGGCTCTGAAGTGGGAATGCCAACACAGGTGTCCCACTGGAAAACAAGAGGAGTGGACCTCTCCCCCTGATATTAGCCCCTCACCCCCATTTCATCCCAACATTTGCTGCAGGCCTTGGGGTAGAGAGAGTGTTCCCTCCCAGCATTTCCCCATGAGCCAGGGCAGTTCTCTAGAGACTGGAGAGTCTGTTCCTGCTGGGGAAGCTAGTGTGCCAGCCAGGCAGAGGGGATCTGAGTGGAGATCCAACCACATCCCTCACGGTGCCATTTTTAACATTTCAGTTTTCTTTACACTTTCAAATAATCACTCTTTTCCTCCTAATGCTTGGAGGTAATGATAATTAATTAGGTTTATGTGTGCAAATGGAGTAAGGAAATTTGAAACGATCAACTGGAACATTCCAAGGCAACACAGAAGTGATTCTACAGCAGTCACACCATGAGCCTCTCCCCTATTGTTCATTCACCTTTGAACACATTGTTTAATTGCTGCAGGATTTCCCCCTATAAATTGTGTCATAGTATATCTCTCAACATTAACACCCACTGTTTCTGTTTCTAGTTTGACTAAAATAGCCATTGACAAAAATCTCCAGGGCAAGGGACTGTAGGTGGGTGTAGATGAAACTAGATCTTCTCAAGGTAAATGATGGTTGAAAGTACACAAGGTGTTCCCAAGGTGCGTGTGTTGGGTTGTGTTACTTTTGGCTGTATTTTTGTATGCTTGAAAAAGTCCATTAAACCTTGTATTTGTAGTGAGCAATCCTTCCGTAGTGCTCTTTGAAATTATCAATATTCAAAATAAAATAAAATAAATTGTGTGAATGAAACACAACCTTACAGAATCATCCCCAAAATTAGACTCGAAATCCCACAACATACAAGGAGTTGCAAAGAGCAGAGTCTATTGTAAATATTTCAGGCTTTTGGAGCATATGTTCTCTATCATACATACTTAATGACGCCATTATGGTGCAGAAGCATCTGAAGGGGCATTACTGTGTTCCCATAAAACTATACTTGCCAAAACAAGCAGTGAACCTGCCACTTTAGTTTGCTGACCCCTGAGTTGGGACATCCTGTGATATGTGGGTGGGTTTCTCTTCCACAGGGGAAAGTGAATGTTGCACAAACTGGCAGGAAGCGGGTGCTGGATCTCACAAGGCAGCCAGGATAGCGCTGGGGACCAACCAGAGATGATAGGCATCTGCAAAGAGAGAGCAGACAGACTGAAGGAGACAAAGCATTTCTGTTTTAAGGGAGACGTGAGGCAGAAGAGGGGCTGGCTGAGAGGGTGTGTGTCTGAGGTGGAGTTTCTGTGTGAGAAAAATGGAAAGACAGAGTGAGACTGAAAACCTGTGAGCAGGTGCAGATAGGGATAGTCAACTACAAGTGTGCACATTCACCAGAAAAAGCACACGTGTGTGCAGCTGCATGTGACAGAACATTCTAGAATACATATGTGAGAGGAAAGGTGCCTGTGAGAGTGTGAGAGCATGTGTGAGAGTGTGGAGAGTGGGGAATGATTTGGGGCTTTATTTACCAATTTCTAAAAAGAACTTCCAACCATGGAGAAAACACCATTTTGAAGACACGGTTGTGATCCAGCTCGTGTGATATTAGGAAATACTTCTGAGTAGGTTTAATTAATTTCCTGATCTAAATATAAGGAGCTTTTACATTTGTCAGCAAAAAGTATTTAAAACCAGCTGTGTTCATTTCTTGAGGGTTAAAACTGATGCCAAATATTTGGTTCTAAATATTTCTGCCCTCATTCCAAATAAACAGTTATCAACAATCATAATGTTCCAGATCTAATTCAGAATGATTATAAAACAATATTTCATCCACATTAATAAAAATAAAACCATTTTTTAGGATAAATTGTTCTCTGTTTTAAGTGGTAAACTGTTGAAATTCTCAGTAAAAATCTCGTACACCAGAATTACAGCAAAATCTGTTTAGATTAAAGAGGAGAGGCGGAATGTGAATAAGGAGGGAGGAGGGACCATCTCCGACAAAAGCCCCTCCTGGGGGATTCTCGTCCAGAACTGAGCTGCCAGTGGAAGGAGGTCGAGGGCACAGGAGAACCCAGTGGACTTGCAGGGAGTCCAATCTGATGGAATTTCTTGTTCACATCTCAGAGTTCTACAAATATCAGATATGACAAGAAAGGTCCTAGGAATGGAGTGATGTATTAATTCAGCAAGCGCTGTTCGAGGCCAGCTCAATGCCAGCACAGTGTGTACACTCAGGGACCCTGGACTGGATGCTCTGCCGCCCCAGGAGCAGTGGGCAAGCTTCGATTTTTATACACAGGCTAGAGAAGTGACAGTGTCTTCCTTTTCTTTAGTCATCATAGATTGACAGACTCCATAAGATGGTGAACTGCCTTTCCCCCACTGACTTATTCAACCTCTCAGGTTCTACTGGGTGTTTTACTTCAGTCAGGTGGGTCCAGCTGTGGAGGTTGAAGGGTTTCTGAGTCTACACCAGCACTGTCCAACAGAAAAGGATTATGACCCACAGATGTAATCATAATTTCATAAATTATCTAGTAACCACATTAAAGAAGATGGAAAGAACAGTTTAAATTATTTTAATACCCTAAATGTTGCCATTTCAAGCTGTAACCAATTCTGACAAGTTCTGACAAGATAGTTTACATTCTGTCTATCTTATTCCACATTTGAAATCCAGTGTGTGCTTTACACCCACAGCACCTCTCAGTTCAGAGGACCCCATGTCAGGGGCTCAGCAGCCGCATGTGACTGGGGCTCCCACACTGGACAGCCCAGACTTAGACCATTTCACCACCTCAGCTGAAAGCTTCGGGATGAATCATGTCTTCATTCCAACCGGCATTTCAAATATCAGAACCTGAGCCATGAGTATTTCTGCTTGTATCTCCATTGCCTAGTCCTAAGGATGGCACATAGTAGGTCCACAGTATCTCAACATATTTAAAGATTACACATCCCCATGATGAATAATTGCTCTACATATTAAACCATTATTATTCACATTTCTTCCCAGAGAGGATTCGTGGTTGGACACTTTAAAAAACCACTAGGTGTCCTATCTGCTGGTGCATCTTGAACACCCCATGTACCTGAAATGTGGGTGTGTCTGCTGCCTCCAGTGCATCAGTTCACTGCAGAAGGAGCCCAATGGGGAGGGTTTATTGGGCCTCTTCTGCTCCGTGGTCTCTCAGAAGAAGGACATCAGCCCAATCGCCAGCTGAGGGCACTTGTTTCCAAGATCCAATTATGAATTGAAATTTCCCATTATGAACTGATAATTCCATTTATCAATTTTAAACTATTAAATTTTAGCTCTCTAAATTTCCCAAACAACACTTTATTTAATTACTGTCTGTGCACCCAGGAAGGTTTCTTTCCAGCTCTCATCATCTGGGTCACAGGGACAGACTTGAAGTCCCATGAGAGTCTCAAGGAGCAGGGTTCCATGTGTGACTTAGAGCAAATTGCAATCTCCTTGAACAGTCACTTGGACATGCAGACACCACAAGACTCTGAGGGGGGAGACCGTGGTATTTTCCAGGTTAAACAGGCCTGAGGCCATAAATAGCAAGCTTGTAGACGTTAAAGTCACGGGAAAGAGCTGCCTCCAGACCGTATGCTCATGATCAGTGTTGCAGGGGAGGAAGAACTACTCCTCTACCCTCTAGGTTCTTCTCATTGGTCTAAGAATGAGACTGACATGAGACAGAATAACAGGATAAAATGAAACAAATTTAACAACGTAAACACGGGAGAAACCCAAGAAACTTGAGCAACTCACCAAAATGGCCAAATCTACCACCTTAAATACTATCTTCAGCTAGAGACAAAGGAGGATGCTGGGGGTAGCGTTTGGGACACAAAGGGGATGGCAGGCAATTCACACCGAGATGGAAAAGCAAAAGTTTGGTAAACAAGTGTTTGTCATGCCCAGCAAAGACAATGTGACTGGGGGAGGACTTTGACCAAAAGGGCCTTGCTAGATTCCTCCCTGTCTATCACACCTTGTTCATACTTTACTATAGTTATCAATGGTGATAGCTCCTACCTGGAACAGGCCATCTACCTTAAATTGTTTTAGGCAGTTAGATGGAAGTTCAAAGTTCATTTCTGAGTCTTTTGTTCTTAAAAAAAATCAAGCCAGGGGCCAGCCTGGTGGCGCAAGTAGTTAAGCGTGCGCAGTCCGCTGTGGCGGCCCAGGGTTCGCCGGTTCAGATCCCGGGCGTGCACCAACACACTGCTTGGCAAGCCATGCTGTGGCAGCGTCCCATATAAAGTAGAGGAAGATGGGCACGGATGTTAGCCCATGGCCTGTCTTCCTCAGCAAAAAAAAAAAAATAAAAGAGGAGAATTGGCAGATGTTAGCACAGGGCTGATCTCCTCACAAAAAAAAAAAAAAATCAAGCCAAAAAGGCACATTTTGGGGTGGCAAATTCTGACCCCCACGGTGTGAAAAACTTTGTAACAGTTTTGGAAAAGTGAAAGAGCATGAAGGAAAATGCACAATGGGAAACTTAGTGAAGGGAGCCCCTGAGGAGGTTTGTAGTGTCCCTTAAACCCCTATTAAAACTTTCAAACTAAACTTAATTCTCCCACAGGGAACATAGAAAACTTTCTCTTCTTTCTACTCACCTGCTCACATAGATCTTCTCAATAACTGCTAAGAGTTGTCACTAATCATCAGAAGTGGCTGAGGGTGATTTGCACAGGGAATAAGAGTTACTGCTCCTTGGAGACGCCCCAGACTCTCCATGCAGACAGTGTCACCCATACTGCAGATGACGTGATAATGGCACCTCTGTGGGGAAAGCAGGTCCAGGAACCCTGTCTCTATAACTGTGGCCCATCCTGAGTGACACCTCCCTGCACAGAGCTCTGAAGCAAAGACCAGCCAGGTGAGTGCTTCCTTTTGTTCAGTCTCAGGGCAGAGAACAGAAGGGAGGGGTCTCCAGCAGGAGAGGAAGTCAGAGCTGTGGTTGTGCACTAACATTGGGCAGGACAGGTGCTGACCCCGCCTTGTCCAGAGCTACCCACTCATGCCCTGGCTGGCCATGTGGAAGGTGGGGATGTGTTGGGGTGTGTTTCAGAGTGGGACCAGAGTCATGAGTTTCACTGCAAATCCCTGTGCCCCGGAGTCCCTGACAATGAGAGAAAGAGGAACAGTTCCCCTTGGAATCTGAGCCAAGACTTGTATGGTCAGAGCCACTGAGCTCCTCAGCCAAGTACACAGGAGTCTACCCATTTTCTCAGACCTAACAGATTGGGGTTGGGAGTGAATATAGGAGGACAAATTTGCATGCAGAGTTTGAGTTGTGACTTAAAAATCCTGAAACATGGAATAATATCCAATGACAGGCACACATATGTGTAACTAACAGAAAAACGAAGAGAGAAATAGTCTCCCCTCTAATGACACACATTTCTCCTTTTTCAAATCCCACTTCAGGAGGACGCAGTCATCTCAGTAATTTCAGTGTCTCTCTTCTGTGTGTTAATAGTGTTGTGTGTGTAAGTGTGGCTCAGATTTTTATCTCCATAGTCGAATGGGAAAATGCCCTTCTGTCCTTCCTTAGCCTGAGGCAGCAATGGGGAGAAAAAGAATTTGTTGTGAGATGAAGTCCAGTGAATTTTCAAGTCTGCTGTAACAGCGTGAATGCTGGAAGATAAGCAATGTACACTTTTTTTAACTTTAATTAGAATCAGAAATTAGAACAATAACCTCTGTGGTAATTCTGCAGTATATTTTATATTTGGAAATATGATGGAAATACCTTGGACCATGCTATGTTCTGAATGTTTGTGTCCCTCCAAAATTCGTAAGTTGACATTGTAACCCACAAAGATGATGGTATTAACAGGTGGGTCTTCAGGAGGTGCTGAGGTCATGAGGATGGACGCCTCGTGAATAGGATTAGTGCATCATAAAAGAGGCTTCAAAGAGATCCCTAGCCCTTTTACACCGCGTGAGGACACAGCGAGAAGGCGCCAGCCAGGAACTAGGAAGAGGGCCCAGCCCAGAAGGCACCCATGCTACAGCCTTAATCTTCGACCCCAGCCTCTGGAACTATAAGGAATAAATTTCTGCTGTTTATAAGCCACCTAGTCAGTGATATTTTGTTTTAGCAGCCAGGACCTACCAAAATTGAAAAAGACTCCAAAAGTGGTAATGATGACTAAGACCAAGACACCACCAGAGGCAATTTCTGAGGAAAGGTTTAGCGATTCTACACTGGATGCAAAAGGGAAATGTTCCACCTTCCCCAACTCTCACTGTATCCCTCCATCCATGGCCTATTCCAACTGCTTTTTCCATTGCCCTGGGCACACAATGAGCTCTGTGATCCGGGCTTTCTCCTTCTCTCCCAGGAGGTTTACAAACCAGCTCTGATCTCTGTGCTCACCTGTGCTGTCACTCTCCTCTGCTGACTCAGCATCAGAATTAACTCTGGCTGCTTCCCCTGTGTTGTATACATTCTCAGTCACAGCAGATACAAAACCCCAGAAGGTATGAGGAAGCTGGTGGAGGAAAAAGTGCTCAGACATGAGAGAGACACAACAGCCTCTCGGTTGTGTTTAGTGAAAGCAGAGCTGTGTCATCAGAAGAGTGGTTGGAAAATAGGGCTCTGGCAGCAGGCCCTGGGATGTGCACTTCTTTTCTTTCTTTAACGAGTATAATGATGGACATTTATTGAGCACTCAATACGTGTTACACACTCTGTCTGTATTAAGGATGTGTATTTCTGTGTCAACACAGGGAACCTTCTGGGGTTTGGTTTCTGACTCTGCCTGTGGAGGTGCCCCAGGTGTGACTGTATGGGGCTGGGGGTCATGGTCTCTGTGGGGGCTGGTGTGTCCTTCTGCATTCTGTCTGGTGATTGTCAGTACAAGGGAGGCACCTCACCTGTGGGGTTGATCTCTGTGTGCCCCACAGAATGTACAACCAGCAGGTCTGACCACGTCACCCACCTCAGTAAACCCTCAGCTCCATAGGAAGGAGGACATGGGCCATGTTTGTGGAAGGAGGGGTTCAAGTGGATGAGTGGACCTGCATGCACTAGGAGCCACTGCAGGTGTTATTTAGGGAGCACTGGTGGGGGCTCCGGGGAGTTCAAATGAGGATCTATGGGGCGTGAGATCACTTCAGCTCTTTTGCCAATAAACAAGGTTCTGTGGGAGTCACTTGGGCTAGAGTAAAACTTAACACCCAAGAGAACCATGGACTTGTACAGGTAATTGTGACTCAAAGGAGAGATCTGAATAATTACAATTTCTGTTTAGAGTTGTATAGTACAGGTTTATCAAAGAAATTGCAGGAAGGATGGCTGCGTGGAATTGATTCAAGATAGGGTGGGACGTTCAAAGATAACACCAGGTGACGCCATTTCAGAAGAAACACACATTGTGATATGTGGTTTGGGTGTCAAAGTATGTTAGGACATGTTCCCACAAACACATACACACACACACACACACACGCACACAAAGGCACATTCTCACAAACACGTGTTGTCACCAGACACACTTTTTCCATAATTTTCTTGACTTTGGACATGGGGACGTTAAAATGTATATAGGTGAATGAGTGTGTTGGACCTCCCGGACTAGTGGAAATAGAGGGAAGGATACCATCCCCCATAACAACATGGATCTCCCTCTGCTGTGGTTGGGGATGGTGAAGGTGTAGCAGTAGGTGATGCTCACAGGAGCTCACTGTGACCAGACGTGTTTATGGACTGAGGATCTATCAGTCAGTCAAAAAAGACATCACTTTTTTGTCCTCATGTAGCTTTCAATGTAATAGGAAGAGAGAAGATGAGGAGGAACAAACAAACAAAAGGTATGAATTACATTTTGAGAGGAAGGAAGGGAATGAATTACAGTGAATGAGGATTATTTTAAGGTGTCTGTGAGCAGCTGACATTCAAGTGGAGCTGGGGTGCGAGAAGGAGCAAGCAGGTGAAGTGGTGGGAAGATGGGAATTCCATGAAGAGAGAAGACTATGCATCACTGTGTGAAGCAGAAATGTGTTTCTTGTGCTTTCAGTGGAAATACAGTCAATGTGGCTCATATAGTGAGTAAAGCAAGAGAGGGTCCTAGTGAGGTGGGAATGCAATGGGGCACCTGACCATGCCTTCTATTGTCTTCCTCACCTTGCTGCTAGCAGTAAATAATGAAAACAAAACATTAACAGTATTTACAATAACAATGGTTTCTACTAACATTAATGAAAACTTCCTTTGTGCCAGACGTCCTGATCAACAATTAACTTGAAATCCACACTGAATGTTCACACCAACCTTATGATGCATGTTCTTTTTTAGTTTTTACTTTACTTTTTAAATGAGAAAAGGTGGTGCAGAGTGGTGAATAAAATCCCTGAGGTTGTACTAAGATAGTATTGGATTGTCTTGAGACAGAAGGAGAGCTTTCTGATCCCACAGCCTGAACTCTTGACTCCCTGCTCTCCTTCCTCTAACCTGAGGTCCTATTATTGTCTGCACACTACAAATGAGGGGGGAAAGTTGTGAGAGGTCAAGGGAGGGTTCTCATATCTCAGCACCAGAAGTGGGGAGTGGGGACCAGGACCCAGATGGGTGGATCCAAAGCTATTAGGCACCTCATTGTACTGCTTCCTGTGTTTTTTACTTAGTATTTTCAAAAATTGGACACTATTTTCCTGACGAATAAGTTACTTTGGTAACTTTGGACTTTGGTTTCCAATTCATTACTCCCTTCTGTACCTGACAGTGGCTTCTGAATCCTATGATTTAATTAAGGATTATTTCTTCTACAAGGAATGCATCCCTTTTACTAAAGTAAATAATATTTGCCTTTTCCTCCACAAAACCTTCTTCTTCACTCATAAGGCAATGCTCAAACTTTACTTTCATGACACCTCCAAGTGGCCTATGGGTTACTTTGAGCTGATGGAATTAGACCAATGCTTGTTTGTAAAATTCAGAAGGAAGCAAAGCATCAGACAGAATGTAGGCACTCAAAATATTGAAGAATAAAAACAATTAATCTGAGCATTCAGTCTAATGATCTGGATGTTTAACTTTGGTGTGGACTGAGGGTGGGAGACCACCCAAGAGAAGCTGTCCAAGACGTGACTTCAGTCTTTTAAGTAAAGATCTGGAGAATTATTGAGAATTATACTACTCTTCCCACTGAGGATCTTTTCTATAAACAATAGAAGATCTCAGTACATTTTACAGTAAACTTGTGTATTCAGAGTGTGGCTGATTTTTTAAAAGGTATTTTGTATCCAGCAACTCTGAGGAATTACCTTATGCATTCTCAACTATGGACAATTGATTCTCTTGCAATTGTATTAAAATTAGTTAGATATGCTCATCATTTCAACAATATTTTTGCCTTTTCCATGCCATTTTTCTTAAGTTAACACATTCTCTTTTTCAGCTTTATTGAGGTATAACTGACTAATAAAATGGAAATACATTTAAAGTATACAACATGATGGGGGCCAGCCCAGTGGCGCAAGCGGTTAAGTGCACACACTCTGCTGTGGTAGCCCGGGGTTCGGCATTTCAGATCCTGGGCGCACACTGACGCATTGCATGGCAAGTCATGCTGTGGCAGCGTCCCATATAAAGTGGAGGAAGATGGGCATGGATGTTAGCCCAGGCCAGTCTTCCTCAGCAAAAAAAAAAAAAAAAGAGGAGGATTGGCAGATGTTAGCACAGGGCTGATCTTCCTCACAAAAAAAAAAGTATACAACATGATGATTTGATATATGTATACATTGTGAAAATATTCCCACAATTGTGTTAATTAACACATCCATAAACTCACATATTTACCTTTTTGTGGTGAGAATACTTAAGCTGTACTCTCTCAGCAAATTTCAATTAGTCAATACAGTGTTATCAGCTATTACCACCATACCGTACATTAGCTCCTTAGACCTTACTCATCTTAGAGCTAAAATTTTGTACCCTTTGAGGACATTTTCCTCTTTCCCCAACCCTGATACAAGTACCATTCTACTGTCTGTTTCTGTGAGTTTGACTGTTTTTTTTTTTAAGATTCCATATATAATGGTACCATACATATTTGTCTGTTTCTGTCTGGCTAATTTGACTTAGCATAACTCCCTCCAAGTTCATCCGTTTTGTTCCAAATGGCAGGATTTCCTTCATTTCTAGGCTGAATAATATTCTAGTGTATACATATGTCACATTTTCTTGATCCATTCATCCATCAACAGACTCTTAGGTTGTTTTCATACTTTGGTTGCTGTGAATAATGCAGCAGTGCACATGGGAGTGCAATATCACCTCGCGTTAATGAATTCATTTCCTTTGGATATACACAAAAAGTGGGATTGCTGGGTTATATGGTAGTACTATTTTGATTTCTCAAGTAACCTCCCTACTGTTTTTTATAGTGGCTGTACCAATTTACATTCCCACCAACAGTGCACAAGTGTAAACTTTTCTCCATATTCTCACCAGCATTTTATATCTTTTGGCATTTTGGTGCTAGCCATTCTAACAGGCATGAGGTGATAGCCTATTGTGGTTTTCATTTGCATTTCCCTGATGATTAGTGATTTTGACCAACTTTTCATGTACCTGTTGGCCATTTCTACGTCTTCTTTGGAAAAATGCCTATTTAGGTCCTCTGCCCATTTTTAAGTTGGGTTGTTATTTTGCTATTGAGTTTTATGAGTGTCTGGTTTATTTTCAATATTATTCCCTTATCAGATAAATGCTTTACAAATATTTACCTTATTCCATAGTTTGCCTTTTCATTTTGATGATGGTTTCCTTTACTGTGCAAAGTCTTTTAGTTTGATGTAATCCCATTTATTTATTTCATTTTTTGTTGCTCTCTTTTAATTATAACTGGTATACAATATTCTGTTAGCTTCAGCTGTGCAGCATAATAATTCAATATTTATATACATTATGAAATGATCACCAACATAAGTCTAGTTCGCTTTTGATGTCATATGCAAAAAATCATCACCAAGACCGATGTCAGGGAGCTGACCCCCTATGTTTTCTTCTAAGAGTTTTACAGTTTCAGGTCTTACATTCAAGTCTTTAATCTGTTTAGTTTATTTGTGTGTATGGTGTAAGATAGGGGTTCAGTTTCATTTGTTTACCTGTAGATATCCAAATTTCCAAACAGTGTTTCGTGTTGACAATATCCATTCCCCATTGTGTATTCTTGTACCTTTATCAAAAATTAATTGACCCTAGGTGAATATGCGTATTTATATGCTCTCTATTCTGTTGCATTGGTCTATGTGTCTGTTTTTATGCCAATACCACACTCTTGTGGTTACTATAGCTTTGTAATATAATTTGAAACCAGGAAGTGTGATGCCTCCAGCTTTCTTCTTCTTTCTCAAGATTGCTTTGGTGTTTCATGGTCTTTTGTGGTTCCACACAAATTTTACGATTGTTTTTTTCTGTGTCTGTGAATAATGCCATTGGAATTTTGTTAGAGATTGCACTGATTCTGTAGACCATTTTGCGTAGTATGGACATTTTAACAATTTTATTTCTTCAGATCCTTGTACATGGAATATCGTCCATTTAATTTTTCTTCTTCAATTTCTTTCATCAACGTCTTATACAGTTTGGTTTACAGATCTCTCACGTCCTTTGTTAAATATGTTTCTAAGTATTTTATTCTTTGTGATTCAAAGGAATTGTTTTCTAAGTTTCTCTTTGTGGTGGTTAGTGTGTAGAAATGCAACTGATTTTTGTATATTGATTTTATATCCTACATGTTAACTGAATTTGTTTACTAGTTCTAATATTTTTTTGGTGGAGTGCTTAGGGTTTTCTAACTATAAGATCATGTCATCTGCAAAAAGAGAAAATTTTACATTTTATTTTGGGGGGAAGAGTTTGAGAAGGATTGGTATTAATTCTTCTTTAAATGTTCAGTAGAATTCACAGTGAAGCCATCCAGTCCTGGGCTTTTCTTTGCTAGGAGGTTTTTGATTACTGATTTAATCTCTTTACTAGTAATTGGTGAGTTCAGATTTTCTATTTCTTTATGATTCAGTCTTTGTAGGTTATATACATCTAGGAATTTATCCATTTTTTCCAGATTATCTAATTTCTTGGGGTATAATTGTTCATAGTAGTTTCTTATGACCCTTAGTGTTTCTGTGTTATCATTTGTAATATCTCCTCTTTCATTTCTGATTTTATTTATATGAGTCTTCTCTCTCTTTTTTTTTCATATTCTAGCTAGGGGTTTTTTAATTTAGTTTATCTTTTTCAAAAGCTGGCTCTCAGTTTCATTGATCTTTTCTATTGTTTTCCTAGTCTCTATTTCGTTTATTTTCACTCTGACCCTTCTTATTTCCTTCCTTCTACTAACCTTCAGCTTAGTTTTTAGTTCTGTTTCTAGTTCCTTGAGGTGTAAAGTTAGTTTGTTTAGTTAGATCTTTCTCTTTTGTTAATGTGGTTGCTTGTTGCTATTAACTTCCCTCTTCAAACCTTCTGCTGAATCCTGTAAGTTTTGGTATGCTGTGTTTCCATTTTCATTTGTCTCATGATATTTTTATTTCATTTTTTATTTCTTCTTTGGCCCATTTATTGTTCAAGAGCATGTTGTTTATTCTCCATTTATTAGTGAATTTTCCAGTTTTCCTCTTATAATTGATTTCCAGTTTTATACCATTGTGGTCATAACCAATGATTAATATCACTTCAATCTTCTTACATGTGTTAAGACTTGTTTTGTAGCCTAACATATGATCTATTCTGGAGAAGGATCCATGTGCACATGAGAAGAATGTGTATTCTGATGCTGTGGGATGGAATGTTCTGTATATGTCTACTTGGTCCGTCTGATCTAAGATGTAGGTGAAGTCCAATGGTCCCTTGTTTATTTCCTGTCTGATCTATCCATTGCTGAAAGTGTGGTATTGATGTCCCTTATTATTGTTGTATTTCTGTCTAATTCTCCCTTGAGATCTGTTAATATTTGTTTAATATATTTAAGTGCTCCAGTGTTGGGTTTATAAATATTTGCAATTGTTCTATCCTCTTGATGAATTGACCTCTTTATCATTATATAATGATTTCTTTGTCTCTTGTGAGTTTCTGATTTAAACTTATATTTTGTCTGATATAAGTATAGCTACCCTTACTGTCTTTTGGTTTCCATTTTCAAGAAATTTCTTTTTTCCATCCCTTCAAGTTTAGTCTATGAGTGACTGTAAAAACTCATTTTTTGTTTGATATGGTCCTGTGGGACTCACAAATGCCAAGCGCCACTGGCTTTTGGTGCTGGGTATTTGAGGGCCCATCCCTGGGAGGAAGCCACAAAGGCTGGGCATTATATGTGTGGACAATCTCGTTCCAGGGTAAACTGGAGACCTGATTTTATTATTGAAGACAGCCAGAGACAGAATGTGGGGAAGTGCCCACTTGCTGTTTTAGGATCCTGGAAGCATCCTAGTAACCTGCTAGATGCCGGGTGGTTAGAATCCACACCCCTGGTCAGAAGTTGGTACAGTATGTAGTCAAACTCCTTCCAGAGAGACACTGGGTGATGGGTGTTTTTACTTGTTCCCTCAGCACTGGGCCTGGTGGTGTTGTCATGGGGTGTGCTAGCAGGCCCAGCTGAGCACTGCTGTTTTATTTGCTACAATCCAGTGGGACTCACAAATGCAAGCCCCGTTGGTCATCAGAGCTAGGTGATTTGGGGGCCTGTTCTTCTGGTGGAAGCCTTAAAATTTGGGGTGCTAGATGTGTGGTTCAAACTCTTGCTTCTCAGAAAGAAAAATGAGCTGGGGGTTTCACCTCGATTGTAAGGTTCTGTCCCAGGGGTGGGGATCATGGTGAGAGTGTGTCACAGCCTTTCCTACCCACTTCATCATCAGTCATCATCATCAGTCACCTGATGTGGAAGTCACTCAACTAGTTTCTGAATTTCTCTCAGAACAAATTGATTCATGTGTAGATATATTCAATACGTCCATGGGAGGAGGGAAAGTCAGGAGACTCCTGTGTTGCATCTTGGTGATGTTACTCAATACACTCTTACAATAGGCCAGGTGACCATGAAATGTAAGGGGGGTACAGTGCTTTCTTGTCTTTGTGTCCTGTCACTTACTCATGTACTCAGTATAGTATTTAATAGATATTCTTTGTCAACTGTGTTGTTCAACAAGACGGATATGGTTCCTAAGTTCATGAACCTCACATTCTGGTGGAGAATCAGAATATAAAAGTAAATAGAAATAAATACAGAATGATAACGGTGTAAATTATACTTATTGTCAGGTGTATTTTCTATAGTTTGAGCCCCTCCTGTGGAGTATGACAGCATCTCCTTTCTCAGGAGAAGAAAGAGCAAGAATCCTTTTCCAACGTTGGTTACATAAGAAGACTGCTTATGTCATCACCGGCATAACCACTTTTTGCTCCAGGCCACTCTGAAGCCATCTCCATGTCTTTTTAGAAAGATGTCGTAAGAACCACAGGGGAAATGGCTGTGAAAACCATCTTCCTTTTCCAGATTGGGGTTGGGGCTTCAGCCAATGTCATTCTCTTCTTCTATAATGTCTCTCCAATCTTGCTTGGCCACAGGCAGAGGCCCACACACATGATTCTCACCCATATGGCTGTAGCCAATCTCCTGTTTCTTCTCTCCTGTGGATTTCCCCACGTGAAGGCAGCTTTTATTTTGAGAAACCCCCTCTCCAGTCTCGGGTGTAAACTTGCGTCTTATATACAGAGAATAGCTCGCAACACCACCTTGTGCTCCACCTGTGTCCTGAGCACCTATCAGTACTTCACTCTCATCCCAGGGAGAGTGGAGAGGAGGATGCTCAGAGGAAAAGCCCCCAAGGTCATTGGTCGTTCCTGTTACACCTGTTGGATATTCAGTTTCTTAGTGAATATCTATATTCCTGTGAAAATAACTGGTCCACAGGACATGGGAAATCATACTAACACCCAAGGGAAGTGGTTCTGTTCATACTCAAATCCCAGTGCAAGCATTGTCATCTTGTGGTCCCTCTCTGATGCCACGTTTATTGGCCTCATGAGCTGGTCCAGTGGCTCCATGGTGCGTCTCCTGCACAGACACCACCAGAGAGTGCAGCATATTCACACCCCCAGTGGCTACCACAAATGCCCTCCAGAGACCAGAGCTGCCCACACCATCCTGATGCTGGTGGTCACTTTTGTCAACTTCTACATGATGAATTCCATTTTTGCTTTTTACATGACTGCCTTCGTAGATTCTCATCTATGGTTGATGCAGATCTCTCATATTTTGGCTTTATGTTTCCCCACTGTTAGCCCCTTATTGCTGATCCTTAGGGCTCCTAGAGCTCCTAGTTTCTCTCTTAAATAGTTAGAAATCAGTGTTGTAGTGCAGCTTCAATAATAATCATAATTGCTCTATTCAGTAACCACTTGTGGAGTACCATTTTTTTTATTGAGTTACAAATGACACGTAACATTATATTAGTTTCAGGATACAACATATTGTTTTGATATTTGTGTGTATTGCAAAATGCTCACCACAATAAGACTAGTTAACATCCATCACCATTCATAGTTATAAAAAATATTTTTCTTGTGATGAAGTCTTTTAAGATTTACACTCTTTGCCTCTTCCAAATATGCAATACATATTTTAAAATGAGATATTAGCTATAGTCACCATGTTGTTTCATTATGTCACCATAAATTATTTATTTTATAACTGGAAGTTTGTGCCTTTTGATTTTGTACTTACCAACAATTTTTTACATAAAATTCTGTGAACTTGATACTAGTGCTGCATTGAGAGATCTGAAAGTCAATCCATTAAATTATCAGCTCAAAAAAGATACATAAAAGTATTGAGGAAACATTTTCCTCCTTGACCCGTGTAGCTGTATGAAAGAAATCTCCACTCATCGGGAGTATTTGAAGTGTTTCCACAAATTTTATCTCAATGTGGATAAGCCTCATACCTGACATATATTTGCAGATAATCCAATATTTGTCTAGATAAGTATTACTGGAAAGTGGAAGGAGATTTTATTTCATAGATGAAAATAAGAAACCTGGCAGATGGAGAATGTGTTTTTTTACATTATTTTGTATCTTTGTTACACTCATGTCTCTCCAATGTTCTGTAGTGTTACACAGAAGAATCAATGTTTTCCAGTTGGTTGCTTCTCCTCTATACCTATATTTTCTTTACATGATTGACCCTCCATAAATCTGATTGATTGGATGGATGACGTCATATTAAGGAGGGTGTAGAGCTGCCCTCTTGATATTAGTGACTTCAACGTTTAGCTTTTACATTGAAACACAGAAACAGGAAACTTGTGTTCTCTTTATCGTACCTGCTTTTTTCTCTCTTTGTTTTTCCTTTTGTTTTCTATTGGGAAAGTCTGGTATTTTTAATATTCCATTTTGAAAATTAATAGCGTTAAGGTACAACTTTTTTATTGATTACTGTAGCAATTGTACTTTGGGTTCCCAAAGTATTATAATCTAGTTAGGACAACTCTTGACCATTTCACAGATTATGTAAGAATCTTATATTAGTTATAATTCCATATATCTTATAATGCTTCAAGCTATTGTTTTTATAAATTTTTATTCTATATTTTTATTACATGCAATTAGTGCTATTACTTTTGCTGTCAGGAGCTAGTTGTCTCTTATAGAAAATAAGAAATGAAAAGGAAGTATGTAATATGCATGTATCCACATGATTGCCATTTTGCTGCTGATAATCTTTCTGTACATGTGTTTTCCTCTGGTACAATTTGCCTTCATTATGAAGAACTTCCTTTAACTTTTAAGAGTGTAAGTTTGCTAGTAGTGAATTGTTATGATGTTTATCTACAAGTGTCTAAAATTTACTGGCTGTTTTTCCTATTAAAGTGTACAAAATTATCTTTATTTGAAAAAAGGTAATAAACTGTGATCAATAATAACAATATATTTATCAATATACAACCTTATTTTAAAAGCTAAGAAATATAATGCCTATGAATTATTTTTATTTTTAAAATTATTAATTTGAAAAAATTTCAAATATACTTCATTTTCTCCTTTATCCAGATACCTCAATTGTTAACACTTTACTACATTTGATTTATCAGCTTTCTCTATATTTTATCCCATCAGCCCTAGTTTTTTTTTTCTCTCAACCACTGGAGAGTAATGTGTGTACATGGTACTCGCCATCCTAAACTCACTAGTGTGATTTTCCCTACAACAAAGACACTCTCCTACAGAACAATCTTACTGCCCTTCAGTTTAGAAAACCAATGTGGAGGGCCGGCCCCGTGGCTTAGCGGTTAAGTGCACGCACTCCGCTGCTGACGGCCCGGGTTTGGATCCTGGGTGCGCACCGCCGCACTGCTTCTCCGGCCACGCTGAGGCCGCGTCCCACATACAGCAACTAGAAGGATGTGCAACTATGACATACAACTATCTACTGGGGCTTTGGGGGGAAAAATAAATAAATAAAATTAGAAAACCAATGTGGATACAAACCTACAGTCTATGCACAGGTCTTATTCAAACTTTCCAACTGATCCAAAACATCTTCTTTTCTTTTCTGGTTGAGGATCCCAACCAGGCGCGTGTATTGCCTTGAGTTATCATGTCTCTTCCTTCTGCTCCAGTCTCAAACTTTTCCTCCTTCATTCCTTTCCTTTTATATCCTCAACCTATAGAATAGGTTCCATAGAATGACCCTCCCCTGGGTCTCTCTGATATTTCTTCATGACCAGACAAAGTTTACACTTCCTTGGTAGAAAGATCTAGAAATCACTATCTCAAAAAAAGATATCAGCATCCCCATGTTCATTATAGTATTATTCACAATAACCAAGATATGAAAACAACATCAGTGTCCATCAACAGATGAATGGATAAAGAAAATGTGTATATATACAGTGGAATATTATTCAGCCATAAAAAAGAAGGAAGTCCTGCCTTGCCAACAATGTGGAAGGACCTTGAGAACATTATGCTAAGTAAAATAAGTCAGACAGAAAAAAACAAATACTGTGTGATCTTACTTATATGTTGAATCTTAAGAAGCCTACTTCATAAAACAGAGAGTGATATAGTGGTTTCCAGGTGCTGGGGGTTGGGGGAAATGGGAAGGTGTTGATCAAAGCATACAAACTTCCAAGTATAAAATGAATAAGTTGTGGGGATCTAATATACAGCATGGTGACTATAATTACCAATACCGTATTATACACTTGAAAGTTGTTAAGAAAGTAGATCTTGAGTGTTATCAGCACATATACACACACATAAAGAAAGGTAATTACATGAGGGGATAGAAGTGTTCACCTTCTGGGGTGATCATTTCACGATATGTACATGTACCAAATCACCACGTAGTACACTTAAGTTAAATATATGTCAGTAATATCTCAATAACACTGGGGGGAAAGGAAGCATGCTGTGCTCTTCTTGGTGCCTCACATCAGGGGACACACTTTGTCTACCTATCCCAATGGTAGTGACGTTCACCTTCATGACCTGGTCACTTTGACTTAAAGAAAGGCATATGGTTAATGTGATTATGTGAGCTCAGCTGTGTGTGAAACGCACTAAAATCAGGATGCCAGACCAGACCTACCAGACTCCCAGCCCAGCGTCACTGGATGCACCTCAATATCCCTCTCTTTCCTGTGCCACTTACAATAGGTAATAGAATCAGTGGTGGCCCTGTTGGGTGTGTGAATACAGTGCAAATGTTTTGGTACATATCCCAATCCACAATATCCACTGTGAAATTTGCTTTTGCCCCATTCAAACTTGCATTTGAGATGGTGAAGACTGATCTAGATATTTCTGTTCTCAACAATCCTTCTCAGAGTGTCAGACACAACCCATAATCTTCTATTGAGCCAAGACACAAGGGAGCTTAGTGAAGTCATTCTTCATGGGTCCAGAGAGTTCTCTTATGAGGTGCACGATAGGTCAAGCAGCCTGTGCCCTGACCTGTAGGGCAGATCTAATTGGAGATGGTGGTATCCACAAAGCTATTCATAGCCATGAATCACTCTTCCTTTGAGCACTACCCCATGCAAATCCTGGGAACAAGTTGCTGCAAAAGGCATTCATGACGGGTTCCCACATCCACCTCTCAGTACTGGCGAACAGAGGAGAGCCCAGAACACATAACACAAAGCTGAATCTCCCAGAGTGCTTTCTCTGCATCTGTTTGATATGCCCACATCTCACCCTCCTCAGGTCATGAGAAATAATGAGCTGAGTGTACAATGTGCCACATCCAAGGTCATATCTATTGTGGAGAGAAATTAAGTACTTTCACAAATGGGCAGTCCACATGGCCCAAAAATCCCTGTTTCATTTTAGCTGGTTTATTACTGCTCTTTCTGCATCCAATAAAACTTTTTCACACAAATCTTTCATGAACTCCCCAACTAGGACTAAATTAATGACCCACATTGATACAGATCCTGCTTCACCATGGTTAACAAGTTAATTAGTAAACATTTTTGAATGAAAGAAGGGAGCAATGCAAAACATATAAAACAGAATCATTTGTAAAATATTGAACTTTGGCATTTTTTCCAGCTGTACTGCCCATTCATCCTTGCACAAATCAATCACTTGGCCAGAAATAGTAATTACAGAGATTTTTCTTTCCCCACAAGTCTAAGAAAAAAGAGAAGATTATGTCAAGTACTTGTGAGGAAATCAAGAGCAGATTCAGAGGTTCTTCCCCCAGTCTGGAAGGGATGCCCTTCAGCTTGGGCATGAGGGAGGAAAACATTTGAGGCTGCTGTTTCCTGAAAATCTCTCACCTCAACAATGTAAAGAGTTAATGTGCCCTAATTACACACCCTTCCTATTGCAGAGCAACACAAATATAGAGGTGACATGGTCCAACCCTAAAGATGTTTGAAAAGCAAGTTAGAATAAAAGACTGAAATCATCACTGGCCCTGAGCTGAGGTGGGAGAAGGGTCCAGAATCACGAGGGCACTCAGTCCCCCTGCTGGGCCTGCTGGGCCGGAACATTAATCTAGAGTAGAGAGGAGAAAATTAAAACATGAGGGGCACACAATTTCCCATCTTCTTCATCAAGAGGAGGTAGAAAGAGAACAGAGGGTACATAAAAAATTTTGAATTTTCTAAGACACATTAGAAATAAGAAAAGGAAAAAGATAAAATAAATTTAAATAATATATTTTATTTAAGCCAATATATCCAAAATAGTATCACTTCTACAAGTGTCAGCAGCCACATTTCACATGTTCAATAGCCTCATGGAGCTAGTGGCTACCATACTGGATACCACAGTTATGGATGATTTCCATCACAGAAATTTGGATTGGCCAGTGCCTTCCGGAATGCTCTAGGCTGTAGTTTGAGTTTTGAAAATAATTAAATAATCCAATTCTTTGATCTGGGTATTAAAATTTAAATCTCTGTACCTAAAAGATCCAGTCAGTCTGTGAAAATTCCATGTACATAGTTGCTATTCTGTCAGTAATAGTTTCACTATGGATGTTGAAATTTTCCATCTGGGTATCTGCAAGCAATATTTTACAACTCTGAGAACATTTTTTAAAACAAGATTATTTAGAACTCATCTCTTCTCTTTTTGAGTCCTCCTCTGCCCTCCACGTGCTTGCACAGAGTTCAGTTCTGGGATGTGAGGCTAATATGGAAGAGTTCCTCTTCCCTGACATTATTCACATCCTGCCATGCTCCCTTTTTTATTTAATCTTTAATGTGGTAACACTGGTTTATAACATTATATAAATTTCAGGTGTACATAATTATATTTCAATTTCTGTATAGATTACATCATGTTCACCATCCAAAGACTAATTACAATCCATCACCACACACATGTGCCTAATCATACCTTTCTCCCTCTTTTCTCCCCCCTTCCCCTCTGGTAACCACCAATCCAATCTCTGTCTCTATGTGATTGTGTCTTGTTGTTTTTATCTTCTACTTATGAGTGAGATCATACAGTATTTGACTTTCTCCCTCTGACTTATTTTACTTAGCATAATACCCTCAAGGTCCATCCATGTTGTCATAAATGGCCAGATTTCATCTTTTTTTATGGCTGAGTAGTAGTCCATTTTGTACATATACCACATCTTCTTTATCCATTCTTCCCTTGATGGGCACCTAGATTGCTCCAAGTCTTGGCTATTGTGAATAATGCTGCAATGAACACACGGGAGCATGTATCTTTATGCATTCGCGTTTTCACTTTCTTTGGATAAATACCCAGCAGTGTAATAGCTGGATTGTAGGGTAGTTCTATTCTATCCTACCATCCTCTTTTAATCCAATGTTATTTTGATTGAATTCTGGTACAAAGTAGAATGTTAAATCCTAAAAAGATATTTTCTAGTTAACTGAAATACATTGCATTGGCTTCCAGTAGTCTCATTTGAAGAATGATTTTGTACCCACCAAGGAACACTTGGCAATATCTGGAGACGTTTTTGGTTTTAACAACTTGGGGTAATGGGGGTGCACCTGGCATCTAGTGGTAGGGACACCAGATGCCACAAAACATCCTACAACTCACAGGGCAGCTCCCACCACAAAGAATCTGCCACCCCAAAATGTCAATAGTGCCAAGGTCAGGAGACTCTGGCATAGACCATATCTGTTAGGTCTGCCTCAGGGAGTTGGGGGTTGTCACGGGGTCTTTAATCATATATTAAGGGATTAACATCTATCCATAGGAAATATAGTCACAAACCCAGATACTGACAAAAGGAATAAAAATCTTCTGATGTTTAGATCAGGAAAACTAGTAAAAGCTGCTCAGAAACGCTCTCTGAAGCCTCACTGGGTGAGCAAAACCATTTCTACCAAAGCCTTTTCCTCCGTGATTGCGAAGATTATTTCACGATGTTTGCTTACTTCTTGAGAAATTACTATGAACTGTCCTAAGACCACCTGGAAGCAGGCAGGATTATAACCAATCAATTTAAAATTTTTTCCCAAAAGTACAACATACTTAAGAGATACACCAAAAGTCTCCATAAATCATAAACTCTGTGTTTTATCAAAGCCTAAAATTTATATCTTTTTATATCTTAAAGAATTTGTCACAGTTAAATCAAAATGAGAATTTTTCACACCATTGAGTTGATTAAAGGTCCAGGATGGGAGGTGGCCCTGTGGCCTAGTGGTTAAGTTTGGCACACTCCACTTCGGTGGCCCAGGTTCAGTTCCTGGGTGTGGACCTACACCACTTGTCAGCGGCCATGCTGTGGCGGCCACCCACAGACAAAATAGAGGAAGATTGGCACAGATGTTAGCTCAGGGTGAATCTTCCTCAGTAAAAAAAAAAAAGGTCCAAGATGAATGGTCCACAAATATATATAAAGTAATGTTAATCAACTACAACCCCTAGATATAACTTTGTGTATAAAATAAATTACATCGCACAGGTGAAAGAAACATTAATATGTATTGGATGTAAGAAATCCTTTGTGAACTATGCAAACCACAAGAAAAAGAATTTCTCACAATGGAATTAATTTTTCATTTGATATAAAATCTTGCATAAAAATATTACGCAATTGGAAATACTCACTTTTTAAACCACATTCTTAAAATTACCTGTAGATAATAAAAGAGATTTAAAAGGCCAACTTAGGGCTATTGTTAAAACAAAGGAACAGTTATTCACGGTGATTCTTTGATGATGTTACCTTCACTATCTCAATGCTTCAAATAATTATTTAGGTAAATTAGTAACCAAAATCCAAAAGGAGTGGACCTTTGAAATGCAAAAATTGTAAGAATAAAATTGTATTTAAGGATAAGATATTTTTGAAGACTACGGTATTATTTAAAAAGAGTCACATAAAACTGCTGAGGATGCAGGATCTATGTTAAATGATGGAAAGATGCACGTTCAGTAAAGTCAGCGAGACATGGCATCCTGACACCTGTAGGAGCTGAATGTCCACTTAACTCCACAAGTTGCAGACGTCATGACCCTGAACAGAGCCTGCAGGGAGAGCAGAGCAGCTCCAGTCATGGGAGCTTTGGGTTCCATGATACCCTGCAGGGACAGGAGGGGGAGAATTTGTCCCCACAATGTGGGATAATGAAACACAGGGGCCCTCAAACATAGGAGACTCAAGGCACTGGACAGCCAATGACAGTGAGCAAGGAGAGTGCACCACTGCCCAGGGGAGGGCAGGCAGCTCCTCTCTGTCCAAAGTTCCAGCTGAATAAAAAGACTACAGATAACCAACACCCAAGGTCAGCCCCTCCAGTGGGCTGGGAAAACTAACTTGCTCTTTTCTACTCCTTAATGGAAGAATTCCTAACCCAAGATATTACCATATGCCTTTCCAGGCTTAGGATATTTGGGGGGAACCTAATAGAGTCAGATCAAACCACAGGAGTTGGCTTTTTCCACTACAGGGGTCACCTGGTTTTTCCAAAGAGAACACAAGCCTTGCTCATGATCAGCTATAAATAAATAAATTGGAAACTCAATAGTAATCAATCCTCCATTACTATTACAATCCTCCTCTGTTAGCAAGAGTCATGAAACCACAAACATGAAAATAACTACTCCTAGAAATGTGAAAACATTCCAGAAGCAGTTGTAAAATAAATTAATTTAAAGTTTACTAAAATAATAAGATAAGAAATAAAAAGGCCATACAAATATGTGTGTGTGATTTCAATTCACCTTAATGAGAAAAAAGGTTTTGAGAGCTGGGAATGAGCCTCTGCATCGGATGTGAAATGACAGGAGTATCCAGAAAACAACACCAAGGGATGAATGTGGAATGATTAAATGAAAGCCTATTTAACTTAATCACCTAAATCTAATCTAGTCCCTTCCCCCCCAGACCAATCCCCATCATCTCCTAAATTTCCATTCTCATCCCTCAAACTCTGATCACCTTTGAGTCATCTAAAACCATGAGGAATATTTTTTGTACATTTTTTTAAAAATAAGTTTATCTTGGAGTGATGTCAGCGTCATGGTGGAGTGAGCTTTCCCCATAGACTCTCCCCCACTAAGATACTACAAAAAGAACATTCATGTACCAAGAAAGGGCATTCACACAACACAAAAGACATCTGAGAGACACACCCAGCCATACGTCTGAAGGTGGAGATGATGGAACCCCCAGAGGAAGTGGAAGGAGATAAGGGGATCTCCTCTCCTTCCCAAATGACTGCAGCCCTGGAGTCAGATCTGCGCAGTTCTGAGAGAGAGGGGGTAGGGGCAGCCCTCTGCAGGAAAGCTATCACTCTCCAAGTTCTCTCACAGCCTGGGGAAATTCACATAGAGAGGGGACTGAAATGTTGCATGGGTGCCTTCATCAAGCTAGCACCCCAGGAGAGCAAATAGCGAGGGAAGCACAAGATGCCCTTGGGGTCGTGCAGGCAAAAGAAAGAGCCCCTCCCCCCCAGCTAGCACCCCAGCACAACCAGTCAGCCAGAGCACCTGCAGATTGCAACGGGCTCCAAATACACAGCTCTTGACCCCCACCCAGTGGAGGCAGGTGGAAGCTGTGACCACATATTTTAAGAATGAGGAAAAATAAGCCCATGCCCTCAAGCAGTATGAAAAAATATATTAAATCTCCAGACCAGAAGGAAAATGACAAGCACCCAAAAATCAATCCCGAAGGCACAGAAATTTATAACCTAAACCACAGAGAATTCAAAATAGCTATCATAAAAAAGCTCAATGAATTACAAGAAAACATAGATAGACAATTCAATGAAATCAGGATCTTCTTCACAAAAGAGATTGAAAGTATAAAGAAAAACCAATCAGAAATGTTGGAGATGAAAAACACAATGGAGGAGATAAACAAATCTGTAATCTTTAAAGAACAGAGCTGACAATATGGAGGAAAGAATTAGCATTATTAAGGATAAGAAAGCAGAAATGCTCCTGATGGAGGAGGAGTGAGAACTAAGACTAAAAAGAAATGAAGAAATTCTCCGAGAAATTCCAACTCAATTAGGAAATGCAGCATAAGGATTATAGGTATTCCAGAGGGAGAAGAAAGGGAAAAAGGAGCAAAGAGCTTGTTCAAAGAAATAATAGCTGAGAAATTCCCAAACCTGGGGAAGGAGCTGGAAATACAAGTGAATGATGTCAATAGATCTCCTAAATATGTCAACATAAAAAGACCCTCTCCAAGGCAGATAGTAGTAAAGCTGGCAAAAGTCAATGACAAAGAAAAGATATTAAGGGCAGCAAGACAAAAATAATAATAATAATAACGTACAAAGGAATCTCAATCAGGCTCTCAGCCAATTTCTCAGCAGAAACTCTACAGGCTAGGGGAGAGTGGAATGATATATTCAAAATTATGAAAGACAAAAACTTTCAGCCAAGAATAAGCCATCCAGCAAAAATATCCTTCAGATATGATCTAGAAATAATAACTATCCCAGATAAACAAAAGCTAAGGGAGTTGATTGCCACAAGACCCCCACTACAAGAAATGTGCAAGAAGGCCCTCATACCTCAAAAAAAAGAGAAAGAGGACACAAAGCTTTGAGCAAGGAGAAAAATAGGTGGACAAAATCAGAAAAATTGCACTCTCTATCAGAATAGGTTAGAAAACAATTATAACATCAAGGATTAAGGGAAGGAAAATAACATGAATAAATATAACCTCATCACTTTAAACACACATTCACAACACAAGATGGAATAAATTGTGACAATAATAACTTAGAAGGGGAAGAGGAGAGGGATGGGATCTACTTAGTCTAAGGAAATAAGTGGCCATCAGAAAATGGACTATCTCATCTATGATATTTCTTATACAAACCTCATAGTAACCACTAAACAAATACACAGCACAGAGACACATATGATAAATAAAGAGAAAGCTAAGAAAATTATCATACAGAACTACCAAACTGAATTGGTAGTCCAAAACGCACAGGATGAGAAAAAAATCAAATGCAAAAGAAGTGGAAAATGAGTGATGAAATAGCAACATTAAGCCCTCATATATCAATAATCACTCTAAATGTAAGTGGATTGAATTCTCCAATCAAAAGACACACAGTGGCGGGATGGGTTAAAAAACAAGACCCAACAATACGCTGCCTCCGGGAAACACATCTCAGCTCTAAAGACAAACACATGCTCAGAGTGAAGGCATGGAAAACCATATTCCAAGCTAATGGCAAACAAAGGAAGCAGGTGTTGCCATAGTTATATCAGACAAAGTAGACTTCAAGATAAAACAGGTAATGAGAGACAAAGAGGGGCAGTATATAATGATAAAAGGGACACTCCACCAAGAAGACGTATCTCTTATAAATATACATGCACCCAACACAGAAGCACCAAAGTACATAAATCAACAATTAACAAAGCTAAAAGGGGATATTAACAACAACACAATAATAGTAGGGGATCTTAACACCCCACTTACATCAATGGATAGATCATCCAGACAGAAAGTCAATAAGGAAACAGTGGACTTAAACAAATAACTAGATGAGATGGACTTAATAGATATATATAGAGCACTCTATCCAAAAACAGCAAATTATACATTCTTCTCAAGTGCACATGGAACAGTCTCAAAGATAGACCATATGTTGGGAAACAAGGCAAACCTCTATAAATTTAAGAAGATTGAAATCATAACAAGCATCTTTTCAAACCATAATGTTATGAAACTGGAAATCATCTACAAGAAAAAAAAACTGAGAAAGTGACAAAGATGTGGAGACTATATAACATGCTACTGAACAACCAATGGATCATTGATGAAATTAAAGGAGAAATAAAAAAATATCTGGAGACGAATTAATATGAAAATACACCATACCAACTCAGATGGGATGCAGCAAAAGTGGTCCTGAGAGAGAAATTCATAACAATACAGGTCCACCTTAAAAAACAAGAAAAATCCCAAATAAGCAACATTAAACTACACCTAACAGAATTAGAAAAAGAACAAACAAAGCCCAAAGTCAGCAGAAGGAGGGAAATAATAACAATTAAAGCAGAAATACATGAAATTGAAACCCCCCCCAAAAAACAGTAGAAAGCATCAATGAAACAAAGAGCTGGTTCTTTGAGAAGATAAACAATATGGACAAACCCTTAGCCAGACTCACGAAGAAAAAAAAGAGAGAAGGCTCAAATAAATAAAATTAGAAATGATAGAGGAGGAATTACAACAGACACCACAGAAATACAAAGAATTATAAGAGAATACTATGAAAAACTATATGCCAACAAATTGGGCAATCTAGAAGAAACAGCTAAATTATTAGACTCATACCACCTCCCAAAACTGAATCAAGAAGAAATAGAGACTCTGAATAGACCAATCACAAGTAAAGAGATTGAAACAGTAATCAAAAACCGCCCAAAGGATGTCTGAGGCACCCAAGCAGCCGTACACCTGAGGACTGAGGTGCTGGAATCTCCAGAGTAAGTGGAAGAAGGTAAGAGGAGCTCCCTTCCTTCCCCAAGGACAGCGACCCAAAAAACTGAGACCATGCAGCTCTCAGAGGAGGGGGAGAGGTGGCTTGCTGCGTGCAAAACGGCACTCTCCAAGACCCCACACAGCCCAAGGGGATCCTCTAGGGAGGGAGCGGAACTGTTGCGAGGGTAGTTTTAACAAGCTAGCCCTGTGGGAGTGCAAACTGGTGCAGCCACTATGGAAAACAGTATGGAGATTCCTCAAAAAATCAAGGATAGAACTACCATATGATCTAGTTATTCCACTGCTGGGTATTTATCCAAAGAACTTGAAAACACCAATGCCTAAAGATACATGCACCCCTGTATTCATTGCAGCGTTATTCACAATAGCCAAGACTTGGAAGCAACCTAAGCGCCCACCAAGGGACGAATGGATAAAGAAGATGTGGTGTATCTTCCATATATAATGGAATACTACTCAGCCATAAGAAACGATGAAATCCAGCCATTTGTGACAACATGGATGGACATTGAGGGTATTATGCAAAGCGAAATAAGTCAGAGGGAGAAGGTCAAATATTGTATGATTTCCTTCATTAAGTAGTAGATAATAACAACAATAAACAAACACATAGAAACAGAGATTGGATTGGTGGTTACCAGTGGGGATCGGGGGAGGGAGGAGGGCAAAAGGGATAATTCGGCACATGTGTGTGGTGAAGGGTTGTAATTAGTATTTGGGTGGTGAACATGATGTAATCTATGCAGAAATAGAAGTATAATGATGTACACCTGAAATTTATACAATGTTATAAACCAATGTTACTGCAATAAACAAAAAACTAAAAAGAAAAAAACACCAACAACTAAACAGGCATTGCAATTGTTAAAATCAAAAACAAACAAAAATGTAACCCCTACCTTTAAGGAAGATAATTTAATTGTGGAAAATGTAATTGCTAGCAGATATATATTACAATATTCTTTACAGTAAAATTGAAAGGAGAAAATAAAAGCAGTTATTGTCTCTACTTTCCAATAAATTTTACTGTGAAACTATAACTGCTCTAAAAAAACATAGTTTATTAAAAAAGGTGGGAGGAGGTGGTTGTTATTTCATAAGAAGAGTGTTGAGTTTGAAGGAGGCCAAAGATGAAGGGGAAGGTTGAAGGAGGTTTTCATTTTTCCTGTATATTTTTTACAGTTTTTGACTTTTTTTAGTAACAGGCATGCATTAATGCAACCTATGTAATAGAAATAAAAAAGAATTAAAAATTGTTTGCCTATCTTTATAAATATATTAAATATAAATAATGACATAAAAAAAAACAAGCTAGCCCCTCAGGAGAGCAGAAAGCGAAAGCGAGGCGAGAAACCTCTGAGACTGGGGAGGCGAAAGTAAGCGCCCCTCTCCCACCTGGCCTGCCAACTGATGCTTCAGCACACTGTGGTTTCAGCTCAGCCCCATCCCGGAGGCAGCGGGTCCCAGGAGCCCAGGCCCAACCAGCAGTGGGGCAAGCCTGTGCCCCCACACCAGAGGCGGTGGCAGCTTAGTCCCCATGCCACAGCCCCAGCTGCTCCAGCTGGACCAAGCCATGGCCTCAGCTACCCCGGCTCCACTGTGCCATGGCCCCAGCTCCTGTGGCATGACTGCCCCCCTCCCTGGGCTCCAGCTGCTTCAGGTTGGCCTGTGCACAGGTTCCAGCTGACTTGGTGCCAGCAACTTTGGGCCACCACACTCCAGTTCCACCTTCTTTGGCCCAGGGCGCTCCAGTTCCAGCTTCTCTGACCCTGCACACTCCAGTTCTGGCTTCTTTGGCCCAGCGGTGCTCCAGCTCTCCCTTCTTCTGCTCAGCGCACTCCAGTTCCAGCTTCTTTGGCCCAGCAGCACTCCAGCTCTTCCTTCTTCAGCTCAGCACACTACACTTCCAGCTTCTTTGGCCCAGCGGCACTTCAGCTGCAGCTGCTTCAACCCACCCGCACCCTAGCCCCAGCTGCTTCAGCCTAGCTGTGCTCCAGTCTCAGCTGTTCCCACGCTCCAGCTCCAGCTGTTTCCATGCTTCCCCTCCCCCTCAGCAGCATCCACTCAGCCAGAACACAGATCAGCCAGGGGCCGTCAATATTGCCTGTGGATTGAGGTGGGCCAGAATACACAGCCCTTGACCCCCACATAGCGGCAGCAAGGGGAAACTGTGACATATATTTTCACTATGAGGAAAAGTAAGCCAACACCGACAGGCACCATGCAAAAATCTATTAAATCTTCAGAACAAAAGGAAAATGACAAGCACCCAGAAGTCAACCCAAAAAGCACAGAAAAGTATAACCTTAATGATAGAGAATTCAAAATAGCCATCATAAAAAAGCTTAATGAAATACAAGAAAACACAGACAGACAATTCAATTAAATCAGGAGTTTCTTCACAAAAGAGATTGAAACTATAAAAAAAAAAAACCAATCAGAAATCTTAGAGATGAAAAACGCAATAGAGGAGGTAAAGACAAATCTGGAAGCCATAAGCACCAGAGCTGACAATATGGAGGAAATAATTAGAAATATTGAGGACAGCAATGCAGAAGTGCTCCAAATGGAGGAGGAAAGAAAACTAAGACTAAAAAGAAATGAAGAAACTCTCTGAGAAATATCCGACTTTATTAGGAAATCCAACATAAGGATTATAGGTATTCCAGAGGGAGAAGAGAGGGAAAAAGGAACAGAGAACTTGTTCAAAGAAATAATATCTGAGAACTTCCAAAACCTGGGGAAGGAGCTGGAAATACCAGCGAATGAAATCAATAGATCTCCTAAATATATCAACACAAGACCCTCTCCAAGGCATATAGTAGTAAAGTTGGCAAAAGTCAATGACAAAGAAAAAATATTAAGGGTAGCTAGACAAAAAAAAAATAACATACAAAGGATTTCCTATCAGGCTCTCAGCTGATTTCTCGACGGACACTTTACAGGCTAGGAGAGAGTGGAACGATATATTCAAAATTCTGAAGGACAAAAACTTTCAGCCAAGAATACTCTATCCAGCAAAAATATCCTTCAGATATGATGGAGAAATAATAACTATCCCAGATAAACAAAAGCTAAGAGAGTTCATTGCCACAAGACCCCCACTACAAGAAGTGCTCAAGAAGGCCCTCACCCCTGAGGAAAAAAAGAGAAAGGGGATTCAAAGTTTTGAACAAGGAGGAAAATAGGTCGACAAAACCAGAAAAATTGCAGCCCCCTGTCAAAATAGATTAGCAAACAGTTAATTATAAAATGAAAGATCAAGGGAAGGTAAGCACCAAGCATAAATATAACCTCATCATGTTAAACACGAACTCACAACACAAGAAGGAATAAGATGTGACAACAATAACACAGAAGAGGAAGAGGAAAGGGATCGAATTGATTTAGTCTAAGGGAATAAGAGGCCATCAAAAAGTGGACTATCACATCTATGAGATTTTTTATACAAACCTCATGGTAACCACTAACCAAATAATCAGAACAGAATCACAGATAATAAAGAAAGGGAAAACTAAGAGAACCCCCATACAGAACTACCAAACTACATTGGTAGTCCAAAACACATGGGACAAGAAACAAAAGAAATGCAAAAGAACTGGAAAAAGAGTGATAAAATAACAACAACAAGCCTCCGTATATCAATAATTACCTTAAATGTAAATGGACTGAACTGTCCAATCAAAAGACAGACTGGTGGGATGGATTGAAAAACAAGACCCAACAATATGCCACCTCCAGGAAACACATCTCAGCTCTAAAGGCAAACACAGGCTCAGAGTGAAATGATGGAAGACAAGACTCCAAGCTAATGGTGAACAAAAGAAAGCAGGCGTTGCCATACTTACATCAGACAAAGTTGACTTCTAGATAAAACACGTAATGAGAGACAAAGAGGGGCAATATATAATGATAAAAGGGACACTCCACCAAGAATACATATCACTTTTAAATATATGTGCACTCAATACAGGAGCACCAAGGTACATAAAGCAACTATTAACAAACCTAAAAGGAGATATTAACAACAACACAATAATAGTAAGGGATCTTAACACCCCACTCTCATCAATGGACAGATCATCCAGACAGAAAATAACTAAGGAAATAATGGACCTAAATGAAAAACTAGATGAGATATACTTAATAGACACATACAGAGCACTCCATCCAAACACAGCAGATTACACATTCTTCTCAAGCGTACAAGGAACATTCTCAAGAATAGACCATATGTTGGGAAAAAAAGCATGCTTATATAAATTTAAGAAGATTGAAATCATAACAAGCACCTTTTCAGACCATAATGCCATGAAGTTAGAAATCAACTACAAGGAAAAAACTGGGGAAGTGACAAAGCTGTGGAGACTCAACAACATGCTACTAAACCAGCAAGGGATCATTGACGAAATTAAAGAAGAAATCAAAGCATATCTGGAGACAAATGAAAATGAAAATACACCTTACCAACTCATATGGGATGCAGCAAAAGCGGTCCTGAGAGGGAAACTTATAGCAATACAGGCCCACCTGAACAAACAAGAAAAAGCCCAAATAAGCAACCTCAAACTATGCCTAACAGAATTAGAAAAAGAAGAACAAACAAAGCCTAAAGTCAGCAGAAGGAGGGAAATAATAAAAATCAGAGCAGAAATAAATGAAATTGAAATTGAAAAAAAAACAGTAGAAAGGATCAATGAAACAAAGAGCTGGTTCTTGGAGAAGATAAACAAAATTGACAAACCCTTAGCCAGACTCATCAAGAAAAAAAGAGAGAAGGCTCAAATAAATGAAATTAGAAATGAAAAAGGAGAAATTACAACAGATACCACAGAAATACAAAAGATTATAAGAGAATACTATGAAAAAGTGTATGCCAACAAATTAGATAATCTAGAAGAAATGGATAAATTCCTAAACTCATACAACCTCCCAAAACTGAATCAAGAAGAAATAGAGAACCTGAATAGACCAATCACAAGTAAAGAGATTGAAACAGTAATCAAAAACCTCCCAAAAAATAAAAGTCCAGGACCAGATGGCTTCTCTGGAGAATTTTACCAAACATCCTTCAAAGAAGACTTAATACCTATCCTTCTCAAACTATTCCAAAAAATAGAGGAAGATGGAACACCTCCCAACACATTCTATGTGGCCAACATCACCCTGATACCAAAGCCAGGCAAAGACAATACTAAGAAGGAAAACTACAGACCAATACCCCTGATGAACATAGATGCAAAAATCCTCAACAAAATATTGGCAAACCAAATACAGCAATACATTAAAAAGATCATACACCATGATTAAGTGGGATTTATACCAGGGACACAGGGATGCTTCAACATCTGCAAATCAATCAATGTGATACACCACATTAACAAAACGAGGAATAAAAACCATATGATCATCTCAATAGATGCAGAGAAGGCTTTTGACAAGATCCAACATCGATTTATGATAAAAACTCTCAACAAAATGGGTATAGAAGGAAAGTATCTGAACATAATAAAAGCCATATATGACAAACCCACAGCCAATATCATACTGAATGGGGAAAAACTGAAAGCCATCCCTCTGAAAATGGGGACAAGACAAGGGTGACCACTCTGGCCACTCTCATTCAACACAGTACTGGAGGTTCTGGCCAGAGCAATTAGGCAAGAAAAAGGAATAAAAGGAATCCAAATAGGTAACAAAGAAGTGAAACTCCCACTGTTTGCAGATGACATGATCTTATACATAGAAAACCTGAAAGAATCCATTGGAAAACTATTAGAAAAAATCAACAACTACAGCCAAGTGGCAGGGTACAAAATCAACTTACAGAAATCAGTTGCATTTCTATTTACCAACAACGAACTAACAGAAAGAGAGCTTAAGAAGACAATCCCATTTACAATTGGAACAAAAAGAATAAAATATCTAGGAGTACATTTAACCAAGGAAGTGAAAGACCTATACAATGAAAACTATAAGACATTATTGAGTGAAATCAATGATGACATAAAGAAATGGAAACATATTCCATGCACTTGGATTGGAAGAATAAACATAGTTAAAATGTCCATACTACCTAAAGCAATCTACAGATTCAATGAAATCCAAATCAGAATCCCAAGGACATTCTTCACAGAAATAGAACAAAGAATACTAACATTCGTACGGGGCAACAAAAGACCCCATATAGATAAAGCAATGCTGGAAAAGAAGATCAAGGCTGGAGGTATCACAATCCCTAACTTCAAAACATACTACAAAGCGATAGGTAATTAAAACAGCATGGTACTGGTACAAAAACAGACACACAGATCAATGGAACAGAATTGAAAGTCCAGAAATGAAACCTCATATCTATGGGCAGCTAATCTTTGACAAAGGAGCTAAGGGCATACAGTGGAGAAAGGAAAGTCTCTTCAATAAATGCTGCTGGGAAAACTAGATAGCCACTTGCAAAAGAATGAAAGTACATCACCTTCTGTTGCCATACACAAAAATTAACTCAAAATGGATCAAAGACCTGAAGGTGAGACCTGAAACTATAAAACTCCTGGAGGAAAATATAGGTAGTATGCTACTCACCATCAGCCATAAAGGGATCTTCTTGAATTCCATGTCTACTCAGACAAGGGAAACAAAAGAAAAAATAAACAAGTGGGACTTCATCAGATTAAAGAGCTTCTACAAGGCAAATGAAACCAGGATCAAAATGAATAGGGAACCCACCAGCTGGGAAAAAATATTTGCAAACCATATATCTGACAAGGGATTAATCTCCACAATATGTAAAGAACTCACACAACTGAATAACAAAAATCAAACAACCCAATCAAAAAACGGGCAGAGGAAATGAACAGACATTTCTCCAAAGAAGATATACAGATGGCCAATAGGCACATGAAAAGATGCTCAACATCACTAGTCATCAGGGAAATGCAAATCAAAACAACACTAAGATATCACCTTACACGCATTAGAATGGCTATAATCACCAACACAAAAAACAACAAATGCTGGAAAGGCTGTGGAGAAATGGGAACCCTAATCCACTGCTGGTGGGAATGCTAACTGGTGCAACCTCTATGGAAAACAGTATAGAGATTCCTCAAAAAATTAAAAATAGAAATACCTTATGATCCATCTATCACACTACTGGGTATCTACCCAATGAACCTGAAATCAACAGTCCAAAGAGGCTTATGCACCCCTATGTTCATTGTAGCATTATTCACTATAGCCAAGACATGGAAGCAACCCAAGTGTCCCTAGACTGATGATTGGATAAAGAAGATGTGGTATATATATACCATGGAATACTACTCAGCCATAAAGAAAGACAAAATCGTCCCATTTGCAACAACATGGATGGACCTGGAGGGTATTATGTTAAATGAAATAAGCCAGAAAGAGAAAGACAAACAGTGCATGATTTCACTCATATGTGGAAGATAAACCAACACAAGCACAGATAGAACTGTTTGGTGGTTACCAGGGGCTAGGGGGGTGGAAGGTGGGCACAAGGGGTGGAGGGATGCACTTATATGGTGACTGATAAACAATAATGTACAACAAAAATTTCACACAAAAAATAATAATAAAAAAAAACTCCCAAAAAATAAGTCCAGTGCCAGATGGCTTTTCTGGAGAATTTTACCAAACATTCAAAGAAGATTTAATACCTATCTTTCTCAAACTATTCCAAAAAATAGAGGAAGATGGAACTCTTCCTAACACATTCTACAAGGCCAAAATCACCCTGATACCAAAGCCAGGCAAAGACAATACAAAAGAAGGAAAATTACAGACCAATATCGCTGGTGAACATAGATGCAAAAATCCTCAAGAAATAATGGCAAACAGAGTACAGCAATACATTAAAAAGATCATACACCATGATCAAGTGGGATTTATACCAGAGATGAAGAGATGGTTCAGCATCCACAAATCAATCAGTGTGATACACCACATTAATCAAATGAGGAATAAAAACCACATGATCATCTCAATAGATGCAGAGAAGGTATTTGACAAGATACAACATGCATTTATGATAAAAACTCTCAATAAAATGGGTATAGAAGGAAAGAACCTGAACATAATAAAGGCCATATATGACAAAACCACTGCCAACATCACGCTCAACAGGGAAAAACTGAGAGTCATTCCTCCGAGAACAGGAATAAGACAAGGGTGCCCACTCTCACCACTCTTATTCATCATAGTACTGGAGCTTTTGGCCAGAGTAGTTAGGCAAGAAAAAGGAATAAAAGGAATCCAAATAGGCAACAAAGAAGTGAAACTCTCACTGTTTACAGATGACATGATTTTATACATAGAAAACACTAAAGAATCCATCAGAAAACTGTTAGGAATAATCAACCACTACAGCAAAGTTGCAGGGTACAAAATCAACTTACAAAAATCAGTTGAATTTCTATACTCTAACAATGAACTAACAGAAAGAGAACTCAAGAAGACAATCCCATTTATAATCACAACAAAAATAATAAAATTTAACCAAGGAGGCAAAAGACCTATACAATGAAAACTGTAAGACATTATTGAAAGAAATCGATGATGACATAAAGAAACGGAAAGACATCCGATGTACATGGATTGGAAGAATAAACATAGCTAAAATGTCCATACTACCTAAAGCAATCTAGAGATTCAATGCAACCCCAATCATAATTCCAATGACATTCTTCACAGAAATAAAACAAAGAATACTAAAATTCATATGCAGCAACAAAAGACCCCACATAGCCAAAGCAATCCTGAGAACAAAAAACAAAGCTGGAGTCATCACAATCCCTGACTTCAAAATATGCTACAAAGCTGTAATGATCAAAACAGCATGGTACTGGTACAAAAACAGACACACAGACCCATGGAAGAGAATTGAAAGCCCAGAAATAAAATCACACATCTACGGACAGCTAATCTTCAACAAAGGAGCTAAGAACCTACAATGGAGAAAGGAAAGTCTCTTCAGTAAATGGTGCTGGGAAAACTGGACAGCCACTTGTAAAAGAACGAAAGTAGACCGTCTTCTTTCACCATACACAAAAATTAACTCAAAATGGATCAAAGACTTGAAGGTAAGACCTGAAACTATAAAACTCCTGGAAGAAAATATAGGCAGTACAGTCTTTGACATTAGTCATAGAGGGATCTTTTCGAATTCCATGTCTACTCTGACAAGGGAAACAAAACAAAAAATTAACCAGTGGGACTTCATCAGACTAAAGAGATTCTGCAAAGCAAATGAAACCAGAATCAAAATGAAAAGACAACCCACCAGCTGGGAGAAAGTATTTGCAAAGCATATATCCGACAAGAGGTTAATCTCCATAATATATAAAGAACCCATGCAACTGAACAACAGAAAAACAAACAACCCAATCAAAAAATGGGCAGAGGATATGAACAGACATTTTTCCAAGGAAGATATACAGATGACCAATAGGCACATGAAAAGATGTTCAACATCACTAATCGTCAGGGAAATGCAAATCAAAACAACACTAAGATATCACCTTACACCTATTAGAATGGCTATAATCACCAAGACAAAAAATAAGAAATGTGGGAAAGGTTGTGGAAAAAAGGGAACTTTCATTCACTGCTGGTAGGAATGCAAACTGGTGCAGCTTCTATGGAAAACAGTATGAAGATTCCTCAAAAAATTAAAATTAGAAATACCTTATGATCCAGCTATACCACTACTGGGTATCTATCCAAAAAACCTGAAATCAACAATCCAAAGAGGCTTATGCACCCCTATCTTCATCGCAGCATTATTCACTATAGCCGAGACATGGAAGCAACCCAAGTGTCCCTCGACTGATGATTGGATAAAGAAGATGTGGTATATATATACCACGGAATACCACTCAGCCATAAAGAAAGACAAAATCGTCCCATTTGCAACAACATGGATGGACCTGGAGGGTATTAAGTTAAATGAAATAAGCCAAACAGAGACATGATTTCACTCATATGTGGAAGATAAAGTAACACACAGACAGAGAGAACTGTTTGGTGGTTACCAGGGGGAAGGGTGCGTGGGGGGCACAAGGAGTGAAGGGATGCATTTACATGGTGACTGACAAACAATAATGTACAGCTAAAAGTTCACAATGTTGTAAATATTATGACATCAATAAAAATAAATAAATAAATAAGTGTATCTCAGGGCCGGCTCCATGGCCAAGTGGTTAAATTTCAGCATGCTCTGCTTCAGCAGCCCGGGTTCGTGGGTTTGGATCCTGGGCATGGACCTACACCACTCGTCAGCCACACTGTGGCAGTGACCCACATACAAAATAGAGGAAGCCTGGCACAGATGTTACCTCAGGGCTAATCTTTCTCCTCAAGCAGAAAAGGGGAAGATTGGCAACAGATGTTAGCTCAGGGTGAATCTTTCTCAGCAAAAATGTTAATGATAATAATAAGTGTATCTCGGGCCTGCACCGTGGATTGGCAGTTAAGTACGCACACTCCACTGCTGGCGGCCCGGGGTTCGGATCCCAGGCACGCAGCGATGCACCGCTTCTCGGGCCATGCTGGGGCCGCGTCCCACATACAGCGACTAGAAGGATGTGCAACTATGACATACAACTATCTACTGCGGCTTTGGGGAAATAAAGGAGGATGATTGGCAATAGATGTTAGCTCAGAGCCGGTCTTCCTCAGCAAAAAGAGGAGGATTAGCATGGATGTTAGCTCAGGGCTGATCTTCCTCACACACAAAAAAAAATAAATAATAAGTGTTTCTCATTTTATATACGTTACGCTGTAATAGAAAGAGTAAGATTATAAAAATGTTTTATTTTAGACACAGTAACTAACAAAAAAATCAGCATCTTCACTGGCTGACTTATGAGAGAACAGTTTTGGGGTTCATTTACCAAGCTTCTGAAGGAGCATATTCACAACTGTGGAGACAAAGCCTTTGTGAAGAAGTGTCTGTGGTCTAGTGAGGGTGACTTAGTACAGACTTCTGAGTAGGTTTAATTAATTTCCTTGATCAAAATGTGAGGAGATTTTACGTTCATGATCAACAACTATGTGAAACCAGCCTCTGTCATTTTAGAGGTACTGTTAATGATGTCAAATTTTTAAAACTTGCCATCCTAATTGCAAATCTTGTCCACGGACATAATATTCAAGATCTAATCTGGAATGATAATGGGGCAATATTTTGTCCATACGAATTTTGAAAAATAACAGTTTTAAGATACAGTCTGTCAGTTTTGGTAATTTGTGTGTTTCAAGGATTTGTCCATTTCTTCTAGTTTATCTAGTTTGTTGGCATACAGTTGTTCATAGCATTCTCTCATAAAGTTTTAATCTGTGTGAGGGTGATAGTAATGTCCCCACATCCATTTCTGCTTGGACTTATTTGTGTCTTCTTTTTTTCTATGCGGCTAACTAAAGGTTTGTCAATTTTGTTGATGTTTTTAGAAAACCAACTTTTGGTTTCATTGATTTTCTCTATTGTATTTCTATTACCTGTTTATCTCCACTCTCATCTTTATCATTTCTTTCCTTTGCTGGTATTGGGTTTACTTTCTCTTCTTTTTTCTGGTCCTTCTGGGTCTCCCACATGCATAGCTGGTATAGTTGTCAGCCAAAGATGCTTGGAGGTTTATTATTTTAGCCTTATCCTAGCTTACTCACAATTCTGATCTCCCAGGGAGCAGAAATGAGGGAGCAAGGCCAGACCACATCTCCTCTCCTTCCCCTCTGTAGTGTATGGAGAAAGGGAAGGTATTAGGACTGGGGGGCCCAGGAGCATCATAGGCAGCAGACCAGGCCCCATGCTAAGGGGACAGATGTAGGTTCTTCTCATTCCAGGGACTTGACAGAAAGACAAGTATGAGATTGTGCAATAGAGGGCAAGATAGAGCAAGAAGGTTCTGAGTGAGTGTATGCTTGTGTATGTGTATGTGTGTGTGAGATAGACAGAGAGAGAAAGACAGAGAGAGAGAGAGAGTGGATGCCTTTCCATAGACAGTTTGGGTGACGGTATTAGTTTTTTTGGGGGCTGCCATAACAAATACAACAGACTGGGTGGCTAAACAGAATTTATGTCTCACTGTTGTGGAGGCCAGAAGACCAAGATCAATGTGTTGGCAGGGTTGGTTTCTCCTGAGGCCTCTCTCCTTGGCTTGCAGATGGCTGTCTTTTCACTGTGTCCTCATTGAATCTCACCTCTGTGTGTGTATCCCTGGTGTCTCTCTGAGTTTCCTAGCTTCTTCTTATAAGGACTCCAGTCAGGTTGGATTAGAGTAAACACTAATAGCCTCGTTTTAACTTAATCACATCCATAAGGCCCTGTGTCCAAATACAGTCACATTCTGAAGGACAGGACTTTAGGGCTTCAACATGAGTAAGACTGTGAGAGAGTGTATGTGAGAGTGAGAGGGAGTGTGTGTCTCTCTCTGAGGGAGAGAATGTTGGAGACAGAGGAAATTTCTTCTGAGAAACTGAAGTCCTTTATTTCATAGTCTCTGTGTCACCTAGAAACAGTGGGTGCACACGAAGGGATCCCAGTCATTTCCATCAAATCTGACCTTCAACTGCTGCCAAAAATGCCAGCCCTGGATCACTGTCCACAATCTCTGGCACCATCTCCTGGACCAGAAACCCAAAACTCAGGGAAAATCTTTTCAGCTTCCTCCAATGCCTGTCCAATACAGCAGGAGAGTAGGAACTAGCCACATGGAGCTGCTTAAATTTAAGTTAATTAAAATTCAGTAAGATTAAAAATTCTGTTCCTCATTTGCACTAGCCTCATTTCAAGTGCTCAATAGCAACATTTGACTAGTGGCATCCCTTTTGTACAGACCAAACATTTCTGTCTTCTCAGAAAGTTCTATTGAATGCCCTGCCAGAGACCGTTAATTCTCCGTAAAAAATGAGAATACCCAACGGTGCCCTGGACACACACTTCAACACAGGAGCCCCAGAAACCTTCAGCATCAGCACCAGCACTGGAAACCCATTGTTTGGGAGCATCTTTTCCACATCAATCCCTCATGAAAAAGATGTGCAGGGCAGAAACACACAGACAGCTGCTCATCCCTCCTCTCCATCTAGATCTGGTCTAGAGCTGTCCATTTCAGTATGTGAAGATGCAGGACCCATATATGCTATTAAGACAGTGAAAGAAAGAAACAATGGAGTAAATATGGCTTGGATATATGAATCAGAGCAGAGATAACCATATCTACCATGGTGCCATTTTAAAGTTTCTGTCGTGTCCGTGCACTCAAATAATCATTATTTTCTTTATAAGGTCTGGAGTTAATGATGCTTAATTAAGTTTAGGTGTGCAATTGGAGTGAGGAAATTTGAACAATTGGAACATTCCTCAAGCCAACATAAAGTGATTCTGCAGCAGTCATACCATCAGCCTCTCCCCTATTTTTCATTCCCCTTTCAATGTGTTGGGTTAATTCCTGCAAGATTTCCACCCCCCCGTAAATGCATCAGAGTATATCCCTTAACAATAACACTAAACTGTTCCTGGCCACAGGGGAAATTCTCCAGGGGAAAGGACTGTGAGGGGAAGAGACAAAACTAGATCTTCTCAAGGTAAATGATGGTTGAAAGTAGACAATGTTGTTCCCAAGGAGTGTGGTTGGAATTATGATACTATTCTCTATAATTTTGTGTGCTTGAAAGTGTTCATTAAAATTGTATTTTGGGAACAATAGTCTTTCTCTGACTTATTTCACTTAGCACCATACCCTCAAAGTCCCTCCATGTTGTTGCAAATGGCAAAATTTTGTCTTTTTATGACTGAGTAGTATTCCATTATATGTATATCCAGTAGTATTCCAATATATATATCCAGTCATCCATTGATGGGAACTTAGGTTGCTTCCAAGTCTTGGCTTCTTGGCTATTGTGAATAATTCTGCAATGAACATAGGGGTCCATACCTCTTTTTGAAATAGTGTTTTCATGTTCTTTGGATAAATACCCAAAGTGGAATAGCTGAATCGTATGTTAGTTCTATTTCCAATTTTTTGAAGAATATCCGTACTCTTTTTCGTAGTGACTGCAGCAATTTACATTGCCACCAACAGTGTATGGTGGCTCTTTTTTCTCACACCCTCTCTAAATCTTGTTATTTCTCATCTTTTTAATAAGAGCCATTCTGAAGGGAGTGAGTTGATATCCCATTGTGGTTTGGATTTGCATTTCCCTAATAAAGAGTGATGTTGAACATCTTTTCATGTGCCTGTTGGCCATCTGATTTCACTCATATGTGTAAGATAACAAATACATTCACAGATATGGAGAACAGATTGATGGTTACCTGAGAGGAAGGGGATGGGGAGATGGTGAAGGGGTAAACGGGCACAGGTGTATGACGACAGATGGAAACTAGATTTTGGTGGTGAACACCACGCGGTCTATACAGAAGTTGAAATATAATGGTGTACACCTGAAATTTACATAATGTACAAACCAATGTCACCTCAATAAACATAGGAGTAATCATTAATAGTGCTCATGGAAATTATACATATTCAAAGAGAAATAAAATAATGAGAATGAAACATAAAGGTAAAGAATTATCCCTAAAAGTAGAATAAAAACATGAAGACATACTAAATTGGAAACAAAAGACAGCAAAAGGAACGATTTTTCAGTAAAAGGCCTATTGGAAACCCACGGGGAGTGTGTAGTTGTCCCAGGAGTTGGGGGCACTATGGCCTTGCAGAAGGGATGGGTGGTGGGAACATGAAGTCTCTCAAAGTACAAAGAATTGCAGGGAGCAGATTTTTTCTTAGAGTCAGATAGTAAATATTTTAGGCTCATGGACCTTATGGTCTCTGTCATAGCTATTTAATGCTGCCTTTGGAAATGGAAGCTGCCGTAGACCATATGTCATCAAGTGTGGCTCTGTCCCAATAAAACAAAAATAAGTACCCCCTCCCACCCTCCAACCACAGTTTGCCAACCCCCTTATTTGAGGTGTTATGTGAGTGGAGGGAAATTTTCACATTCCCTACTTTGCAACATTCAGTGACATCACTCTTTCCATCAATTTACAGAATTCTGATGGTATTACTCTACATAATCTGTATGGCTTTGCCCTGAGACCAGTCTTCAGGTTCGGGGATGCTTCTTCTCCCTGCAAATGATGCAGAATAAGGGGAGAAGTCTGGTTGCCCAATGAGAGGCACAGGAGGCAGGGCTGATGGACACTTGGAGGGCAACTTAACATCTTCCCATGGAGTCATGTGGGCATTAGGAATACATAGTATTTTGAGGTGGGAAGATGGTTTCAAAATGGGGTATTTTCTAGATAAAAAGACCTAGGGCCATAAATACAAGAATCATGGAATTTAAAGTCATGGGAATACCAAAATCCTAACCCAATAATGATGCTCAGTATTTGGGGAAAATTAAAAAGCAACAAGGGGGCCGGCTCGGTCGTGTAGTGGTTAAGTGCGTGCGCTCCACTTCGGAGGCCCAGGGTTTGCGGGTTCTGATCCTAGGCGCAGACCAGCACACCACTTGTGAAGCCATGCTGTGGCGACATCCCATATAGAGTAGAGGAAGATGGGCACACATGTTAGCCCAGGGCCAATCTTCATCAGCAGAAAGAGGAGGATTGGCATCGGATGTTATCTTAGGGCTGATCTTCCTCACAAAATAAACAAATAAATAAAAGCAACAAGGAACACGCCAAGTTGGAATTCAGTAAAGGGAGCCCACGATGCACCTTCCAGTGTCCCTTTAGCACCTGATTACAACTTTGATTCTGAACTGTGGTTTTCCACAGGGAACACAGAAAACTTTTTGGCCAGCTATGTGGCTGCCCATTAGGATCTTCTTGTTAATTGCCAAAATTGTCCTTAATCACCTGAAGAGGTTGATGATAATTGCACTGGGGATAAAATTCAGTCTTCATTGGAGACGCCCCAGACTCTCCATGCAGACAGTGTCACCCATACTGCAGATGACATGATAATGGCACCTCTGCAGGGAGAGCAGGTCCAGGAACCCTGTCTCTATAACTGTGGCCCATCCTGATTGACACCTCCCTGCACAGAGCTCTGGAGCAAAGACTAGCCAGGTGAGTGCTTCCTTTTGTTCAGTCTCAGGGCAGAGAACAGGAGGGAGGGGTCTCCAGCAGGAGAGGAAGTCAGAGCTGTGGTTGTGCACTAACATTGGGCAGGATAGGTGCTGACCCTGCCTTGTCCAGAGCTGCCCACTCATGCCCCGGCTGGGCAGGTAGAAGGTGGGAACGTGTTGGGGTGCGTTTCAGAGTGGGACCAGAGTCATGAGGTTCACTGCAAACCCCTGTGCCCTGGAGTCCCTGACAAGGAGAGAAAGAGGGACAGTTCCTCTTGGAATCTGTGCCAAGACTTGTAAGTCCAGAGTCACTGAGCTCCTCAACCGTGTACACAAGAGTCTACCCATTTTCTCAGACCTAACAGACTGGGGTTGGCAGTGGATATAGGAGGACAAATTGGTGTGCAGAGTTTGGATTATGACTGAAAAATCCTGAAGTATGAAATAGTTCCATGACCAACACACATAACAGAGACAAGCAGATACACAGAGAGGAGTCTCCTCTAATGCATACTCATTTCTCCTTTTTCAAATCCCACTTCAGTAGGATACAGCCATCTCAATAACCTCTGTATCACTCGTCTGTGTGTTATTTGTGTTTCGCATGTTAAGTGTGGCTCAGATTTTTCTCTCTGTAATTGAATTGAAAAATGCACTTCTGTTCACGCTTAGCCTAAGGCAGCAGAAGGGAGAAAAAAATTTGTGTTGAGAGAAAGTTCAGTTAATTTTCAAGTCTATCACAATGGGATGTATGCTGGAAAATAAGCAATGTACACTTTTTTTTAAATTGGAATTAGGAATTAGAACAATGGCGTCTGTAGTAACTCGACAGTGTATGGGATATTTGGAAACACAGTGGAATGTACCTTGGCCGATGCTATGGTCTGAAGATTTGTGTCCCCGCAACATTTGTATGGATATATCATAACCCACAAAGATGATGGTATTAGGAAGTGGGAATTTGGAAGGGGCTGAGGTCATGAGGACGGAACCTTTATGAAAAGAAACAGTGTGCATAAAAGAGGCATCAGTGAGACGACGCCCCCCTTTCCACATGTGAGAACACAGTGAGAACGTGTCAGCCGTCAACCAGGAAGGGGGCCCTCCCGGAAAGGTGACCGTGCTGCAGCCTTGATCTTGGACTTCCAGCCTCAACAACAGGAAGCAATAAATTTCTGCTCTTTATAAGCCACTCAGCCAGTGATATTTTGTTATAGCAGCCAGGACAGGCTAAGACAGGCCAATACTGGAAAAGACTCCAAAAGTAGTAATGATGGCTGGGACTAAGACACCATCAGAGGCAACTTCTGAGAAAATGTTTAGTGATTCTACACTGGAAGCAAAGTCCTTCCACCTTCCCCAACTCTCACTGTATCCCTCCATCTACAGCCTATTCCGACTCCTTTGTCCATTCCCCTCAGCACACCATGAGCTCTGTTAGCTGGTCTTTCTCCTTTTCTCCTAGGGGGTCTACAAACCAGCTCTGATCTCTGTGCTCACCTGTGATGAGTGACACACTCTGCTGATTCAGCATCAGAATTACCTCTGGCTGCTTCCCCTGTGTTGTATGCATTCTCAGTCACAGCAGTTACAAAATCTCAGAAGGTACGAGGAAGCCATGGAGTAAAAAGTGCTCGGGCATGAGAGAGACACAACTGCCTCTCAGTTTTGTTTAGTGAAAGCAGAGCTGTGTCATCAGAAGAGTGGTTGGAAAATAGGGCTTCAGGGTCTCTCTTTTTTTTTCCAAGAATGCTTTGCACCAACTTGTCCAAATACATGGAGAGTGACCTGTCCTTCTGCTCCCTCCACGCCTGTGGGTGAAAAGAGGTTCCTGAGGGGTGACAGGCACTGGGATGTGCATTCCTGTGACGGCACAGGGCACATTCTGTGGTTTAGTTACTAACTCTGGCTGTGATGGTTCCCTCATGTGTGACTTTATGGGGCTGGTGGTCATAGTCTGTGTGGGGGCAGGTGTGTCCTTCTGCATTCTGCCTGGCATTTGTTGGTATAAGAGAGGCACCTCACTTGTTGGGTCAGTCTCTGTGTGCCGCACAGAATATACAACCAGCACGTCTAAACCACCTCAGTAAACCTTCAGCCCCATACAAAAGAGGCCATGGGCCATGTTTGTGGGAGGAGCAGTGCAAGGGGATGAAGGGACCTCCATACTCTAGGAGCCACTGCAGATGTGGTTTAGGGAGCACTGGTGGGGGCTTCAGAGGGATCATATGAGAATGTACAGGGCATGAGAGTCATGTCAACTTTTTTGCCAATAAACAAGGTTCTGTGGCATTCACTGGGGCTGGAGTAAAACTTAACACACAGGAGAACCATGGACTTGTACAGGTAATATTAACTCAAAGGAGAGATCTGAATAATTATAATTTCTGATTAGAGTCTTGTCTAGTACAGGTTTACTAAGGAACTGCAGGAGGGATAGCTATGTGGAATGGATCAAGGATAGGATGGGACATATTATGAGCATATGTAAACATGTCTATGTACAAATACATTGTTGCTATTATTATCTTGAACAAAGTTTTCTCTAAGATTAAGAAAAATAAATGTTTCATTATACCTTCACTTATTTCTTCTCCAAAGCTCTTCCTTTCTTTATTTAGATCTGAGTTTCTGATCTATATCATTTTCCTTCTCTCTAAAGAATTTCTTTTAACATTTATTGCAAGGCCGGTCTACTGGCAACAAATTCCCTCCATTTTCCTTTGTCTGAGAAAGTTTTCATTTCTCCTTCACTTTTTTTTTTTTTGATGATAATACCAAAAAGTGCTTTATTGATTAACAATAGTTACCTGTATCAATTAGCATAAGACTCTTGGCATATAATTAAAAACCTAAAGTAATTTTGGCTTAACCACATGAAGCTTTATTCTCACTTTGTAAAACAAGTCCAGAGACAGGCAGTTTAGAGAGTCATCAGCACCCTAGGCTCCTTCTTTCTTTTTTTTTTTTTTTTAATTTTTTGTTTATTGCAGTAACATTGGTTTATAACATTGTAAAAATTTCAGGTGTACATCATTGTACTTCTATTTCTGCATAGATTACATCATGTTCACCACCAAAATACTAATTACAACCCTTCACCACACACATGTACCGAATTATCCCTTTCACCCTCCTCCCTCCCCCCTTCCCCTCTGCTAACCACCAATCCAATCTCTGTCCCTATGTGTTTGTTTATTGTTGTTATTATCTACTACTTAATGAAGGAAATCATACGGTATTTGACCTTCTCCCTCTGACTTATTTCACTTTGCATTATACCCTCAATGTCCATCCATGTTGTCACAAATGGCTGGATTTCATCATTTCTTATGGCTGAGTAGTATTCCATTGTGTATATATACCACAGCTTCTTTATCCATTCGTCCCTTGATGGGCACTTAGGTTGCTTCCAAGTCTTGGCTATTGTGAATAATGCTGCAATGAACACATGGGTGCATGTACCTTTGCAAATTGGTGTTTTCAAGTTCTTTGGATAAATACCCAGCAGTGGAATAGCTGGATCATATGGTAGTTCTATCCTTGATTTTTTGAGGAATCTCCATACTGTTTTCCATAGTGGCTGGACCAGTTTGCACTCCCACCAGCAGTGTATGAGAGTTCCCTTCTCTCCACATCCTCTCCAACACATGTTGTTTCCTGTCTTGTTAATTATAGCCATTCTGACGGGCGTGAGGTGATATCTCATTGTAGTTTTGATTTGCATTTCCCTGATAGTTAGTGATTTTGAACATCTTTTCATGTGCCTGTTGGCCATCTGTATGTCTTCTTTGGAGAAATGTCTGTTCAGGTCTTTTGCCCATTTTTTAATTGGGTTGTTAGTTTTTTTGTTGTTGAGATGCATGAGTTCTTTATATATTTTGGAGATTAAGCCCTTATCAGATGTATGGTTTGCAAATATCTTCTCCCAATTGTTAGGTTGTCTTTTCGTTTTGTTGATGGTTTCCTTTGCTGTGCAGAAGCTTTTTAGTTTGATGGAGTCCCATTTGTTTATTTTTTCTATTGTTTCTCTTGCCCGGTCAGATATGGTGTTTGAAAAGATGTTGCTAAGACCGATGTCGAACAGCGTACTGCCTATGTTTTCTTCTAGAAGTTTCATAGTTTCAGGTCTTACATTCAAGTCTTTAATCCATTTGGAGTTAATTTTTGTGAATGGTGTAAGGTAAGGGTCTACTTTCATTTTTTTGCATATGGCTATCCAGTTTTCCCAACACCATTTGTTGAAGAGACTTTCTTTTCCCCATTGTATGTTCTTGGCTCTTTTGTCAAAGATTAGCTGTCCATAGACGTGTGGGTTTATTTCTGGGCTTTCGATTCTATTCCATTGATCTGTGTGTCTGTTTTTGTGCCAGTACCATGCTGTTTTGGTTACTATAGCTTTGTAGTATATTTTGAAATCAGGGAGTGTGATACCTCCAGCTTTGTTCTTTTTTCTCAGGATTCCTTTAGCTATTCGGGGTCTTTTGTTGTTCCATATAAATTTTAGGATTCTTTGTTCTATTTCTGTGAAAAATGTTGTTGGAACTTTGATAGGGATTGCATTGAATCTATAGATGGCTTTAGGAAGTATGGACATCTTAACTATGTTAATTCTTCCAATCCAAGAGCACGGAATATCTTTCCATTTCTTTGTGTCTTCTTCAATTTCTTTCAGAAATGTCTTATAGTTTTCGTGTACAGATCTTTCACCTCTTTGGTTAAGTTTATTCCTAGGTATTTTATTCTTTTGTTGCAATTGTAAATGGGATGGTATTCTTAATTTCTCTTTCTGCTACTTCGTTGTTAGTGTACAGAAATGCAACTGATTTTTGTATGTTGATTTTGTATCCTGCAACTTTACCATATTCGTTTATTACTTCTAAAAGTTTTCTGGTGGATTCTTTAGGGTTTTCTATATATAAAATCATGTCATCTGCAAATAGTGACAGTTTCACTTCTTCCTTTCCAATTTGGATCCCTTTTATTTCTTTCTCTTGCCTGATTGCTCTGGCTAGGACTTCCAATACTATGTTAAATAGGAGTGGTGACAGAGGGCATCCTTGTCTGGTTCCTGTTCTTAGAGGGATAGCTTTCAGTTTTTCACCATTGAGGATGATATTAGCTGTTGGTTTCTCATATATGGTCTTTATTATGTTGAGGTACTTTCCTTCTATACCCATTTTATTCAGAGTTTTTATCATAAATGGATGCTGTATCTTGTCAAATGCTTTCTCTGCATCTATTGAGATGATCATGTGATTTTTGTTCTTCATTTTATTAATGTGGTGTATTACGTTGATTGATTTGCGAATGTTAAACCATCCCTGCATACCTGGAATAAATCCCACTTGATCATGGTGTATAATCTTTTAACGTATTGTTGTATGCGATTTGCTAGTATTTTGTTGAGGATTTTCGCATCGATGTTCATCAGTGATATTGGCCTGTAATTTTCTTTTTTTGTGTTGTCCTTGTCTGGCTTTGGTATCAGGGTAATGTTGGCTTCGTAGAATGAGTTAGGGGCTTCCCCCGCTCCTCAATTTTTTGGAAGAGTTTGAGAAGGATAGGTATTAAGTCTTCTTTGAATGTTTGGTAGAATTCACCAGGGAAGCCGTCTGGTCCTGGACTTTTATTTTTGGGGAGGTTTTTGATTACTGTTTCGATCTCCTCACTGGTGATTGGTCTATTCAAATTCTCTACTTCTTCTTGATCCAGTTTTGGAAGGTTGTATGATTCTAAGAATTTATCCATTTCTTCCAGATTGTCAAATTGGTTGGCATATAGCTTTTCATAGTATTCTCTCATAATCTTTTGTATTTCTGAGGTGTCTGTTGTAACCTCTCCTCTTTCATTTCTGATTTTACTTATTTGTGCCTTCTCTCTTTTTTTCTTGGTGAGTCTAGCTAAAGGTTTGTCAATTTTGTTGATCTTTTCAAAGAACCAGCTCTTGGTTTTATTAATTTTTTCTATTGTTTTTTTGGTCTCTATTTCATTTATTTCTGCTCTGATTTTTATTATTTCCCTTCTTCTACTGATTTTGGGCTTTGTTTGTTCTTCTTTTTCCAGTTCCTTTAGGTGCATTGTTAGATTGTTTATTTGAGATTTTTCTTTTTTGTTGAGATAGGCCTGTATCGCTATAAACTTCCCTCTTAGAACCGCTTTTGCTGTATCCCATAAATTCTGGCATGTCGTATTTTCATTTTCATTTGTCTCCAGGTATTTTTTGATTTCTTCTTTGATTTCTTCGTTAACCCAGTTGTTGTTCAGTAGCATTTTGTTTAATCTCCACGTATTTGTGGCCTTTCTGATTTTCTTCCTATAGTTGATTTCTAGTTTCATACCGTTGTGGTCAGAAAAGATGCTTGGTATTATTTCAATCTTCTTAAATTTATGGAGACTTGTTTTGTGGCCTAATATGTGATCAATCCTGGAGAATATTCCATGTGCATTTGAAAAGAACGTGTATTCTTCGGTTTTTGGATGGAATGCTCTGTATATATCTACTAGGTCCATCTGTTCTAGTGTGTTGTTTAAGGCCAATGTTTCCTTATTGATCTTCTGTTTGGATGATCTATCCATTGGTGTAAGTGGAGTGTTAAAGTCCCCTACTATTATTGTGTTACTGTCTATTTCCATTTTTATGTCTGTTAATAATTGCTTTATATATTTAGGTGCACCTACATTGGGTGCGTAGATATTTACAAGTGTTACATCCTCTTGTTGGATTGTTCCCTTGATCATTATGTAATGCCCTTCTTTGTCTCTTTTTACAGTTTTTGTTTTAAAGTCTATTTTGTCTGATATGAGTACTGCTACCCCAGCTTTCTTTTCATTGCCATTTGCATGGAGTATCTTTTTCCATCCCTTCACTTTCAGTTTGTGAGTGTCCTTAGGTCTGAAGTGTGTCTCTTGTATGCAGCATATATATGGGTCTTGTTTTTTTATCCAGTCAGCCACCCTATGCCTTTTATTTATTCATTTTTCCCCCCAAAGCCCCAGTAGATAGTTGTATGTCATAGGTTCACATCTTTCCAGTTGCTGTACATGGGACTCGGCCTCGGTTGGACGGAGAAGTGGTGCCTCGGGGCGCGCCCGGGATCCGAACCCGGGCCGCCAGCATCAGAGCGCGCGCACTTAACCGCTAAGCCACGGAGCCGGCCCCACCCTATGCCTTTTAATGGGAGCATTTAGTCCATTGACGTTTAAAGTAGCTATTGATAAGTATGTACTTACTGCCATTTTTTAACTTTTTTTTTTTCTCAGTGTTTTAGTAGTCCTTCTCTGTTCCTTACTTCTTCTATACAGAATTGATGGTCACTTTAGTTTGACCTCTGTCTGAAAGCTGTACTCTTTAACTCCCCTCCTCCCTCCTTTTATGTTTTTAATATCATATCTAACCTCTTTTTTGTGCATTTGTATCCATTACGTTCTAATCATGGAAATAGATAATTTTTCCTATTTGTGGTCTTCTCTTTTCCCCTTAAATCAGTCCCTTTAACATTTCTTGTAGCACTGGTTTCTTGGTGACAAACTCCTTTAATTTTTGCTTATCTGGGAAAATTTTGATCTCTCCTTCCATTTTGAATGATAACCTTGCTGGGTAGAGTATTCTTGGCTGTAAGTTTTTTCCTTTTAGCACTTTAAATATATCGTGCCATTCTCTTCTAGCCTGTAAGGTTTCTGCTGAGAAGTCAGCTGACAGCCTTATGGGGTTTCCTTTGTATGTAACTTGACATTCTCTTGCGGCTTTTAGGATTCTCTCTTTTTCTTTAATTCTGGACATTTTGATTATGATGTGTCTTGGTGTGGGCCTCTTTGGGTTTATCTTGTTTGGGGCTCTCTGTGCTTCCTGTACCTGGATGTCTGTTTCCTTCCTTAGGTTAGGGAAGTTTTCATCTATTATTTCTTGAAATAGATTCTCTGCCCCCTTGTCTCGCTCTTCTCCTTCCGGGACACCTATAACATGGATGTTAGTGCGCTTGATGTTGTCCCAGAGGTCCCTTAGACTGTCCTCACTCTTTTTAATTCTTTTCTCTTTTACCTGTTCACCTTGGGTAATTTCTTCTAGTCTTTCTTCCAGCTCACAGATCCGTTCTTCTGTATCCTCTACTCTGCTTTTGAGTCCCTCTAATGAATTTTTCATTTCCAGTATTGTATTCTTCATTTCTGATTGGTTCTTTTTTATATCTTCCATTTCTTTGTTGACATTCTCACTGAGTTCATCTATTCTTCTCCCCAGATCAGTGAGCATCCTTAACACTCTTAGTTTGAACTCTCTGTCGGGTAGGTTGCTCATTTCTGTTTCACTTAGTTCCTTTTCTGGGGTTTTGTCCTGTTCCCTTACTTGGAATGTATTCTTTTGCCTCCTCATTTTGCCTCTTTCCCTGTGCTTGTGTCTATGTATTAGGTAGGTCAGCTACGTCTCCTGCTCTTGGATAGGTGACCTTATGTTAGTGATGCCTTGGGAGGCTTCCAGTGTGCTTCTCTGAGTTCTCAATGTTCCAGGGGTGGCCCCTATGTGGGCTACGTGTGTCCTTCTATTGTGGCCTGTTAGCTCTCCCTATAGGCGCCCAGGGAGGCTGAGTTATGCTCCTGGCCAGCTGTTGTAATGCTCAGCTGCTTGTAGTTGTTGTGGGCCCTTCAGTCTCTTTATCAGGTGTGGGGCACCCCAGCACAGTTGGCTGTAAGTTCTAATACCACATTTGTGTTGCAGTATTTCTTTTAACTGAGTAGGCCCCCAGCATGGCAGGTTGTTAGGCTCAGGGCCTTACAATTGCAGTAAGCCTCTAGCCTATTATGTCTCTTGTCAGCTCTCTGAGGATTGCAGCTGGGTGGGGCTGGCCTCAGGCACAGGAGCACCCAATTGTTTCAGGCTTTGGAAGGTGGGGCAAACCTCCTATGTGGGTCTTTGAGAAGCACAAGTCTTCTGCAGCTGACAAGCCCTGCAGCTGACAAGCCCTGCCGCCCACAGGTCCACACACACAGTCAACACAGTCCTGCCTCGTGTGAGCGCCCCGACCTCCCGAAGCGGACCCAGTCTCTCCACAGCAGGAGCCCCACACACTCCGCCACCGCCCCACACTCTTCACCTGCTCCTTGTGCACACCCTGCCCCACTCAAGTCGGCTCAGTTGCCAGGCTGCAGAGAATCCAGTCACCAATCTATGCAGGCCCACACGTTGCCTGAGGGCTTGTTGTTGGGTGGGGCCAGTCTCTAGGGTGGGCTGCCTGCCCTGGCTGAGCTAGATTAAATCGGTGCTCTAGCGGGTGGAGCAGACCCTGGGCTAGCAGGCCTCAGGGAGAACTCCAATGGCGTCTGTGTCAGCACGCCCACACCGGGCCACAACAATGGCTGCCGCCAATGTCCCAGTCCCTGGAGAGGTCTCACCCCTCACTGAGATGCACTCAAGGCCTATTAGGTGAGTCTCTTGTCACCAAAGCACTGTGCACCTTTCTTTCTGGTGATTTTAGGGTGCTTTCTGGAACAGGTGAGTTTGTGCGCGGGCCCTTTAAGAGCCAGTTTTAGTTTCTTTGTGAACCGGGTTTTCTGGGGGTGCTCCCCAATGTTTTAGTAGCAGGCAAAGTCAGATATTATGCCGCTGGTGTCGATTGTGCTGGGTCCACAAAATGCCCACAACAGGGGCGCTCCCCAGCTCAGGACCCTGCACCTCCAGGGAGGGTGCATACCTGTGAGCTGCTCTGGCGGCCATGAAGCTGGCGGCTTGTGAAGGCGGCATTTTTCCTCTCCAGAAGGGAGCCTCTGCCTTTTCTACCTCAGTTAGGATTGTCCGTTGTTGCAGGAGTTCCTCTCATCCAGTTTTCAGTTCTGTCTCAGGGGTAATTTTTCCACAAGTAGTTGTAAATTGGCTGTGTCCATGGGAGGAGGTGAGTTCAGAGTCTGCCTACGCCGCCATCTTGACTCCGCCCCCTCTCCTTCACTTTTGAAGGATAATTTCACAGGCTTCAGAATTCTAGGTTGGTGGGTTTTTCTATCAACACTTTATTTCACTCCACTCTCATCTTGCTTATATGGTTTCCAAAGAGAAGTTGAAAGTGATTCTTACAAATTGGTGTTTTGCACCCCTGTGTTCATTGCAGCGTTATTCACAATAGCCAAGACTTGGAAGCAATCTAAGTGCCCCTCAAGGGACGAATGGATAAAGAAGATGTGGTATATATAGACACAATGGAATACTACTCAGCCATAAGAAACAATGAAATCCAGCCATTTGTGACAACATGGATGGACATTGAGGGTATAATGCAAAGTGAAATAAGTCAGAGGGAGAAGGTCAAATACCGTATGATTTCCTTCATTAAGTAGTAGATAATAACAACAATAAACAAACACATAGGGACAGAGATTGGATTGGTGGTTAGCAGAGGGGAAGGGGGGAGGGAGGAGGGTGAAAGGGATAATTCGGTACATGTGTGTGGTGAAGGGTTGTAATTAGTATTTTGGTGGTGAAATGATGTAATCTATGCAGAAATAGAAGTACAATGATGTACACCTGAAATTTTTACAATGTTATAAACCAATGTTACTGCAATAAACAAAAAATTAAAAAAAAAAAAAAAAGAAAGTGATTCTTAACTTTCTTCCTCAATGAGTAAAGTGGGTTATTTTCCTCTGGCTTCTTTCAGGATTTTTCTTTGTATTTGATTATCTGTAGTTTTAAAATGAAATGCCTAGTTGTAGTTTCTTGAATGTTTTTTGTTTTCTCTGTTTATCCTGCTTGGTGTCCTCTGAGCTTCCAAGATCTATGGTTTGGTGTCTGACATTAATTTGGGGAAATTCTCCTCCATCGTTGTTTCATATGTTTCTTCTGTTCTTTTCTCTCTTTCTTCTCTTCCTGGTATTCCCATTAGGCATATGTTATACATTTTGTAATTGTCCCACAGTCCTTGGATACTCTGTTCTCTTTTTTCAGTCTTTTTTTCTGTTTCCTATTGAGTTTGCGGGGATTCTATTGAGATATCCTCGAGTTCACAGATTCTTTCCTCAGCTGTGTCTAATCTACTAACAAGCCCGTCGAAGGCATTCTTCATTTCTGTTACAGTGTTTTTGATCTCTACCATGTCCTTTTGCTTCTTTCTTAGGCTTTCCGTCTCTCTGCTCACATTGTCCATCTGTTCTTGTATGCTGTCTCCTTCATTCATTAGAGGCCTGAGTATATTAATCCTAGCTGTTCTTAGTTCCCTGTCTTGTAAGTTCAACAACCCTGCCATGTCTGGATCTGATGCTTGTTCTGTCTCTTCAAATTGTGTTTTTGTGTCTTAGTATGTTTTGTAATTTTTTCTTGATAGCTGAATATGATGTACTGGGTAAAAGGAACTGCTGTAAATAGGCCTTATTAACGTGCTGGTGAGGTATGGGGATAGGGGGGCATTGTCTAGTCCCAGGATTAGGGCTCGGTCTTTTACTGAGGCTGTGCCTCTGGATTTTGAACTTTGCAAGTGTTTCTCAGGTTTTATTGCCCCTCTTTGGGTGGGACAGGATGACTAGAGCCGGCTGGAGTTGCTGTTTCATTTCCCCAGGTCAGTTGGGCTCTGACAATACCCCAGCAGGGTAGGCTCCAGTTAACCGCTTTCTCCTAAGGGCAGATCTTGTTCAGAAGAACACAGGGCTCTGGTGTGCTTCAAAATGGTTTCTTGTCCCTTCCCCCTGCCACAAGCACAAGGGGATTTTTCTCTGATATTTACTGACAGCACCTGGTCGACCTCCTGGAGGCAAAATCACAAACATAGTAGGATCCCCTGCAACTTGTTCTGCCCCGAGTTTCTAACTCTCAGACTTGTCCACACTGACCCCCAGCAATCTGTCAATTATAGGGCAGGTTTTCCCACCTCAAACCTTGTGGTTTCTGCTCATGAGTTTCTGGTCCAGTAAGCCTGGATTCCCTGTGTTCACCTGTCTCTCTCTCCAGGCTCACAGGCAGTTGTGTCTTCATCCTCCTTGTGGATCCAAGAATTTTCAGTCTGTTCAGTCTTTACTTGTCAGAATGGAGTTGTGACCTCCAAGCTCCTTACCTGAAAAACTAAAAACTGGAAATCCACAAATGATTTTATAACTCTATATCTATGATGAATTATGAGTCCTCAGATGTGGACAACTGATTCTCTTGCAACTCTATTCAAATTAGTTAGAAAATCTTATAATCTCAACAATATTTTTGCATTTTGCATTTCGTTTCCTCAAGTTAATACATTCTTATAATACGTAGGAGGACCATGAATTCTAAGGAGTGTGCAGTGCTTTCTTATCTTTGTCTCCTACCACTTACTCATATACTCAATACATATTATTTACCACCTATTCTGTGTCAACTGTATTGTTGAAAAAAAGAGACATAGTTCCTAAATTCATGAACCTTATATTCAGGTTGAGAATCAGAATATAAAAGTAAATAGAAATAAATACAAAATAATAATGGTGAAAAGTATAGGGGTGTCAGTGTATGTTCTCCAAGTTGAGCCCCTCGTGTGAAGTATGGCAGCATCTCCCTTCAGGAGACGAGAGAGCAAGAATCCTTTTCCAACGTTGGTTACATAAGAAGACTGCTGATGTCATCACCAGCATAACCACCTTTTGCTCCACACCACTCTGAAGTCATATCCATGTCTTTTCAGCAAGATGTCCTAAGAACCACAGGTGAAGTGGCTGTGAAAACCACCTTTCTTTTACAGATTGGGTTTGGGACTGTGGCCAATGTCATTCTCTTCTTCCATAATGTGTCTCCAATCTTGCTGGGCCTCAGGAAGAAGCCCACACACACGGTTCGCACCCACATGGCCATGGCCAATCTCCTGGCTCTTCTCTCCACTGGGATTCCCCACGCCCAGGCGGCTTTTGTTTTGAGGAACCCCCTGTCCAGTCTTGGGTGTAAATTTGCATATTATATAAACAGAGTTGCTCGCAGCACCACCCTGTGCTCCACCTGTGTCCTGAGCACCTATCAGGTCTTCATTCTCATCCCTGGGAGAGTGGCATGGATGATCCTCAGAGGAAGAGCCTCCAAGGTCATTGGTCCTTCCTGTTGTACCTGCTGGATGTTCAGTTTCTTATTGCATATGTATATTCCCGTGAAAATCACTGGTCCACAAGACATGGGAAATGATACTGACTTACAAAGGAATTGGTTCTGTTCACCATCAAGGTCCGCTACACACCTTGTCACCCTGTGGTCCATCTCCGATGCCATGTTCATTGGCCTCATGGGCTGGTCCAGCGGTTCCATGGTGCTTCTCCTGCACAGACACCGCCAGAGAGTGCAGCATATCCACACCCCCAATCGCTACCACAAATGCCCTCCAGAGACCAGAGCTTCCCACACCATCCTGATGCTGATGGTCACTTTTGTCATCCTTTACATGCTGAATTCCATTTTTACTTTTTACATGACTGCCTTTTTAGATACTCGTCTATGGGTGATGCAGATCTCTCATATTTTTGCTTCATGTTTCCCCACTTTTAGCCCCTTATTGCTGATCCTTAGGGATTCTAGAGCTCCTAGGTTTTGGTCTTGAATTGTTGAAAGGGTGAATATATAGAAGTCACCCTCCTTACGATCCATGATTACTATATTTAGTAATCATTTACCAGTTACCCATTTTCAAAAACTTTTTTATTGTTATAACATATACATAACATCACATTTCTGATTTTAACCATTTGTAAGTGTACAATTCAGTGGCAATAAACACATTCAATGTTGTGCAACCATCAGCTCTATTTGTACCCAAGACTTTTTCATCATCCCAAACAAAGACTTGGTGCCCAGTAAAAGAATAACCTCTCTTCCTCTCTCCTCCCAGCCCAAGACATCCTCTGTTCTACTTTCTGTCTCTGTGAATTCACCTGTTCTTTGTACTTTATATAAGTGGAATCATATAGTATTTATCTTTCTGTATCTGCCTTATCTCACTAAGCATCGTGTTTCCAAGGTCATTCCATGTTGTAGCATATATCAATATTTCACTAATTTTTATGGCAGATATCTATTCCATTCCCTGTATATACGACATTTTGTTTATTCGTTCATCAATTGATGGATATTTGGGTTGTTTCTACCTTTTGGCTATTGTGAATAACGCTGCTAGGAACATTTATGTACAAATATCTGTCAAGTCCCTGCTTTCAATTCTTTTGCATATTTACCTAGGAATGAATTGCTGTGCCATATGTTAGTTCCATGTTCAGCCTTTTGAGAAATCACCAAACACTTTTCCACAGTTTCCCCATCATTTTACATTCCCGTTAGCTATGCACTAGGGTTCCAGTTTCTCCACATCATCACCAACACTTGTTCTTTTCCATTTTTGGAGTACTGTATATCCATCTTAGCAGGTTTGAAGTGGGATGCCATGGTGGTGTGGATTTGCATTTTCCCAATGACTACTGATGTTGAACATCTTTTCACAGACTTATTGGCAGTTTGTATATCTTTGGAAAAATGCCTATTCAAGTCCTTTGCCCATTTTTGTATTGGGTTGTCTTTTGTTGTTAGTTTGAGGAGTACTTGATATATTCCGGGTATTGATCCCTTATCAGTATAAGATTCAAGAAGATTTTCTCCCATTCTGGAGTTTGTCAGAACGTTGCTGTCAGCCCAGGGCAGTTCTTTAGAGACTGGAGAGTCTGTCCCTGCAGGTGGGGCTGAGGGCACGCCCAGGTAGAGGGGATCTGAGTGGAGATCCAGCCACATCCACCACGGGGCCATTTTTAACATGTCTGTTTTGATCACACTCTCAAATGATCACTAATCTTTAAGATGCTTGGAGTTAAGGATTCTTAATTACATTTAGGTGTGCAATGAGAGGGGGAATTTGAAGAGGTCAATTGGAACGTTCCTCAAGGCAACACAGAAGCAATTCTGCAGGAGTCATACCGTGAGCTCTGCCCCTAGTGTTCATTCCCCTTTGAACACATTGGGTTAATTGTTGCAGGGTTTACCCCTTAAAAGCATTATAGTCAATCTCTTAACAGTAACATCCCACTGTTCCTAGCCAAAGTTCAACGATCACTTTAAAATCCCTACTTCTTATAATGATGTACACCTGAAATTTATACCATGTTATAAACCAATGTTACTGCAATAAACAAAAAATTTAAAAAAAAAAAAAAACAATGATGGTGGCTGAGGGAAGGAAAAAGGGCTGAGGGAGCCGTGCTGGACCAATTCAAGGGTCACGAGAAGGCCTTTGTCATGGGGAGGTGGCGGGGAAGTTCAGGGCGTGGTGTGGAGAGAAAAAGGGTATTTGGGGAGCTATAGGGTGTAAGACATACGGAACACTAGAAAACTGTAGGAAGTAGATTTTAAGAGTGATCCTGTGGGTTATAATACAAGAATTTGGGAAACCGTAATAAAGACTGGAATAACTTTAAAAAAAAATCCCTACTTCTCCTGGGGAAGGAATTGTGAGGGGGTTTAGAACAAACTAGATCTGCTCAAGGTAAACGATGGTTGAAAGTAGGCAGGGTGTTCCTGGGGTGTGCGGGTGGGGTGATGATACTATCGCCTATGACTTCGTGTGCTTGAAAATGTCCATTCAAGTTGTATTTTAAGGGGCAAACATTAAACAGTGCTCTTTGAAATTATAAATATACAAACTGAATTAAAATCATGTGAATGAAACAAAAAGTTAAAGAATTATTCTTAGAAGTAGAATAAAAACATGAAGACAAGCTCAATAGTGACAATCCTGTTGCAAACCCATAAGGAGTGTGGAGTTCTCCCAGGGGTTGGGGGCACTATGGGCTTGCAGAAGGGGTGGGTGGTGGGCACCCACAGAGCACAGAGGAGTCGCAAGGAGCAAACTTTTTCTCAAAGAGTCAGATTGTAAATATTTTAAGCTCATGGGCCTGATGGTCTCTGTCACAGCTACTTAATGCTGGCTTTGGAGGTGGAAGCTGCCACAGACAGTATAAAATGAGAATGGCTGAGTTCTAATAAAACTGTATTTAACAAAACAAGCAGAAACCTGGGTCATTTGTTTGCAACCCCTGAGCTGGGGCGTCATGTGGTGTGTGGGTGGGTTTCCCCTCTGATATTAAAGGGCAAGTTACACAAACTGGCAGGAAGGGGGTGCTGGGTCCCATGTGGCAGGAAGGACAGCACAGGGGGACCAACCAGGAGATGACAGGCATCTGCAAAGAGAGCAGATGAGTCTGAAAGAGAGAAACCGTTTCTGTTTTAAGGGAAACGTGAGGCAAAGGAGGGGCTGACTGAGAGAGGGTGTGTGTGTCTGAGGTGGAGTTTCTGTGTGAGAAAAATGGAGAGACAGGATAAGACTGAAAACCTGTGAGCAGGTGTAGCTAGGGGCAGTCACTACAAGTGTGGACATTCACATGAGGAGGTGGGATTATGTGCAGCTGCATGTGGGAGAAAATTCTAGAAACGTATGTGACTGGGAAGGTGCCTGTGAGACAGAGTGAGAGCGTGTGAGAGTGTGGATGACAGGGAACGATTTCAGGGCTCATTTACCAATTTCTAAAGAGGACTCACAACCATGGAGAAAACGCCATTTTGAAGACATGACTATGATCCAGAGAGTATGATATTAGGAAACATTTCTTAGTAGGTTTAATTAATTTCTTTATTTGAATATGAAGAGCTTTTACATTTGTGAGCAAAAGGTGTTTTAACTCAGCTGTATTCGTTTCCTGAGGATTAAAATAGATGCCAAATATTTGTTTTTAAAAACATTTGCTCTCATTCTAAATCAACAGTCATCAACAATCATAATGTTCCAGATCTAATTCAGAATGGTAATAAAATATATTTCATCCATATTCATAAAAATAAAACAATTCTCAGGATAAACTCTTCTCCTTTCTCAGTGGTAAGCTGTCGAGGTCCAGTACAAATCTCATGTGCCAGAAATACATCAGAATCTGTTTAGATTAAAGAGCAGAGGTGGGATGTGAATAAGGAGATAGGAGGGTGATGGTGCTCAGGACAAGCTGCCCCAGGAAGCACCACTCTGGTATGCGGATTATTTCGAGCTGAAGACAATAAGGACTCAGAGAACTCAGGAAAAATATTTGAGTTTCCCCTCCCAAACTGCCTAAAAAATTTAAAACCAAAAAATCTGTTTTAGGAAGGGGTTATTATCATGACTGCTATAAAAGATAATTTAGGATAGAGGTTACAATAGAAAAGGCACCAACAAGCCCATCTTATCGGAAGTTCTGTCTCTCTGGCCACATTCTTTGGATGGCCCTGTGAGGAGTTGTCAGACAATCATTTACAAGGGAAGTCTCCATTTGTAAAGGTATCTCCCTCTCTGTATTGAGAAAAATGGGGGGGTGAGCTCATTTCTAGTAACTTATCAATGTGGAAGATGAGGCCTTGGGGCTGTATAATAAACCTTACTCTTGTTTACTGTGCTTTAGTGGTAATCGCCTGTAACTGACTCCCCCCACCCCCAAATCCTCCTTTGTCATTGGCTGAAAATGATATTTAAGACAAGAATTTCTGCTATTGTGTTGAGAAACGCAGTGTCCCTGCTTTCTCCCATGTATACATGTTATTAAACTTGATATTATTTTCTCCTGCTAACCTGTCTTGTTGATTATTTGGCCAGCCAGAAGAACCTTAAGGGAAAGGGCAGAGGGAGATTCTCCCTCTTCCCCCGACAGTTTTGGCGAGCCAGCCAGGAGAACCTTAAGGGAAAGGGCAGAGGGAGATTCTCCCTCTTCCCCCAACAGTTTTGGCAAGCCAGCCAGGAGAAGCACTGGCTGGTAAGTTGCCTTCTCTGGCTGGAAGACCTGCCTTCTCCCTGGACTACTGCAGATGATGAGATACGGGAACACCTGACGAAAGCCGGCAAAAGGTAAGACTTCTTACCACGTCAGCCTCCCTGAATCTCTATCTGCGGAGTCCGGCGGAAAGAAGTGGTGAGAATTTTTTTCTCTTTCTAAATTTAGATTGGCAGGAGAAAATATTTGGGAAACTAGTTTCTTGGGCTTTTAGTGACTCTTGGTTTAAATTTGGTAGAGTACTCTTGGTTTTGATCTTGATCCCTTTTCCTCCCAGAGGTAGTCTCTGTTTTTCTCTTTTGTCTGTGTCTTTTGTCATAAGAAGGAAATACCATAGGGTAGGACGCAGGCATAGGCCCTATAAGCCTGCTGTCCGGGCCGGCCCCACAGACTGGTGAGTTTGCGGGTCTCACCAGACCGGCGTCTACAAACTTTGCTGTGCGTTATTATGCACATGAAGTGAAGGTCATTGCCAAGGGCATCTTGGAAGCCAAAAAGGCCGCAAATTTAAGTGGGCGCGGGTTGAGCAGTTAAGAGCCATTAGGGCGCTCGCCACTTTCAGAAGACTCCCATGTCAGGATAAGTTGGGTCACGGAACGGGGTAGATGACACAGGTCCCCCGCCAACTGCAAGAAAATGTCCGTGCAACGACGAGGTACTCTGTAAAGCACACAGTCCCCAACCCCGCGGCACCTCCCCCTCTAGGTATTATTCTGGCTCCTGGAGACCTAAGGCGTGGCTAAAGCTGTCATTGTGCACAGAAAAAAAAAAAAAAAAAAAAACCGGATGAGGTTTTTCCTTCTGTCTTGTTCTGTGTCCTGAGAAAACTTGGCTTTGTGACCAGTGAGAATATTCTCCTTGGTCTCCACCATACGGAAGGTGCATTTACCGGGGTGCACCTTCGTGGCCAGTTGAGTAGACTGGGGTTCCGAACTGTCTCTTTGTCCGGCTGTGCCAAGTTCTCAAGGGAGTTTGTCATAAAAGGCCCAGTCCATAAGGGCTTTTGTCATCTTTACCTTCGTTGCTTGTTAGTGCTGGAAAAATCCCATTCCAGTATCACCTGCCCGGTGTCACAGATTAGCGGGTCTGTGACTGGAGGCGTCCCACACTATTGTGGGAGACCAGAGACACCGTTTTCACTACACCATCCTTACCGCCTGTGCAACGAAGGTCTTTACTGTCTCTGAATATCTTTGGGAGTGAATTCTGTGGATCATGGGGGCTACATCATCTGCGCCCACCCAGGGACGCCTCTTGCGTCCATGGTAAAGATTTATTCTAAGCGTGGAAAGATACCTCCGGGTCTTTCCTTAAAAAGGCTTATTGGTTCGAGTCACTATTAGAATAAATATACAAGTGAAGATCCTACTGTCAATGGCCAGACGACGGATCCTTTGAATTGGAAAAACTTCTAAATTGGGGGAAAAAAAATGTTTTGAGAGCTCTCACATAATTGCTTAATTGGTACCTAAGAATTAAGGCCAAAAAAAAAAAGGAAGGGAAAAATTTGACTAGTCTTAAGACCTTGACTCAGGTTACAATTGAATTGAGAACATGTAAAAGTGTAAGTGTTGATAAGATTATAAAGGTTGGAATGTTTGAGCTAATTTTATACAAAGAGGTTACATCAACTTTGCCTGAATATGTTTTAAAATGTCTGACTGGGAATGCTTCTCTTGTCCAAAATTAGAAGACCAAGACCTATTGATAAAAATCTTAATGATAATTATGTTTAAAGGTATAAGAGGTGATGAAATTTACATGAACTTTTGTACAAAAAACTGATGTTATTTCTATTACAGAACTGGTTAACAAAAATAGTAATTTAAATGATGGCTAATTTTATCTGAAGTCTTATGAAGTCTTATAGGCAATCTAAATAATTATTGGGAATAAGTAACTAAATAGTTGTGAAAAAGATGAATGTTAGATGAACTTTAAACAATAATTATGTGTTATGGTGGTTACAGCTTCCAAACTCTTTTTGGTGACTTAAAACTTGAGAGTTTTGCTAAGTTTTATGATAAAAATTCTCTGAGTATCATCATTTCCAAATAAGATAAGATATTAGACATTGATTGCTAAATGTACATTTGTCTACTTTTGGCTTTTCATTACAGGAAAACTAAAAGATATTTTGGGTCTATTGGTAAAAACGTGTTTTATTAAAAGATTGTACTATAAAGTAATGTGTTTCCAGAAGTTATGAAGTGTTTATAAATTTTCCAAGCCACAAGATACTAATGTAAAAAAAAGTTTATAATTGTTTACTTAGTTTTTACTTACAAATTAAGGTTTCTAAGGGGTAAAATTCCTAATTAATATATGTGATTGAAGCTACTAAAAATTAAGAAAAATATGTCTGTGTACAAGGAAAGTAAGATGTATAAAGGTACAAAGAATGGAAATATTTTGTTTGGTTAAGAAAGATAAATTTGTCCTCAAGTACTAGGAGGGAAAAGAAAGACATGGGACAAATTCTGAATATAAAAAGAAAGTTATAAAAGGTTTGTGAAAGAGGAATTCTGGAAAAGGAGTTTTTGCATGGTCAAGTTGGCTAAGATTGAAATGAATTTAATTAAGTAAATGAGTTTTAATAGCAGAAATAAGCTGGTACAAAATTAAAATTTGGTCTTCTGTCTCTTAAAAGGATAATTTGCTTAAACTTGATAAAGAGGTTACAAAAGATTTTTCTTTACCTTTGAGTAAGTCTACCTAAAAGACAGAAAAAAAAAAACTGTTAAAATAATTTCCTACGTTCAAAAGACTGAGGTCTCTCTATTAAGGCTTTTAGACTGTTAATGCTCTGTTTGCTTTGATTGTTTATATTTTTGACAAGCTCCCCCAAAATTCATATCTTAAAGTCTTTTTTTAACTTTTATTTCTTTGAGAATTTTCAAAGGGCCCTGGAACTTCTCAAAGAAATTTGCTCTCTTCCTATAAGGGGAAAGATACTAAACTTATTAGGCTTATTCAATATGTTCAATTACATGGAAAACATTGTCAGAACAGTGATGATAAGCCTGCTTAGGTGCTATTATGTGGGCAAATGTTATTGACATAGGTGTTTTAAAATTGTATAACATTACCGAAATTCTGATCTGTCCTGGTTATCAGTCGTAATTCTGGTTATTTTAAAGTGTTGCATGTCACAAAATTAACCAAATTTCTTTGTCATTGCCATTTTGAGGTCTTGTTGTTTACAGACTTAAAGTTTCTTTGCTCTAATGCTTTTGCAAAATGTTTCAACTTCAGAAAATTCATGGAAAGGACTCGGACATTTACACTGAAGTACAGGCTTCTGATAAATTTTCTGATCATAAAACTGAACTGGGTAAAGAAATTACAGAAATCTGATTGAGAGACTGATAACTTCATGAAGCTGCTAACAAAAAGATTGGGATCAAAAATGGATTACACAGGACTGAATGAACTGATAAGGATGATTATAATTTTTATGATTTTTCATTTGAAGTATTGCTGAATTTTTAATGTTTTGTTTTTTCAGATTTAAGAAAAACTTTTTCTCTTTTCTCCTGAGCTAGCTATGACTTATAGCAATTTGGTAAATGATATTTTTGACACAATTGGAAACACTGGTTCTATTACCAAGGTTGTGACTGGAACATCATATTTGCAATATAACCATACAGCTTTTAAAAAATGAAGATCGGACTTTATGGAATAAAGTCACGTGGAAATTGGCCTGGTACCTTATGTTCCAAGCAGCACTTACCAGGATAGGTAAAGAATGTCACTTATCTGGCAGGTAAAAGAGGCATGGCCACCACCTTCTGACAAGCCTTGCCATCCCTTTCGACCAGGAGACCGGGTGTACATCAAGGTCTTTAGAAAAAAACACACACTGTCACCTCGCTGGGAAGGACCTTATGAAGTCTTACTGACGACCTGCACTGCCATCAAAATAAAGGAAAAATCTTCCTGGATCCATGCGAACCACGCCAAAATAGACCCAGAACATCGCTCTCAAGACAACTGAGAGATAATCCCCACAGGTGACCTTAAATTAAAGATTTCGAGGGCCAAAACACAGGCCCCAGAAACAGCCGACATCACGAAGTAGACAGCTTTTCCCAAGATCACGGATCAAGAAAACCTACTTTGACCCATTTCCCCCCCCTTGCTTTAAAATTCCCTATATATATATACACACTCACACACACAATCTATTAGTGGATATATATATATATATTTTAATCATTTATTAGAAAGCTGACTGGAGAGTGCTGGTCTCTATCTGTCCCTCTTCCCTCTCTAAGTCTCCGCTATGGGCTCTTTTCCGATCTGTGTCTTGCTTTTACTAACCCTCTCCTTTTCAACAGGTCAGGCACAGACCAAACACCCCCTCGTGCCAGTTTACCAAGCCCTAGCCACGTTAACTAATCAATCTGACTGTTGGTTATGTCAACAGCTAGATAGTACAAAAAAACCTGAACTCGTCTTTGTTCCTGCTGATGTGAACACCTGGTGGACTAAGTACGGAAAATGGACGAGTAACAGAGTATGGTATCCGCAACAAGGAAAACTTCACTCTGCTTCTTCTCCTGGTGGCATCTTCAGAACTCTCAAGGAAATTTCACCAGCTCAGCTTTAATATGTGAAACTTCTAGGGAAGTTTCAGAGGAGGGAACTGATGGTGCTCAGGACAAGCTGCCCCAGGAAGCACCACTCTGGTATGCGGATTATTTCGAGCTGAAGACAATAAGGACTCAGAGAACTCAGGAAAAATATTTGAGTTTCCCCTCCCAAGCTGCCTAAAAAATTTAAAACCAAAAAATCTGTTTTAGGAAGGGGTTATTATCATGACTGCTATAAAAGATAATTTAGGATAGAGGTTACAATAGAAAAGGCACCAACAAGCCCATCTTATCGGGAGTTCTGTCTCTCTGGCCACATTCTTTGGATGGCCCTGCGAGGAGTTGTCAGACAATCATTTACAAGGGAAGTCTCCATTTGTAAAGGTATCTCCCTCTCTGTATTGAGAAAAAGGGGGGGTGAGCTCATTTCTAGTAACTTATCAATGTGGAAGATGAGGCCTTGGGGCTGTATAATAAACCTTACTCTTGTTTACTGTGCTTTAGTGGTAATCGCCTGTAACTGACTCCCCCCACCCCCAAATCCTCCTTTGTCATTGGCTGAAAATGATATTTAAGACAAGAATTTCTGCTATTGTGTTGAGAAACGCAGTGTCCCTGATTTCTCCCATGTATACATGTTATTAAACTTGGTATTATTTTCTCCTGCTAACCTGTCTTGTTGATTATTTGGCCAGCCAGAAGAACCTTAAGGGAAAGGGCAGAGGGAGATTCTCCCTCTTCCCCCGACAAGGGACCATCTCCAATAAAAGCCCCTCGTGGGGGATTCTCATCCTGAACTGAGCTGCAGTGGAAGCAGGTGGAGGCCACAGGATAACCAGTGGACTTGAAGGGAGTCCAGTCTGATGGGATTTCTTGTTCACTTCTCAGAGTTCTGCAAAAAGCAGATATGACAGAGTAACATCCTAGGAATGGAGTGATTTGTTGATTCAGCAAGTGCCGTCTGAGGCCAGCTCAATGCCAGCACAGTGTGTGCACTCAGGGACACTGGACTGGATGCTCTGCCCCAGGAGCAGTGGGCAGACTTAGATTTTATACACAGGCTGGAGAAGTGACAGTGTCTTCCTTCTCTTTAGTCATCATAGCTTAACAGACTCCTTAAGATGGTGCATTTCCTTTCCCCCAGTGACTTAGTCAACCTCTCAGGTTCTCCTAGGCATTTTGTCACAGGCAGGTGAGTCTAGCTGTGGAGGTTGAAGGGTTTCTGAGTCTAGACCAGCAGTGTTCAATACACATGACCCACAGATGTAATTATAATTTCATAAATTTTCTAGTAGCCACATTAAAGAAAGTGAAAAGAAACTGTTTAAATTATTCAAATACCCTAAAAATTGTCATTTCAAGCTGTAATCAATTCTGAAAAGTTCTGATAAGTTAGTTTACATTCTCTCCATCTTATTCCATGTTGGAAATTCAGTGTGCATTTTACACCCACAGCACCTCTCAGTTCGGAGGACCCCATGTCAGGGGCTCAGCAGCCTCATGTGACAGGGGCTCCCACACTGGACAGTCAAGACCTGGACCCTTTCACCACCTCAGCTGAAAGGATGAATCCTGACTTTCATTTTGACCAGCATTTCAAATATCAGAACCATGGCCATGAATATTTCTGTTTGTATCTTCATTACCCAGTCCTAGGGATGAAACATAGTAAGTCCACAGTATCTCTATATGTTTAAAGATGACAGATCCCCATGATGAATAATCACTCAACACTTTAAAACCATCATCATGCACTGTTATTCCCAGACAGAGGCTATGGCTGAACACTGTACAGAAGCAGCAGATGTCTTGTCTGCATGACTTATCTAGAAAAACCCATGTACCTGTCATGTGAGTATATCTGCTGCCTCCAGTGCATCAATTCACTACAGAAGGAGCCCAGTGGGGAGGGTTTATTGTGTTCCTTCTGCTCCATGGTCTCTCAGAAGAAAGATATCAGGCAAATTTGCCCGCCAAAGGAGCTTTTTTCAGGATCCAATTATCAATTGAAATTTCCAGTTATGAATAGATAATTCCAATGATCAATTATAAAATTAAATGCTATTTCTCTATACTTGCTAGTCAATGCTTTTTCCTCATCCTTATCTGTATGTCTGAGAATGCTTCTTTCCAGTGCTCACCATAGGAAAATTGAGAGGAGGGTACAGAGAATTTCCATATATGCCCTGATCCCGCTAAATCTCCTCATGGATCTAAAGAGTTGACACATCCAATCATGATCCCATCCTGCCCGTGTTGTCATTGCTGTGGCCATTGTTGAAACTGACAAGCTTATGCTAAAAATAACATGAAAATGCAAAAAAATAGAGAATATCTAAACCAATCTTGAAAAATAACCAATTGAATGACTTGCCATAATTAACATTCATAGGATTCAGGTTCATCTTTTCATCTATTTTGTGAATTTTCTCTTTTTTTGGCCAATTTTCTATTTGGTTTTTGGCCTTTTTCTCAATTTCAAGGGATTCTGACCCTATCCCTCTATCTATCCTGTGTGTTACTTTCGCCTGAACCCTGTCTGTACATCCAGGAAAACTTCTTCCCAGGGAACCCTCAGAATAAAGAAGGACAGCCTGGGTGTCCAGTGAGGGGCAAGGGAGCAGTGCTCCCTGCGTGATTAAGGAAGCGTGTCATGGTCTCCTGTGGGGCCATGGGGACGTTAGGAAAACCCACAGATTCTGACATGGGTTAGACTAGCTTCAAATGGGATATTCTCCAGGCTTAGAAGACCAGGACCACAAGTAGCAAGAATTGTGGTGTTTAAGTCAAGGGAGAGACCAGATTCCAGATCAAATGCGGAAGCTCAGTATGAACGAGTCAGGGTGTCAGCCTGATTTTGGAAACATGAGAGCCTTGAGGAAAAGGCTCATTTGGAAATATTGTATAATTGTATGTTAAATAGTTTAAAGGGAAGGCTGACCCAATCTTGAGTTCCAGTTCCACCACAGACCACAACCTTGACTCTGAACTTAAGTTCTTCCATAGGGAACATAGAAAACTTTCTCTGCCTGCTGTTCAACTGCTCATTACGATCTTCTCGTTAATTACCAAAAATTACCATTAATCACAGGAAATGGCTGGTAGTGATTTGCAGTTCAGATAAAATTGGCTCCTCTTTGGAGACACCCCAGACTCTCCAGGCAGACAGTGTCACCTATACTGCAGATGACATGATAATGGCACCTCTGTGGGGAGACCAGGTCCAGGAGCCCTGTCTCTATAACTATGGCCCATCCAGATTGTCACTTCTTTGCACAGAGCTCTGGAGCAAAGTGCAGCCAGGTGAGTGCTTCCTTTTGTTCAATCTCAGGGCAGAGACCAGGAGAGCAGGAGTCTCCAAAGGAGAGGGACTCAGAATTGGGTTGTGCAGTAACACTGTGGGGATAGGTGCAGACCCTGCCTCCATCTCAGCAGCCCCATCCGTGCTCTAGCTGGGCTGGGGGCTGGTGGGCATGTGCTGGGGATGTCGCAGGGTGGACCACATGGTGAGATTCACTGCAGATCTCCGTGTCCTAGAGTCCCTGACGATGAGACAAAAAAGGATGGGAATCTCTTTGGAATCTGAGCCGAGCCTTGGATGACCAGGGCCACTGAGCTCCTCAACCATGTACAAAAGGGTCTGCTTATTTTCTCAGGCCTAACAGATTTTCAGGTTTGGGTGTGAATACACGTGGAAAATTGATGTGCATGTCTGGGTTATAATTTCAAAATCCTGACACATAAAATAGCCCCATTGACACACACATACATGTACACACAGATATTCACAGAGAAAAGCAGTCTGTGGTATAGTGACATTAGGACATCATGACTATTTTTTACTTTCCGAAATGCTACAGCAGTAGGAAGCAATTGTCTCAGTATTCCTCCAAAGACTTTTGTTTGTGTGTTCTGTGTTGCTTGTGTGTGAGTGTTGCTTTGTGTGTCTATTTGGCAGCAAGGGGAGAGGGAAAAATGAATGAACTCTATTTAATTTTCAAGTCTCAGAAATGGTTTGACGGTGAAACAGACCTGACCTATTCTTCCCATTTTACATTTTAATTTCCTTCCCTCATATCCCTGGTAGTGACAAATAATCCAAACTAGGAAACAAATACCATCTGCCACAACCATAGTTTCTATGACTACAACTCCTACTAACACGATATGAGAACTGACTTTGTTCCGTCCATTGCCACCGCCAATTACCATGAGAAGCACATCGTGTGTTCATGCCAGCCTTTTGACTTCTGTTCTGTATTAATGCCTACTTTACTTTTTTAGGGGAGAAGACAGAGGCACAGAATAGTAAACACAATTCCGCAAGATGGACTAGCCTAATAAGTGGGTGGTCTTGAGACATAATAAGAGCTGACTGGTCCAGAGGCTGGAATTTTAACACCTACCCCATGCCTTCTACCATGGTCCTGTCATTACACTGTATTTAAAATGAGAGAACTAAGTTTTGAGAACTCAAGGGGGTGTTCTAATATCCCAGCACCAGTGAGTGGGGAGTTAAAAAAAGAACCATATCTGGCGAATCCCAAGCTTATGTTTATAAGCTAGTATTTTGCTGCTTCCTGCGTAGTGCGCATAGTAGTTTCGTAAGCTGGACGTGATTTTCCTGAAAACGAAGCAATTTTAGTAACTCTGGGCTTTTGTTTCAAATTCTTAGCTCCTTTCCTGGACCTGACAGTGGCTTCAGAATCCTACAGGAATAATAAGGATGATTGCCCCTGGAAGATGTGACTCTTAACCAGAATATGTCAAACTTTGTGTTGCATCTGACAGAACCTTGTTATTCACCCATAACGGCTCAGATCAGATTTTGCTTTAAAGTGACACCATAGGTGCTATGGGTGATGTTGAGCTCAGATAACCAGCCTGACTCTCGTTTGTAAAATCCAGAACAAAGTAAAGAGTCAGACAAGATGTAGGAACCCAAAAGCTAATGAAAATGTAAAACAGTCTGCTGTGTGCTTGGTCTAACGATCACAGAGTTTGTTTTTTGGTGTGCACTGAGGAGGGCTGGAGGACACTCAGAAAAAGCTCTCCAGTGCCTGAGTCCTTGGCAAGTTCAGATCTGCGGAATTATTAATAATTAAAATTCTTTTGCCACTGGGGAGCTTTTCTATACTGAATAGACTGCCCGAGGACATTATAGGGTCATTTTGAATATTCAGAAGACTACCGAGTTTTTGGAAGGTATTTTGTATCCAGTCACTCTGATAAATAATGTTCAGTCCTCAAAAGTTGACAATAGATTCCCTTGCAATTCTAATGTGTTAGATAACCTTATAATCTGAACACTAGTTTGCATTTTTCCTTTTCATTATCTTAGGTTAATGCATTTTGATGACAGACAGGATGATCGTGAATTCTAACAGGGGTACAGTGCACCTGTCTCCTTCAACTTATTCATTTACTAATTAATTTACTATTTAACACTTATTATGGATCAACCATATTTTGAACAAGAAAGACATGGTTCCTAAGTTCATGATACTTTCTATTCTGATGAAGAGTCAAAATATAACAGTAAATACAAATAAATACAAAATAATCATGGTGAAAGTAAACTATTGTCAGGTGTATGTTCTCCAGGTTGAGCCTTTTCTGTGGAGTATGACAGTGTCTCCCTTTTCAGGAGAAGAAAAGGCCAAGAATCTTTTAATAAGGTCACATAACTAAGAGTCCTGCTGCCCACACCATCACTGCCTACTCTTCACTCTGAAGCCAATTCCAAGTCTTTTCAGAAAAATACTCTGAGAACCACAGGGAAAGTAGTACTGAAAACCATCTTCCTTTTCCAAATGGGGGTTGGGACATTGTCCAATGTCATTCTCTTCTTCTATAATGTCTCTCCAATCTGGCTGGGCCGCAGGAAGAGACCCACACACGTGATTCTCACCCACATGGCCATGGCCAATCTCCTGGTTCTTCTCTCCACTGGGATTCCCCACACGATGGCAGCTTTTGTTTTGAAGAATCCCTTGTCCAGTCTTGGGTGTAAGCTTGTCTATTACATGCGCCTAGTGGCTCGCAGCACCACCCTGTGCTCCACCTGTGTCCTGAGCACCTATCAGTTCTTCACTCTGATCCCTGAGAGAGTGAAGTGGACGATGCTCAGAGGAAGAGCTCCCAAGGTCGTTGGTCCTTCCTGTTGTATCTGCTGGATGTTCAGTTTCTTAATGTATATGTATATTTCTGTGAAAATCACTGGTCCACAGGAAACAGGAAATGAAACTGACTCCCAAGAGACATGGTTTTGTTCATGCTCAAGTCTCACTGCAGGCTTTGTCTTCCTGTGGTCCATCTCTGATGCGATGTTCATTGGCCTCATGGGCTGGTCCAGTGGCTCCATGGTGCTTCTCCTGCACAGACACCACCAGAGAGTACAGCATATTCACACTCCCAATGGCTACCACGAATGTCCCCCGGAGACTAGAGCCACCCACACCATCCTGATGCTGGTGGACACTTTTGCCAACTTTTGTATTCTGAATTTCGTTTTTACTTTTTATATGACTGCTTTTATAGATTCTCGTCTGTGGTTGACCCAGATCTCTAATGTTTTGGTTTCATGTTTTCCCACTGTTAGCCCCTTCCTGCTGATCCTTAGGGATCCTAGAACTCCTAGGCTCTGCTCTTAATTTGTTAGAAATCATGGTTGAAGTGCTAAATATGTAGAAGACAGCTTCAATAATAATCTAAATTAAAATAATTAAATTAATTAAAAAATAAAATAATAACTTAAATTACTCCATTTACCTACCATTTCCTGCGCACCAATTTTTTACATAAAATCCACAATGATCTTAGAATGTCAATTTTATGCTGGTGCTACATTGGGAGATCTGACAGTCTATAGATGAAATCATGAGCTCGAGAAAGATCCATAAAATATTGAGGAAACTAGTTTCCACCTCTACTGGTACAGCCATCTGGAGGAAATATCCTTTCTTCAGGAATATTTGAAGTGTTTCTGCAGATTATATCTCAATGTGCATGTGGCTGATACCTGACATACATTGGCACATAATCCAATATCAGTCCAGATAAATATTACTGCAGAGTGAGTAGAGATCTTATTTCACGGATGAAGGTAAGAAACCTGGAAAATGGAGAAGGTGTTCTTCTACATTAGTTTGTCACTATAATTCACTCATATTTCTCCAATATGCTGTAGTGTTACACAGAAAATTAATGTTATTCAATGGTTTGCTTTGCCTTTAAACTTGGATTTTCTTTACAGGGTTGGCTCTCAGTGAAGTTTATTGGTTGGATGGATGACGTCATATTAAGGAGGGTGTAGAGCTGCCATCTTGGTGTTTATCACTTGGATGTTTAGTTTTCATCATTGAAACACAGAAACTGGGGGCTGTTTTCTCATTGTCCTATCTGTTTGTGTCTCTCTTTGTTTTTCCTTTTGCCTTCTTTTGGGACAGTCTGGCATTTTTATTATTCCATACTTAAAATTAGCAGTGTTTAGATATAATTTCTCTTTAGTAGTTTTTGTAGCCATTATAAAATGGATTTCCAAAGTATTATATTCTAGTTTGAACTACTGTTGACCATTTCATAGAATATGTAAGAATCTTACACTAGTATAATTCCTTATATCTTCTCACATGCTTCATGAAATTGATTTTATATATTTAAATTCTATATTTTATTACCCACAATAAATGCTGATAATTTTGCTGCCATGAACCAGTTGTCTCTTATAGAAAACAGAAATGAAAAGAAAGTATAGGTTACACAGGTATCTACATGATTGCCAATTCTGCCGATTATAATTCCTTTCTGTAAGTGTATTTTCCTCTCTTATAATATTTCTTCAGTATGAAGAAATTTCTTAGCAATGTTAGAGTGCAGGCTTGCTCTAGATGAATTGTTTGTGTTTATTAATCTAAAAATATTTTTATTTCGCTTGCTGTTTTTCCTAAGTTGTGCAAAAATATGTTTATTTGAAAAAAGTAATAAAATGTGATCAATAAAACTATACTGAGCAACAACAGCCTTATTTTAAAATTAAGAAATCAATGCCTATGAATTATTTTTATTTTTAAAGTTACTGATTTTAAATTATTTCAAATATACACGATTTTCACCCTTACGCAGATACACCAACTGTTCACACTTTACTACATTTGATTTATCACCTACTTTTTCTATCTGTATTTTATCCCATTATCCCTAGTATTTTTCCTCAACCACTCCAGAGCAATGTGTGTACATGGTGCACACCATCTTTAACTCAGTAGTGTGATTTTCCCTAAAACAGAGACACTCTCCTACAGAACAAACATACTGATCTTGATTTAGAAAACCAATGTATGTTTCTCGTCAAAGGGATCACCACATGTTGTCCTTCCAAATTAAAAAATTATCCATTTGTTTACCCTTTTCATCAAAGCTTACAAATGCATCTCCAGGCTACATGAGCTCTTGTGCTCCTAACATTTACCCAAGCACATGATCAGTTAAATTATTCAAGATATTAATTTCTTTCAAGCATTCAGTAACAGGTAAGGTTTCTATGATATTTTCTATTGTCTTTCTTTTTTTTTATTTTTTTTATTGGTTTATAACATTGTAAAAATTTCAGGTGTACATCATTGTACTTCTATTTCTGCATAGATTACATCATGTTCACCACCAAAATACTAATTACAACCCATCACCACACACATGTACCGAATTATCCCTTTCACCCTCCTCCCTCCCCCCTTCCCCCCTCCTCCCTCCCCCCTTCCCCTCTGGTAACCACCAATCCAATCTCTGTCCCTATGTGTTTGTTTATTGTTGTTATTATCTATTGTCTTTCTAGTCTCTATTTCCTTTACATCTCATCCGATCTTTGTTATTTTCTTCCTTCTGCTAACTTTGGGCTTAGGTTGTTCTTGTTTGGGTTCCTTCAGGTACAAAGTTAGGTTGTTTGATGTTTTCTGTTTTGTTTTGTTTTTGTTTTTTGTGTGTGAGGAAAATAAGCCCTGAGCTAACATCTGTTGCCAATCCTCCTCTTTTTGCTGAGGAAGACTGGCCCTGGGCTAACATCCGTGCCCATCTTCCTCCACTTTGTATGGGACGCCACCACAGCATGGCTTGACAAGCGGTGCGTCGGTGCGTGCCCAGGATCCCAACCTCCAGCTGCCACAGCTGAGCGCTCACACTTAACCTCTAAGCCACCGGACCGGCCCCCTTTTTATTTTTAATGTAAGCATTTATTGCTATAAACTTCCCTCTTAGAACAGCTTTTGCTGAATTCCATAACCCATGTGCTGTGTCTCCATTTTCATTTCTGAAGATATTTTTTAATTTCTTCCTTCACCCATTGGTTGCTCAGGAATGTGTTGTTTAATATCAATATTTCTGTGAATTTTCCAGCTTTCCTGCTGGAACTGATTTCCAGTTTTGTATCACTGAGTTTGGAAAAGAGACTTGATCTGATTTCAATCTTCCTAACTCTGTTAAGACTTGGGTTGGGACCTAACATATGATCTCTCCCAGTGAATGTTCCATATGTGCTTGAGAAGAAGGTGTTTGTGCTGCTGCTGGGTGGAATGATCAGGATATGTCTGTTAGGTACACTTGGTCTAAAGTGTAGTTCAAGTCCAGTGCCTCCTTATTGACTTTCTGTCTGGATGATCTACCCATCGCTGAAGTGGGATAGTGCAGTCTCCTGCTATCATTGTGCTGTTGTCTATTTCTCCCTTTAGGTCTGTGACTATTTGCTTTATATGTTTAGGTGCTCCAATGTTCAGTGCATAAATATTCATAAATATTATTATAATTATTTTTACTAGTGATTGTTGTAGCTATCACACTATGCATCCCTAACAGATCACATTCTAATTAAAACTAGTTTACCACTTCACAGAATATGCAAGGACCTTAAAATATTATAATTTTATATATCCTCATATGCTTTAAGCTACTATTTTTGTATATTTTAATTCTATGTATGTTATAACCCACTATTGATTCTATTTCCTTGCTTTCATGAGTCAGTTTTCTCTCACAGAAATTAATAATTGAAGATAACGTAGAGCTTACACACGTGTCCACATTCGCCATCTATGGTGCTCATTATCTTTTTTTAAATCGGTTCCCTCCAGCATCAGGACCTCAGAGAAGAATACTTCATTTCACTTCACTGCCATGCGGACCTACTATGGATAACTTATCTCACTTGTATTTATCTTAAAATATATTAATTCTACTTGCATTTTTCCACCATGTTGGACAAATTTCTTTGTTTTATGAAATGGTAATAAACTGTTATAAAGATAATGCTACCCCAGGGCCGGCCCGTGGCATAGCAGTTAAGTGCTTGTGCTCTGCCGCTGGCAACCCGGATTCGGATCCAGGCGCACACCGACACACCGCTTGTCAGGCCATGCTGTGGCGGCATCCCATATAAAGGGGAGGAAGATGGGCACGGATGTTAGCCCAGGGCCAGTCTGCCTCAGCAAAAAGAGGAGGATTGGCATGGATGTTAGCTCAGGGCTGATCTTCCTCACATAAAAAAAAAAGAGATAACACCACCCCAAATAAAGTTTGATAAATATTGTAAGCAGATGATTCAAATTTATTTAGGGAAAGTCAATAGTGAAAATATATTCAGCAATATATAACCTTTTTTTACAAACCAAAGAAATGTTATGGCAATGTATCATTATTGAATTTTTTTTTTTTTTTTTGGTGAGGAAGATTGTCCCTGAGCTACTATCTGTGCCAATTTTCCTCTATTTTGTATATGGGACACTGGCACGGCATGGCTTGCTGAGCAGGGAGTAGGTCTTCACCCAGGATCTGAACCCATGGACCCCGGGCCACCAAAGCAGAGTGCACGAACTTTGCCACTACACCACCAGGCCAGCCCCTCATTATTGATTTTTAAATAATTAGTTTAAAATACTTTTACACCAATTTGCAAAGGTACATGCACCCCTGTGTTCATTGCAGCCTTATTCACAATAGCCAAGACTTGGAAGCAACCTAAGTGCCCATCAAGGGACGAATGGATAAAGAAGCTGTGGTATATATACACAATGGAATACTACTCAGCCATAAGAAACGACGAAATCCAGCCATTTGTGACAACATGGATGGACATTGAGGGTATAATGCAAAGTGAAATAAGTCAGAGGGAGAAGGTCAAATACCGTATGATTTCCTTCATTAAGTAGTAGACAATAACAACAATAAACAAACACATAGGGACAGAGATTGGATTGGTGGTTACCAGAGGGGAAGGGGGGAGGGAGGAGGGTGAAAGGGATAATTCGGTACATGTGTGTGGTGATGGGTTGTAATTAGTATTTTGGTGGTGAACATGATGTAGTCCATGCAGAAATAGAAGTACAATGATGTACACCTGAAATTTTTACAATGTTATAAACCAATGTTACTGCAATAAACAAAAAATTAAAAAAAAAAAAATAAATAAAAAAAAAAAATAAAATACTTTTAAATACATAGCAATATGGCAAGAAGAGTATAACAAGTCCCATGATCCTTACACAGACTTACTATTCACATTTTATCTCATTTACTGCATCACCTGTTTTCTCTGTCTGTAATCCCTTTATCAACAGTGTTTTTCTGAACCACCTGAGAGCAAGCTGCCTGACATGTTTCACACTATCCACAAATTCTCTAATGTGATTTTCCTACAACAAAGACACCTCCTATATAACAACCACACTGCCATTCAACTCAGTGAAGCAACGTGGATACAACACTGCTGCTCAATCCATAGACCCCATTCGAATTTTCCAGCTGACCCCACAATGACTCATTTTCCTTTCTCGTTCAGGATCTTCACTGATCTGGTATCATCACTGATCCCGGACCCAATGATTCTAATTCACCATCATCCCCAGGTGATTCTAATCCACTGAATGTGGGCAGCCACTAGGATGAAAGATTTATCCCAGTGCTCAGCTCCCCAGGCGAAGGGTGGTAAAAGTACATGTGGTTGTTGCTGTAGGTTTAGGTCCAGTTGCTGAATCTGGACCTGAGCACTGACCCAGTGTTACAGGAAATAATGCCCGACTCAATATCACATGTGAACTCTGTGTTAAGTTTGTGATGTGGCTTAAAGAAAGGTATATGATTAATGTGATAATGTAAGCTCAGTTGCATGTGTAACCCACTAAAATCAGGATTCCAGACCAGACCTACCAGACTCCCAGCCCAGCCTCACCAGATGCACCAAGTCCTCCTCACTCTCTCTCTCTTCCCTGTGCCTCTTACACTAGGTAACAGAATCACTGGTGGCTGTGTTGAGTGGGAATATGATGTATGTGTTTTGGTACATATCCCAATCCACAATATCAACCTTGAAATTTGTTTTCGCTCTGTGCACACTTGCATTTGGGATGGTGAAACCTGACCTAGATACTTTTGTTCTTGACAATCCTTCTCAGAGCGTCAGATACAAACCAGCACCTTCTATTGAGCCAAGTCATGAGGGAGCTTACTGAAGTCATTGGTTGTTGGTACAGAGGGTTCCCTTCTGAGGCTCATGTTGGCTCTATCCTCGAGGTCATGTAAGAACAAGCAGCCTGTGCCATGACCTGATAAGCCAGGACTAGTTGGAGATGGAGGCATCCACAAAGCCATTCACATCCGTGGTTCACCCTTCCTGTGAGCACTATCCAATGCTAGTCCTGGGTCTAAGTTGCTGCCAACAGGCATTCATGGCCGGTTCCACATCCACCTCTCAGTACTGGTGAATCGAGGAAAGCCCAGCTCACAGAATACACAGCTGAATCTCTCAGCATGCATTTTCTGCATCTCTTTGATATGCCCACATCTAACCCTCCTCAGGTCGTCAGAAATTATGTGAGTGTTGGCTGTGCCACATCGGAGGTCATATCCAGTGTGGAGACAAAGGAAGTACTTTCACTAATGAACAGACCGCATGGCCCAAATAGTTCTGTTTCATTTTAGCTGGCTTCTTACTGCTCTTTCTTCAAGTGACAAAACTTTTCCACAGAATTCTTTCCTGAACACCCAGGTTAAAACTCAATTAATGATCCATGTTCGCACAGATCTTGCTTCACCACAGTTAACTAGTTAATTAGTAAACATTTTTGAAAGAAGGAAGGAAGCAATATAGAACATATGAGACAATAATTTTTGAAATATTGGACTTTGGTTTTTTCCATCTGTACTGCTCAGTTGTCCTTTCCCAAATCAACCACTCACCCACAAAATTGGAATTACAGAGATTTTTTGCTTTCCCATGAGTCTAAGGAAAAAGACAAGATTATGATAGGTATCTTGTGAGAAAATCAAGAACAGACTCAGAGGTTCTTACCCTGTCTGTAAGGGATGACTTTCAGCTTGGGCATGGGGGAGGAGAACATCTGAGGCTATTGTTTCCTGAAAATCTTTCACCAATGCAAAGAGTTAATGTGCCCTAATTACATGCCATTCCTATTGCAGAGCAACGAGCACAGAAATATAAAGGTGACTTGCTCGAAACCTGAAGGTATTTGAAAAGCAACTTGGAATAAAAGACTGAAATCATCACTGGCCCTGAGCTGAGGTGGAAGAAAGATGTAGATTCACGAGGGCACCCAGTCCCCCTTCCTGGCTGGAACATTAATATGGAGCAGAGCTGAGAAACTTAAGACTTTGGGGGGGCACACAACTTCCCATATTCTTCATCAAAAGAAGGTAGAAATAGAATAGAGGGCACATAAGTAATTTCAAATTTTCAAAGACACATTAGAAATAGGAAAGGAAAAAGGTGAAATAAATTTAAATAATATATTTTATTTAAGTCAATATATCAAAAATATTATCCTTTCTACATGTGTCAGCAGCCACATTTCAAATGTTCAATAGCCTAATGGAGCACTGGCTACCATACTGGATACCACAGTTATGGATCACTTCTATCACAGAAATATGTATTGGGCAGTATCATCCAGAATACCCCAGGCTGTAATTTGACTTTTGAAAATAATGAAATAATTCACTTCTTCAATCTGGTATGAAAATTTAAATCTATGCTTACCCTTCCTAAAGGACCCAGTCAGTCTGTGAAAATTGCATGTACATAGTTACTATTCTGTCAGTCATAGTTTAATTATGGATGTCAATATTCTCCATCTGGACATCTCCTAGCCAGTTTTTAGACTCTGAGAACATTTTTTTAAACAAGGTTATTTAGAACATACCTTGTAACCGAGCAAAAAGGGGGTTTATTCTGCTCACTGCAACCCAGTGCCAATCAATTGCAAATGACCCAGTGATCGAGAAAGGAAAGTTTATATGATTAGCTAGCATAATCAGAAGACGGCAGACTAGGGTCGTAAAGAACGATCTTAAAATCCTACAGAATAGGAGAAATGGCCAGGGAAGGAGGAGATTTAGGGAGGTCGACCATCTGGTGTGACGAGATTCAAGGTGCCACGTTATCTCTGTCTTCTGTCATTCATTCTGGATATCAATGAAGAATTTTTCTTTCTGGAGGTTATTAGGTTCCTGGGGAACTCAGAGAACAAAGTTATCGTCTTATCACAGCTAGGAGATGTATGTAAGCAAGAGTCATAGAACCAGCAGTTCATGTACTTTGCAAAAGTGAGAGATGCTTAATCATCTAGGCTATGTGCAGGCTAGAATGTATTCACAGAGACTAGTGAGTCAGTGTTGTATATAGTTACAATATTGCCTCCTTTCCCTAAGATGGCTTTCCTCATGCTAATTAAGATCTAGCTGTTAAATTTCCCTACTCTCAGTTGTAACTTCATAATCATATGATGTACTTGGGAATAAGGCCATCAACGTCTTCTGGCTACTTCCTGCTGATGAGGGACACTTCAAGAGGGAAGGATCTGGAAGCTTAAAACTGACAGTGTGGATCTAAGCAAGGCTTTTAAATTGTCTCACTCTTTCTTGGTTCTGACTGTCTTTAAGGCTATTCGGACTCCTGATTGTCTTGATGGGGACTGACAACATCATTGGAGACACCAGCAACAACATTTTCTACATTTCCAACAAATAAAGAAAAGGAAAACAGTGCCACATACCAGGACAACGGTTCCAATGGGGGTAGATAGTGAAGTTGAGAGAGCAAAAAAAAGCAGATCATGCCTCCTATGAATCCTGTACATGTATGTTCATATTTGTTGACCTACTGGACAATTTTATTTCCCCCATTGTCTACTGCGATCTGTACTTTATGATATACTTGACTAGTTTGGTTTAGGGTTTGCGTTAATTCTTTATTAAGAAAAGCTAATTCCTCTCCTGGCCAAGCAGTTTCTAGGACCTGTATTGCAGAGTTAGGCCTAAGTTCTAGCTCCCATGTCAAATAAGATTTGATATCAGCGTTGTCCAATTTTAGTTTGCAGTGCTTCAGGAAAAAGGATGATTTTAGTTTTCAATGATTCTAAATGAGAAGGACAGAAAAAAATTGAAAACATTAATTTGGAGGCCTGTACCACATATTTGAGGAAACTAGAAGAATTCAGGATCCAGTCCAGTTTACAGATAGAAAACAGAAACCTCAAAGACAATTCACAGAACCAAAATCCAACATCCACAAATGTGTATTATAGTTTTTATTGAAACATAATTTTTCTCTCTAAAATCACCCTCATTTTTACTAAGGATAGTTAAATTAAGAGTCACTGGTTTGCAAAACAAGTTTAGTTTCAATAAACTTGGCCCAATTATTTACATAAGTACAGCAAGAATGGAAATCGATCACACAGGCTCCTTTAAATCTGCTGGAACTTTCTATAAGGAATCTCAGATTGATCTTTAAAGGCTACTCAAGGCCAGGAAAGCCAGAGCAAGGACTTGTCATCAGACTCTGCCTGCAATACCTACAGATTGGAGTGAATTCCTCTCTTCTCAAGGTCCCCAAAATATTCTAAGATCCTTGCACCTGCCAGGGAAGTGACCTTCTTTACTCACCTATTAAGCGTTGCTGGGAACCCTGTAAGCAAGGTACCAGGCCAATATTTTCAAGTGGCTTTATTCCATAAAGTCCAATCTTTGTTCCTCAGAAGGTGTCTTGTCATATCTGAGTCTGCATGTTTTTTTTTTCCAAATATTACATTCCAGTCAAAGCCTTGGTGATATAACCAGTGTTTCCAATTGTGTCTTGCTATAAGGAGAATGGATTCTTGTTGAACTTATGGAAACAACTATATCGCCATGAATATAAGAATACTCACTCATCAAGAGTTTCCAAATTCTGGAAGGATCAGATAGGGAGAAAAAGATAAATTCTTCAATTCTGTTTACAAATTGTTATAAGTCATAGTTCCTTAAGAGAAAAGACAAAAAGTTTTCCTTAAACCTGGAAAAACAAAACATTAAAAAATAAGCAATATTTCAGACAAAAAGTCATAAAAATTATAATCATCCTCATCAATTTATTCAGTCCCATGGTGTCAACTCTTGATCGTCTGTTAACAGTTTCATGAGGCCATCAGTTTCTCCATTACAGTTCTATAATTTCTTACCTGGCTCAGTTTCATAATTTGAAAGTTTATCAGGAACCTGCATTCTAGAGCAAATGTCAGAGTCCTTTCCATGAATCTCTCTGAAGATGAAATATATTTGCAAAAACATCAGAATAAAACAACTGTCTGCAAATGACAAAATACTCAAAAATGGCAATTGACAAAGACACTTGGCTATTTCTGTGACATATAACACTGAGACAATAACTAGAATTATGACTGACAACCAGTACAGATCAGAATTTTCAGAATGTTATATATTTTTTAAAAAAACACTTTTATTAATAACATTTACCAACACAATATAACATAGGAAGGCTTATTATTATTTATTTGATAATGCTTCTGGTGTAATTTAATATACCAAACAAGTCTAATTAGTTTAATATCTTCCATTTTGTAGAAAGAGAGAACAAATTCTTTGAAAAGTCCTGGGGCTAATTCGAAATTTCTTAAGTTTCCTTTTTAAGTCAAAAGAAAGATTTTAATTTGGGGGAAAGTTTGTCAAAAATATCAAAAAGTTTTAAAACACTGGGTCACAAGGAAAACAATGCTTAGTTATCCATTCAATCAAGGTGACAGTGGAAGATGTCAAAGGCAAACAGAGAGTTAAAACTGTAAAAAATAAAAACCTTAATAGAAAGAGCTCAGTCTTTTTGAACATAGGAAAATATTTTAACAAAACATAGATTTTCTGTCTTTTAGGTAAACTTACTCAAAGGTAAAGAAAAACCTTTTATAACCTTTTTATCAAGAGCACACCAGGGCCGGCCCTGTGGCTTAGCAGTTAAGTGCTCGTGAACCACTGCTGGTGGCCCGGGTTTGGATCCCAGGCGCACACTGACACACCGCTTCTCCGGCCATGCTGAGGCCGCGTTCCACATACAGCAACTAGAAGGATGTGCAGCTATGACATACAGCTATCTACTGGGGCTTTGGGGAAAAAATATATAAATAAAATTAAAAAAAAAAGAGCACACCAAAAATTTAAGAAAATTATCTTTTTAAGAGAGAAAGCCAAATTTTAATTTTGCACCCACTTACTTAAATTTATTTCAATCTTAGCCAACTTGACCATGCATAAAACTCCTCAGGGTTTTACTTCCACAAACCTTCTGTCACTTACTTTTGCATTCAGAATTTGTCTCATGCTTTCTTTCCTTTTTCCTTTCCTACTATTTTAGGACAAATTTATCTCTCTTGACAAAACAAACAAAAATATCTCTATTATTTATACCTTCTTTACTGAAAACATACATTTTACTTTCCTTATATACTGACTTTCCAGAAATATGTGCTTTCTCATAGAAAATTCCTTAGCATACACAAAACATATTTATCAATAAAACTCAAGCATATTGCAGTTTCTCTGAGATAAGAAACCAAAGGCAGACAAATCTATGCTTAGTAATCAATTTCTAATATTTTTTCTTACATGGAAATGACCTAGATACTCAATAAATTTCTATCATTTAACTTAATTTAGCAAAACTCTAAAGTTTCAAGTTACCAAAAAGATTTTGGAAGCTGTTTTTCAAGTATACAGATCATAAAACATAATTATTGCACTCAAAAACTCTTACCCCTTTTCACCTATTTAAATCATTTGTTCCCAACAATTAGGTTTAGCTTACTCACAAAAACTTCATGTGACATTAAAGCAGTTAGCCACCATCTTAAGTTGTTTTAAGTATATACACCATAACACATAATTACTGTTAAAAAGTTCCCCCCAGAACTTTTATCCTTTTCTCATCTATTTAGTTTACTTGTTTCTAATAATTATATTTAGATTGTCTACAAAACCCTCATGAGATATTAGACAAAATCAGCTATTACTTTAAGTTATTATCTTTTGCTGATGAATTTTATAATGGAGGTAACATACTTGTATCATACCCAATGTTAATAACTCTGAAAACATATTTATTTTAACCAAACTAACAAACTTAAATAAGTTTTCTATTTACCAAAGACTATTTTATGTCATGTTAACTTGAAAGACATCTGGGCTAATTTCTATTACATTTAGAAATAAGTTATAAAACTGTTTACTCCAAACCAATTAAATAGAGCTGCTTTAGAAGTTATATAACCTGGAGGCAGACAAATACATATAGAGACAGATAAACACAAACAGAGATCTTCAAAATTTTAACCAGGTCTCAGGTACAAAACTAAGAAGAACAGTTGGGCCCAAACTATTTTTCTGGCAGATAGACCTGCTCATATGGCCAAAAATATTAATAAAGATTCTTTTTTGTTGTTGTAAGGATCCTTTTTACAACTGTTTTTGAAATAAATTTGCCTTTTAGAAGTTTCTGTATGTTAATCAAAGATTTCATCCCATCATGAGAGGTTTTGAATCCTCTCTTTTAAGGGTGTCCTCTTAAGGTGGCCTCATCTGAAACAGAGGTCCCCCAGATTGACCTTAAATTATAGTTTCAAACTATCTAAAGGTTTATTTATTTTTACTTGCTTAATTTTAGGTCAGGAATTTCAGGGGAGTTGAAGTTGGGAAGCTCAGTGAGAGAAGATATTTGGTTTCCTTTCACTAGCATGTTTAATTGTTTAATTATTCTCTTTTAAAGAGGCAGTAAAGTATTCCTGATTTCGTTTAGAAGCCTGAAAAGATTAAAATAGGCTTCCCATTGGTTGTTTAACTTTATATCTGGCTTTTTCCAATTGCATATGCAAATACATCAGGTTGGGTAAACTGAAATTGCCCCATTTTGGTCATTTTCTCTCTGGAGTCTAAAGAATATTGTGGCCATGTGGTGTTACAAAAGAAAACCATCTTCTTCTTGGACGTGGGCTCATAGACGAAGTCAGCCCATTTAGCCAAGAGGTGACCAAGATGGTTTTTCTTGGGGACAGATGGAGCTCCCCTAATTTCAGAATTACAAACATGTAGACACTCAGACACAGATGGGATCCTAAACAGAACAGACACTCAGACAGGATCCCAAACAGAACAGACACTCAGACGGGAACCCAAACAGAACAGACAGGTGCACCCAGCAGATTCTGGGTAGTCCTACACTATATGCCTCATTAGTCAGCACCCAGACTCCGACAGGGATATGCCTCTGGGATTTTCCCTGCAAGAGACATCGAGTTCACAGCAGGCCTGGCTGAGGCAACTTACCCTACTCCAGACTGAGCCTGTTGACTCACCAGAAGCAAAATCAAACAAACAAATCTAGAGCCTGTTTCATTTCTTCAGCCACTGGGAAGCATTGAAGGCAGCAGACAATTGGGAGAACTCAAGGGACAGTCCCCAGGAGAAAGAACCTCGCAGCAAGCCCTGGGGGTGTCCTGAGATTTCTCCTGGGGTCCACTAGCCACAGGCAGAGGCACATCCCATCTGGGTGGCCAGAAATTTGTAACTGAACAAAAAGGGGGCTCGTGCTCCTCACTGAAATCCGGTGTCCATCAATTGCAAATGAGCCAGTGGTTGGGAAAGGAAAGTTTATATGATTAGCTAGCATAATCAGAAGATGGCAGACTGGGTCTTAAAGAACCATCTTAAAATCCTACAGAATCTTGAGGCATTATATAGTGGAAATGGGCAGGGAAGGAGGGGGTTTAAGGATGTTGACCATTCAGTCAACAGTGTGCTCAGTGTGATGAGCTTCAAAGTGCCACATTATCTCTTTCTTCTGTCATTAATGATGGATACAAATGCAGAATTTTTCTTTCTGGAGGTCATCATGTTCCTGGGGAAATCAGAGAACAAATTTATCATCTTAGCTCGTAGATATACATAAGCAAAAGTCATAGAACTAGCAGATCGTGTATTCTGCAAAAGTGAGAGGTAGGCACCTGTCATCTAGGCTATGTGCAGGCTAGAACGTATTCACAGAGACTAGTGAGTCAGGGTCATATAGAGTTACAATATTGCTTCCTTTCCCTAAGACGGCTTCCCTCGTGCTAACTTAAGATCTAGCTGTTACAACCTCTCCTGCTTTTGAGTCCTCCTCTGCCCTTCAAGTTTGCTTCTGGGGCATGGAGCTCATATTGGAGAGTTCCTCTCCACTGACCTATTCACACCCTGCCATGCCCTCTCAATCCAAAGTTATTTTGATTGAATTCTGGTACAAAATAGAATGTTAAACCCTAAAAAGATATTTCCTAGTTAACTGAAATACATTGTATGGCTTCCAGTGCTTCTCATTTGAGGAATGATTTTGTTCCCACCAGGGAACACTTGGCAATATTCTGGAGACATTCTTGGTTTTCACAACTTGGAGTAATGGAGGTGCACCTGACGTCTAGTGGTAGAGACACCAGATGCCACAAAACATCCTACAACTCACAAGACAGCTCTCACAACTAATAACCTTCCACCCCAAAATGTCAATTGTACCAAGGTGGGTAGACCCCGGCTTGGACCATGCCTATTAAGTCTGTGTAGGAGAACTGGTGGTTTTTCATGGGGTCTTTAATACTACATTAGGGGATTAACACCTATCCATAGGAAACATAGTGAGAGATCCAGTTGCTAACAAAGGGAATAAAAATCTTCTCATATTTAGATCAAGAAAAGCAATAAAAGCTGCTGAGAAATGTTCTGTGAAGCCTCATTCAGTGGGCAGGATCATTTCCACCAAAAGTCTTTTCCTCTGTGATTGTGAAGATTATTTCCAGAAGTTTGTTTACATCTCGAGAAAATACTAGAAACTGTCCTACAACTACCTGGAAGCAGGCAGGACAATAACCTCTCTTTTAAAAATGTTTTCCCCAAAAGTATAACATAATTAAAAGATACATCAAGAGTTTCAACAAATCATGTCCTCTGTGTTTTCTCAAAGCCTAAAAACTCTTATCTTGTTAGAGCTTAAAGAAGCTATTACAGTTAAATTAAAATGAGAATTTTTCACGCCGTGGAGTTGATTAAACATCAAAGGTGAGGCCGGCTCCGTGGCAGTTAAGTGCACGCGCTCCGCTGCTGGCGGCCTGGGTTCGGATCCCAGGCACGCACTGACACACCGCTTGTCAGGGCATGCTGTGGTGGCGTCCCATATAAAGTGGAGGAAGATGGGCACGGATGTTAGCTCAGGGCCAGTCTTCCTCAGCAAAAAAGAGGAGGATTGGCATGGATGTTAGCTCAGGACTGATCTTCCTCACACAAAAAAATAAAAATAAAAAGTTTAAAAAAAAAAAGATCAAAGGTGAATGGACCCCAAATATATATATATAAAGTAATGTTAATGAAGTAACCCAGATATAACTGTGTGTATAAAATAAATTACCTCCCACAGATGAAAGCAACATTAATGAGTATTGGATATAAGAAACTTTTAAGAGCTACACAAACCACAAAAAAAGAAATTTCTCATAATGGAATTAATTTTTTACTTGATACAAAATCTTGCATAAAAATATAACACAATTTGAAATTCTTATTTTTTTAAACAAATTCTTAAAATTGTATGTACATAATAAAAGAGACTTAAAATGCCAATTTGGGGCTATCCTTAAAAAAAGGAATGGTTACACATGGTGATTCTTCAGTGATGTTACCGTCAATGTATAAATGATTTGAAAAATTATTTCCACAAATTAGTAACCAAAATCCAAAAGGATTGATTTTACTACTGACATAATATTTTTATCATTTTGATATTCATTTCCCAAGAAAGGACCTTGTACCAGAGATAGAGTGAAAGCAATTCAAGCTCTTCTGCTTTTCTTTAGAGTTTTCCTTGGAGTTTCAGAATTTTTTGTGGGGTTTTTTTTTTTTTTTTGGTGAGGAAGACTGGCCCTGAGCTAACATCTCTGCCCATCTTCCTCCATTTTGTATGTTGGATGCCACCACAGCATGGCTTGATGCATGGTGCATTGGTCCGTGCCCTGGATCCAAACCTGTGAACCCCGGGCCACCAGAGCAGAGTGTGCAAACTTAACCACTATGCCACAGGGCCAGCCCCATGGAGTTTCAGACTTCTACGACTTTTCAAATGTAAAATTTGTAAGAATGAGATTTTATTTAAGGATAAGATATTATTGAAGACCAAGGTATTATTTAAGAAGAGTCATATAAAACTACTGGAGACACAGGAAATATACTAAATTACGGAAAGCTGCAGTTTCAGTCAAGTCAAGGAGATATGGCATCTGGACACCTGGAGGAGCTGAATGTCCAGCTGACTCCACAAGTTGCAGACGTCATGACCTCGAACAGAGCCTGGAGGGAGAGCAGAGCAGCTCCAGTCACGGGAGCCTCGGGTTCCATGACACCCTGCAGGGGCGGTGGGGGAGAATTTATCCCCGGTAGGTGGGATATTGAAAGGCAGAGTCCCTCAAACATGGGAGACTCAAGGCACTGGACAGCCAATGACAGTGAGCAGGGAGAGTGCACCACTGCCCAGGGGAAGACAGACAGCTCCTCTCTGTCCAAAGTTCTAACTGGAAAAAATACTACAGGTGTAAGTGAGCAAAAGTGAAGCCATCTTGTTACACTAAATGGCCCCAGCCCCTCCTCTGTGTGACTACTCGCTGCTCTGCACATACTCTAAAAAATTCACGTGGTCTCCTGATTTATGGCCTCTGCTTACCTATGTACTCCCCTATAGCTTTATTTTTATTTTTTTTTTTAATTTTTTGTTTATTGCAGTAACATTGGTTTATAACATTGTAAAAATTTCAGGTGTACATCATTGTACTTCTATTTCTGCATAGATTACATCATGTTCACCACCAAAATACTAATTACAACCCATCACCACACACATGTACCGAATTATCCCTTTCACCCTCCTCCCTCCCCCCTTCCCCTCTGGTAACCACCAATCCAATCTCTGTCCCTATGTGTTTGTCCCTATAGCTTGATAAATTAAAACTTTGTTCTATGAGTTCTCTCCAGGAACAGGCTGACCACAGGTGGGAAACACACCTACAAGGTATCCATCACAGCTGACAGAAGAATGGAACAATGTGATACCTGGAGCCCATCATGCCTGGAGACCAACATCCCTGGACCCCCTCCTCACTGCTCATTTTCCCTATATAACTGCCTCAAGATTCTGTAATCTTTGAAGATGGGTTTCTGAGACATTAGTCACCCATCTTCCAATTTGCCAGCTAATCTAATCTAATTAAACTTCTTTTCTCTATCTCTGACTCATTATGATTAATTGGCTCAGATCGTGGTGAGCAGAGTGAGGCCATTGCTCAGTAACAAATTTCTGGTAACACAGATGGGACCATAGCCTCTGCCCATGGCTAGTTGACTTGGAGGAAGCTTTTTTGAGATTTTTCCCCACAGCTGCTGGGTGGTTTTTTTCTTTTCTTTTTTTTTTTTTTCTTTTTTTTTTTTTTTTTTTCTGCCTGGGGAATTCCCCTTGTGGCTTCCTCACTTGCTGACTGCCTCTAATGTTTCAGCGGTCGGGAAATGAAGGGCTGGATGGTAAGCTGTCGAGCTTGTGTCTGCCGATAGGTGAGTCATCCGGAGTGCACCTCCCGGGTACGATATTCCTTTTTGCTGGTCTGGGGGCCTTGGTCAGGCCAAAGTCCACCTGGTTTAGGTGCAATTGTTTAGGGATAAAGGAAAGTACAGACTGCCTATATATTATCTGCAAGACTAGTCTCTGGTTTTTCTGTGGTGTGCGTGCCTGTAAGGTCTGTTCTCCTGTTGAGTGTGTGTTTTGTTCCACTAGTCTGTGTGCCCGTTTCTCTCTGTGTCAGAATCCCTCAGCACACTTCCAGTGCTTCTTACGTCATCTGTGGGGACGTGAAGTTTGAGACCTTTTCTGTCAAGTGTGAAGCCGGAATTGTGCGCCTCAATGCGAGCACTGCTGTTTGTGTGTTAATCCTTTGGGGAAAGCCATGAGAGCACAGCCCGACCATCTTTCCCCCTCTTTGTCTGTCTTGTCCGGCACCTTCTTTGCTGTCATTGTGTGGAAGTTAGGTTTGGGCTTAAAGTAAGCCGGACTCGGACTTCCTGCAAAATAGAAACTTTCTGCCAGCCACCTGACCCCCTACACCAGAGTTGGGAAATTAGATCTTTACCCCACCTTAAACCATTATTTCTTGCCTCTTTGGCTTGTTTAGCACTGTGTGAAAACTGTACTCTCTAGTGGAGTGGGATCTCTCTCCTATAGTTATCTGGACACCTGGAGTAGAGCCCTGCACCCTTCTCTGGGTCCATTAATTGTCAGACACAAACTTTCTTGCCATGGGCACCACACCGACTGTTCCAAAAAGCCCATTAGGGTGCGTGCTGGCCAGTTGGGCTGATTTTAGTTATGAGCCCATGATGAACAAAAGGATGATCTGTTACTGTAATGTAGCCTGGCCCCATATACACTGGGCTCAGGAGAAAGTGGCCCCCAAGTGGGTCACTCAATTATGATACCATCTTTCAGCTAGAATTGTTCTGCAAGAAGGAAGGAAAGGAAGGTGAAGTCCCCTGTGTTCACACATTTATGCTGCTATATCTAGATCAGAGAAGGGGGGACAATGGACCAAGGAGTCCCCCGGCTCCTCCTCCCCCTCCCTCTTTTCCAGGCCCACCGCTTGCCCAAGGGTAAATGCCTGAGGGATTACCAGGTCTAAAACAGGGACTCTCTCCTTCTCGAACCCAGCAAGGGACACAGTTTGGTCAGGGGGCCATTTCTGGAGCAGGGCAATTTCCCCTGTGACAATATCCCACAGGCGTAAGTGGACAAGAGCAACTGGCTGGCTTCATTTGGATGCACTCTCCTTTCTCTTCCTCAACTCTAAATTTTTAATTGGAAAAATTTTATATGCCTGAATGCCCTGTTCTCCTACTGGGATGAAACCTTCTGTGTAAACTGAATGCTCAGGGGACTTTTGCTCCAGACCAGCTAGAGGTGCAGGTGCCACTGGAACAATCATCCTCACGGTTCCAGATGGCCCCGCTAGGTGTTCAAACACCACCATCGGACCCGCTGCCACCGGAAATCTTCAGGGAGGTAAGACTGGACCTGTGGGCAGATGGGAAGCCTGGGAAAGCAAAGAATGTCCAGCCAATACATATACCCTCGAAAACCCAAAAAATAAAGCCTAGCCTAAAACAGTATCTGCTAAAACAGGAGGCTCAGAAGGGCATTCAGCCAGTGCTGCAGAAATTGCTGGCAGCAGGATTAATCAGACCTGGCCAGGCGCCGTACAATACTCCCATTCTCCTGGTCAAAAACCCAGTTCAGAGAAACATCAGTCTGTTCAGGACCTTCATGCCATAAATGAGGTGGTTCAGGACCTGCACCCTGTGGGGTCCAGCCCTTACACCTCGCTAACCAACATTCCGGGTGAATACAGCTGGTTTTCAGTTTGGGACTTAAAAGATGCATTCTTCTGCGTACCACTCGTGGAAGAATCACAACAACTCTTTGCTTTTCAATGGCGTGACCCAGACACTCAGGCCACTCAACAATATTGTTGGACAGTGCTCCCTCAGGGTTTCAAAAAATTCGCCTACGCTTTTTGGGGAAGCCTTCGCTAAAGACCTGAGCCAATTACAAGAAGGATTATTGTTACAGTACATGGACGACTTGCTGATAGCAAGCCACACGTATGAGCAACGTCTGGCCAACACAGTAAAGACCTTGAATCATTTGGCTGAATGTGGGCACAAGGTCTCACACACAAAAAAAAGGACAGATTTGCAAACAAAAAGTTACATACTTAGGGGGCCAGCCCGGTGGCATAGTTGTTAAGTTCGCGCGCTCCCCTTTGGTGGCCCAGGGTTCACAGGTTCAGATCCCCGGGGTGGACCTACTACACATGGCTTATCAAGCCATGCTGTGGCAGGCATCCCATGTATAAAGTAGAGGGAGATGGGCACGGATGTTAGCCCAAGGCCAATCTTCCTCACCAAAAAGAGGAGGATTGGCAACAGATGTTAGCTCAGGGCTAATCTTCCTCACCAAAAAAAGAAAAAAAAAGTTACATACTTAGGATTTACCTTATCCAAGGGTGAGAGGGAAGTGCTGCCACACCGAAAAAAGGCTCTAGCATGCCTGAGCCCTCCCACCACCTGGCAACAGCAACAAGGATTTTTGGTCATGGCCGGTTTCTGTCGGATCTGGATTCCTAACTATGGTCTCATAGTAAAGCCCCTCTATGAGGCTCTGAAAGGGCTAGACTGGCAGCCACTAGAATGGACAAAGGAGTGTCAGGTGGCCTCTGATACCATTAAGACAAAGTTAATTTCTGCCCAAGCCGTGGGGCTTCCTAACTTGGACACGCCCCTCAGCCTATATGTACGTGAAATGCAGGGAATAAGCTTGAGGGTTTTAACTCAAAAACTGGGCACGACCCCCGGCCAGTGGCTTATTTTTCCAAGCAATTGGATCAGACTGTCAAAAGCTGGCCCCCTGCCTCAGGGAAATGGCTGCCACCTGTGACATCTTGCAGAAAGCTGAAAAATTTACCCTGGGCCAACCCACCACGGTATATGTGCCACATCAAGTACTCATATTATTGGAACAAAAAGGGGGATCCTGGCTCACTTCAGGAAGGATGGGCAAATACCAGGCCATCCTTTCGGACAATCCAAATGTATGGATGCAAGTATCATCCTCCCTAAACCCAGGCACCTTGCTCCCTAATGAGACATCAGAAGCCTTAGTTCTAAGGCTTACAAGTGCTTACAAGTTGACTTGACTCACAAGTTATGACTGCTTACAAGTTATGGAGACAGTGTATTCTAGCCGACCTGATTTGTTGGACTATCCACTGGAAGAACTGGACTTGGAACTCTTCTCAGATGGCAGCAGCTTCATGGATCGAGGTAAGAGACATGTGGGGTATGTGATCATAACATTACAAGATACTTTAGAGGCAAAGCCCTACCCCCAGGGACATCGGCTCAAAAGGCAAAAATCATCGCGCTCACTCAGGCTTTACCTCCAGCCCAAGGGAAGAGAGTAAATATATACACAGATTCCCATTATGCCTTTGCTGTAGTTCATGCTCATGGGGCAATCTGGAAAAAAAGGGGACTCAACAGCAGGGGAAAAGGAAATCAGACATGGCCCTAAAAATCTTAAAACTGCTTGGTACTATTAATGAGCCTGCTCAGGTAGCTATCATACATTGCCCTGGACACCAGAGGGAGACTCTAATGGGTCCAGAAGTACATCATAGGGCTCCATTTACAAAAGACTATACAACAGGTGACTAAAATTACATAATCTGTGCAAAGAACAACCCCAACACCACTTCTGATCCCCCTCATCTGGGGGAGGGGGCAGAAGGAAGGAAATTGGCCCACTGAAAACTGGCAAGTAGACTTTACCCAGATACTCCAAGCAGCTGGATGTTTTAGGTTTTTGTTAATGTTTGTGGACACCTTCACCAGGTGGATAGAAGCCTTTCCCACTCAGATTGAGAAAGCATCAGAAATCACTTACATGTTGCTAAAAAATCATCCCTAGGTTTGATCTGCCTAACACCTTGCAGAGTGATAATGGACCAGCTTTTGTCTCCCAAATAACCAAACAAGTGTCCAAAAGCTCAGGCATCCGATGGATACTCCACTCAGCTTGGAGACCTCAATCAACTGGAAAGACGGAGACAATAAATCATGCCTTTAAAAAGACCATTGCCAAAATCTGTCAGGAAACACAACTAACTTGGGATAAGGCGCTGACCCTTGCCCTGCTACGGGTTAGAGTAGCTCCCCGAAGTGGACTTAAATTGAGTCCCTTCAAAATTCTATATGAAAGACCCTTTCAGGCATCTTCCCCTGGGACTGAATCTCTGGACGTTTTAAGGATTGCTAATTATGTGAAACCATTAAGCTCGGTATTAATTTCTGTCCATGAGTTTGCTTCTCATAGGTCTACATATCTGTCTGACACCCCTCCACGCATCTTCTGACCTGGTGATCATGTTTTGCTGAAAACTTGCGGAGCCAGGGACCCAAAAACCAGTTGTCACCCAAATGGATGGGCCCCCTGAAGATTCTTCTCGCCACTCACTCATTAGTAAAATTTTCAGGTGTGAAACCCTGGATACATCACTCTCGGATCAAGGCAGCCCCAAAATGACAGGAAAGTATCCCACCTGTATCAAAGGGAAAGTGGGTGGCAGAACCCCTTGGAGAGCTAAAATATGTCTAAAAAAAATTTGATCTCTTCTAACCCTTCTCACAGTTCTATTTATTGGGGTACTAATCTTTCTCCTTCTTAAGATGGGTGTTAAATGCCTATCTGCCATAAGCTCCAAATTGATCAAGTCAACAACAAGACAGCTCCCCTTAAGGGACCCCTCCAATTAATTCAAAAGGAAAGTAACTCTTTTCCATGCTATAGGCACCCTACAATGCCCTGATTCAGCAGAAAGCAGCTAGAGGAATTACGATGCCCTGTCCCACCCGCCCCTCCTTGACCATAAGATTATGGGTTACTACTGACGGGGGGAAAATTGTAAGTGAGCATAAATGAAGCCATCTTGTTACATTAAATGGCCCCAGCACCTCCTCTGTGTGGCTACGCGCTGCTCTGCACGTACTCTAAAAAAATTCACACGCTCTCCTGATTTATGGCCTCCACTTGTATGTACTCCCCAATAGCTTGATAAATTAAAACTTTGTTCTGTGAGTTTCCCTCCAGGAACAGGCTGAACACACAGGTGAGAAACACACCTACAAGGTATCCATCACAGCTGACAGACAAATGGAAAAATGTGATTCCTGGAGCCTGTAATGCCTGGAGACCGACATCCCTGGAGCCCCCGCCGTCCCCCGACTTTCCCTATATAACTGCCTCAGGTTTCTGTAATCCTTGAAGATGGGATTTTTAGACATTAGTCACCTGTCTTGTGATTTGCTGGCTAATCTAATCTAATTCAACTTCCTTTCTCAATCTATGACTCATTGTGATTAATTGGCTCAGATCCAGGCCAGCAGAGTGAGCCCATTGCTCCGTAACACAGGTAACCAACACCCAAGGTCAGCTCCTCCAGTGGGCTGGGAAACCTAACTTGCTCTTTTCTTCTCTTTAATGGAAGAATTCCTAACCCAAGATATTACCATACACGACTTTCCAGGCTGAGGATATTTGGAGGGAACCTAACAGAGGCAGATCAAACAACAGGGCTTGGCCTTTTCCACCACAGGGTCACCTGGTGTTCCCTAAGAGAACATAAGCTCTGCTCTTGATCAGCTCAAAACAAACAAATGGAACACTCAATAGGAATCAATCCTCCATGAGCAAGAGTCAGTGAAACCATACACATGAGAATAACTACCCTCAGAAATGTGAAACCATTCTAGAAGGACTTGTGAAATAAATTAATTTAAAGCTTATTAAAATAATAGGATAAGATATAAAAATGTCATACAAATATGTATGTGTGATTTTCAATTCCCCTTAATGAGACAAAAGGACTTGAGAGCTGGGATGGAGCCTCTGCTTAGATGTGAAACAACAGGATTGTCCAGCAAACAGACCAGAGGATGACTGTGGAATGATTAAATGTAAGCCTATTTAACGTAATCACCTAAATCTAATCTAACCCTTTCCACCCCACACCAATCTCCACCATTTCCCAATTTCTTATTCCACCGCCTAAACGCTAATCACCAATGAGTCATCTATAACCAGGAGGACCATTCTTTGAACACATTTTAAGAGAAATTTATCTAATTTTATGTATGTTGTGATGTAAAGGAAATAGTAATATTATAAAATATTTTTTATCTTTGATTCTCTAACAAAAAACAGCATCCTCACCTGCAGACTGATTTTCAGGGAACGGTTTTGGGGTTTATTTACCAAACTTCTGAACAAGGATCTTCACATTTGTGGAGAAAACACTCTTTGGAAGAAGTGACTGTGGTCTAACGAGTGCGATTTTAGGACAGATTTCTGAGCACGTTTCATTAATTTTCTTGATCAAAATGGGAAATTTTACTTTCATGATCAAAAACTATTGGAAACTAATCCCATTCATTTTAGAAAGATTAATAATGACGACAAATCTTTTTTTAATTTCAATCTTAATTCAAGTTCTTATCATCAACAGACATAATATTCAAGATCTAATCTAGAATGGTGATATGACAATACTTTGTTCATAGTTAAAAACTAACACTTCCATGATACAATTATCTTCTTCATGGTAAACCCTCTATTACGTGAGAAACATCTCACTAATGCCGGAATTGACTCAACACCTGATTGGATTAAAGTGGGAAGGCCGGATGTGGGTGAGGTGGGAGGAGGGACACTGTCTAATAAAAACCCCCGGTAGATTCATCTCACTCCAGAACTGAGCTGTCAGGACAAGCAGCTGGAGGCCAGAAGAGGACCTAGTGGAGGACAGGTGAGCTCAGTCTTATGGGATTTCATTTTTACTTCTCAAATTTCTACAAAAGACAGAGATAAGAAAGCAAGGTCTCACACTGGAGTAACTCATTAATTCAGCAAATGTGTCCGAGGCCAACTCAATGCCAGCACAGTGTTGTTCACCTAGGAACACGGGGACCTCCGATGGGGGCTATAGGCAGAACTTAGATGTTCAATACCCAGGTTGGAGAAATAATATAGTCTTCATTATCCTGAGTCAAGTCAGAGCTTGGCAGACTCTGTGAGACAGGGAATGGGGTTCCCACGGACTTTCCACCTCTCAAGTTCTGCTGTGGGTTTTTGCCACATGCAGGTGGGACAGCTGGGGGAGGTGGAGGGTTTCTGGGTCTAGATCAGTGCTGTGCAGTAGAAGGTGACCCACATATGTCATTATAAATTTATTTTCTAGTAGCCACACAAAGTAAAATCAAACAAATCTAGTTTTACAGAGAAAATGTAATCATTTCAACATGTAACCAATTTTTGAAAGTTCTCAATGAAATAGTTTATTCTCTTTTTCTCATGATGTCTTCGAAATCAGTGTGCATCTTATACTCACAGCACATTTCTATGTGGATAAGCCCACCTCAGGTGCTCAATAGCCACTTGTGGCTGGTGGCCACCATATTGGACAGATTAGGTAAAATATAGACCCTCTCACCACCTAACTTAAAACCCAAAGCTGAATCATGTCCTTCATTCCTACCAGCATTTTAAGTATCAGGAGTTCAGGGCCATTAGTCAATTATATTTATACTTATGTTGTGTCTTTATACCTGGTAGTAGTGATTGCAAATCACTATGCAAGTAAAGATAAAAGTCTCCCAAGGACTAATATCCATTCAACTCACAGAAATCCCAATATCACACACATTTTTCCCCAGACAGTGGCCATGGCTGAACACTTTAAAGAAGCAAGCAGATGTCGTGGCTGCCTGACTTATCTTGAAAAACCCGTGTACCTGCAATGTGGATATATCTGCTGCCTCCAGTGCGTCAATTCACTGCAGAAGGAGCCCGATGGGGAGGGTGTATTGTGCCCCTTCTGCTCTGTGGTCTCTCAGAAGAAGGACATCAGGCCCAATAGCCAGCTGGGGGCGCTGGTTTCAAAGATCAAGGAGTTAGAGCCCCAGCTGAGAGCTGTTCTCCAGATGAACCCAAGGATGAGGAAGTTCCAAGGTAAGACATCTGTACTACCTGCCCCAACCCATAAAGGGCCCTGGAAAAAGCAACTTTTCAAAAGATCTCCATTAGATAAGGGCATTAGTGAATTCTGGCACTGAAATTTTATTCTTTCAAAGCAACAGTTGTCCTCACCTATAAGTACAGAGTGGAACCATCGGTAGGTTTTTAAGAAAGTGTTAAGTTTCTTTAAGAAAGAAAATATTTAGGTCATGCCCGAGACCTGTGCTACACAATATTTCCAATAGGCTCTGATAGCTGTTGATCAGTTTACTTTGCTATTGACACAGTAGATATCAGATTCTGGATATGCTGCATTAAATAAAATATATTATTTAAACCAATTATATCCAATTCTTATTACTAATTTTTTAATGTGTTTGTAAAAAAATTTTAAATACATAGTGGCTTCACATTGTGTTTCTTTGGTCATTGCTGGCCTAAAATAATGATTCTCAAACTTAAGTGTATTTGAATTCCCTGAGAATCTTGTTTAAATGGAGATTCTGAGTCATTGCATTGGGCTGGCCTGTAAATCAGGATTTCTGACAGGAGGGGCTCTAGTGGTGCTGAGGCTGCTAGTTCATGGGCCACACTTTGAGTACCAAGGCCCTGCACCCACTAAATCTGACCGCCTCTGGCAGTGAGGCCCAGGAATGTGCAATGTTTAAAAGCCCCTAGGTGATTCTAATCCACAGTGAGTGTGGGCAATGAGTGTTTCCCAGAGCTCAAGTCTCCAGGCAAAGGGCAGTAAAGTGAAGGTGGTTGTGCCTGTAGGTTTAAGTCCTCTGCAGGCTCTGCACCCGAGCACTGCAGCCTGTGCTTCCCTCCCTGACCTGGAACTCGGAGAAATCAGGCCTGATTCAGTCTCACTACTCTGAGTTAAGGTGAATTATCACAGCTCAGCTGCATGTGTAACGTGCTCAAGTCAGGATGCCAGACCACACCTCCCAGGCTCATCGGGAAGGAAATAAATTCCTTAGTTTTCTGTTTACTTCCTACTCCATGCGCACTTGATTTAGGGGTGGTGAAACCTGTCCTAGAAACTTAACGAGTCTTGACAACTCCTCTCTGATGGTCAGAAAGTCTGAGCATCTCCCAGAGAGCCCTATTATAATGAAGCCAAGTAAAGTATTGGTCTTTGGTCCAGAGAGCTGATTTCTGACGCTCCATTGGCTCCATCCACACAGTCATGTTAGGACAAGCAGCTCTATGCACCCATCCTCATAATTAGGGTTACTTGGAGATGTTGTCAACACACCCAGTCATTCTTCTCCAATTTGCCTATCCCTCTGAGCACTGCCCCATTAAGTTCTGGGTCTAAGTTGCTGCCAAGATCCCAGCACATCCCTACTCACGTCTGTGGGAATCCCTTCCACTATCTTGACTGTCCAGAGTTACCCGTCTCATCTTAGGACTCCTAGCATTTCTTCTTAAAATTTTATTACAACTCTGAGAAAGAAAAGAAAAAGTCTAGAAGGCAACTGCCTATTCAACAAGAGAAAATGAGGAATGTAATTGCAAAAGAAAAAACTTTAATATTTCAATAACTAAAACATTTTCAATCATTCAAATATTTATTTGCTGTCTGTGTTTTGACAGAATCTGTGTTACTTTGTCTAATTTGAGAACAAACAACAATCACGGTCTCTTTCTTCATGTATATTACGTACCACAGGGAAGAAAAATCTTTTTTGTGTGTGTGTGAGGAAGATCAGCCCTGAGCTAACATCTGCCAATCCTCCTCTTTTTGCTGAGGAAGACTGGCCCTGGGCTAACATCCATGCCCATCTTCCTCCACTTTATATGGGACGCTACCACAGCATGGCTTCACAAGTGGTGCGTCTGTGTGCGCCCGGGATCCGGGCCGGTGAACCCCAGGCCACCACAGCTGAGCGCACGCACTTAACCTCTTGCGCCACCGGGCCAGCCTGCGAAATCTTTGACCAAATGATCAAATAACTTAATGTAAAGGGAATACCTATGATAAATAGGAAGGACTAGTTCCAGTTATAATCATTCATTCTACACATAAAATTTCATCTAATCAAGGGACCCGGGAAGTTTCCCTAGGAAACTCTGATTAGGGAAGAAGTGTAGAGTTAAAGAAGGGAAAGCGAATGAGATACTCGGGCCTTTGCAGCAGACATGAACAGTGTTGTATAGTGTATGTACTTACTGATTTGCTTATGTTTCTGCCCACAGTGGATGTGACCTTGGATGTTGACACAGCCAACAACCACCTCATCATTTCTGAGGACCTGAGGAGTGTCCGCTGTGGGTATTTCCAACAGTATTGGAGGACCTGTGCTGAGAGATTCATCTATGCAATTTGTGTCCTGGGCTCCCCTCGGTTCACGTCTGGTCGCCATTACTGGGAGGTGGACGTGGAGACAAGCAAAGAATGGGATGTGGGCGTTTGCAGAGAATCTGTTAATCGACAAGGGGTAGTTGAATTATCTTCAGAACTTGGTTTCTGGACTGTGGGTTCAAGAAATGGAGATCTCTTCACAGCCAGCACTGTGCCTTTGACTGCTCTCTTGGTGGGCCCTAGGTTACATCGAGTAGGGATTTTCCTGGATATGGATATTGGGATCATTTCCTTTTATCATGTTAGTGATGGATCCCATATTTTTACATTCACTCAAGTTTCTGCTGCAGAGCCTTTGCGTCCATTTTTTGCTCCTGCAAATCCGATTAAGGATGATCAGGGCTTCCTGAGAATCTGTCCTGTGATGAATCCAGGCACTGCTAGTTTTCCAGTGAGTCCTGGGCGAGGAAAATGAACCTCTGACTGCAGAAACACTCATAGAAAATTCCTGTGTGCTCATAGCTGTACCTAGGAAATTTTCTGCTTGTTACACATTTTTTACAAAAGTGTAGCAGAAAAATATGGAAGACTTCATGAGTCATGAAGACAATTAATTATATTTATTGGGGGAAAATTACATTTCCAATATTTAGTATTGTAATGGTCATTTCCTTTGGAACTTGTTTATATTTTTGTTCCAATTAATATGTTCTGAACTTTCAGATCAATTTCCAAATATTTTCCTTTCTATTTTCTGTAAGATCAACTTAGTGTGTAATGCAGGTTATTAATTAAATGAAAATTTGAATGTGACCCAACGGATATATTGATTTTATAAATGATAAGGAAACAAGTCCTATATAAACAGAAAAAATATAGGTGTGTATGTACTAAGTTTCACACAACAACTGAGAAACACACATTCATATCAAATGCACACAAATATTCATGGAACACTGAGGAATGTGGGTAGGGCAGCAGAAGAAGCTGAATCAAGGAGGTGATTTCAGCTGAAACGTAATCTCAGCCTGATCGCACAGGGCTCTGAAGTGTGAATGGCACCACAGTTGTCCCTCCTCAAAGCAAGGGGTATGGATTATAGCCAGCCCCCTCTCATCACTCTGACATTTGCTGCAGGCCATGGGGTAGAGAGAGTGTACCCTCCCAGCATTCCCCCATGAGCCAGCTGCTGTCAGTCCAGGGCAGTCCTTTAGAGACTGGTGAGTCTGTCACTGCTGGGGATGCTGAGTTTGTCATCCAGATAGAGGTGATCTGAGCAGAGATCTAACCCTTTCTAATACAGTACCATCTTTATCATTTCTGTTTTGTTCACATGCTTAACAAATCATTATTTTCTTTTATAATGTTCAGAGTTTTTTTTCATTATTTTATTGAGGTCCATTGGTTTATAACATTGTGTAAATTTCAGGTGTACATTATTATATTTCAGCTTCTGTATAGACTGCATCATGTTCACCACCAATAGTCTGGTTTTCATCCATCACCATACCTATGTGTCCCTTTACCCTTTTCCCTTGCCCCACTTCCTTCCCCTCTGGTAACCACCAATCTGTTCTCCTTATCTATGTGTTTGTTTATCATCAACATATGAGTGAAATCATATGGTATTTGTCTTTCTCTGTCTGATTTACTTTGCTTAGCATAATAACCTCAAGGTCCATCCCTCTTGTCTTTTTTATGGCTGAGTAGTATTCCATTGTACATATAAACCACATCTTCTTTATCCATTCACTTGGGTTGCTTACAGGTCTTGGCTATTGTGAATAATGCTGCGATTAACGTAGGAGTGCATGTATCTTTCTGAATTAATACCTAGATATTCTTGGATAAATACCTAGAAGTAGAAAAGCTGAGTCCCACGGTATTTCTATTTTTCATCTTTTGAGAAATCTCCATACTGTTTTCCATAGTGGCTGCACCAGTTTGCATTCCCACCAGCAGTGTATAAGGGTTCCCTTTTCTCCACATCTTCTCCAACACTTGTTATTTCCTATCTTGTTAGTTATAGCCATTCTGACGGGTGTAAGGTGATATCTCATTGTAGTTTTGATTTGCATTTCCTTAATCATTAGTGATGTTGAATATCTTTTCATGTGCTTGTTGGCCATCTGTATATCTTTGGAAAAATGTCTGTTCATATCTTCTGCCCATTTTTTGATTGGGTTGTTCATTTGTTGAGTTGAATGAGTTCTTTATATACTTTGGAAATTAACCCCTTGTCGGATATATGATTTGCAAATATTTTCTCCTAGCTGGTGGGTTGTCTTTTCATTTTGTTGATGATTTCCTTTGCCGTGCAGAAGCTTTATGGTCTGATGTAGTCCCATTTGTTTATTTTATTTTATTTTTTTTTGGTGAGGAAGATTAGCCCTGAGCTAACATCTGTCTCCAATCCTCCTCTTTTTGCTGAGGAAGATTGGCCCTGGGCTAACATCCGTGCCCATCTTCCTCCACTTCATATGGGACGCCGCCACAGCATGGCTTGACAAGCGGTGCCTCAGTGCGTGCCCGGGATCCGAACCCCAGGCCACCACAGCAGAGCACGTGCACTTAACCACTATGCCACCAGGCTGGCCCCTCATTTGTTTATTTTTTCTTTTGTTTCCCTTGCCTGAGGAAATAGGTATTCAAAAAGATACTGCTAAGATTGATGTAAAAGAGCATACTGCCTGTGTTTCCTTCTAGGTGTTTTATGGTTTTAGGTCTTACATTCAAGTCTTTAATCTCTTTTGAGTTCATTTTTGTGTATGGTGTAAGATAATGGTCTACTTTCATTCTTTTGCACATGGCTGTCCAGTTTTCCCAACACCATTTATTGAAGAGGCTTTCCTTTCTCCATTGTACGTTCTTGGCTCCTTTGTCAAAGATTAGCTGTCCATAGATGTATGGTTTTATTTCTGGACTCTCAATTCTGTTCCATTGATCTGTGTGTCTGTTTTTGTGCCAGTACCATGCTGTTTTGATTACTACAGCTTTGTAGTATATTTTGAATTCAGGGATTGTGATACCTCCAGCTTTGTTCTTTTTTCTCAGGATTGCTTTAGCTGTTTGGGGTCTTTTGTTGTTGCATATAAATTTTAGGATTCTTTGTTCTATTTCCATGAAAAATGTCATTGGGATTCTGATAGGGATTGCATTGAATCTGTAGATTGCTTTAGGTAATATAGACATTTTAATTCTTGTGTTTCACATGTTAATTCCTCTAATCCATGAGCTTGGAATATCTTTTCATGTCATTGTGTCTTCTTCAGTTTCTTTCAATAATGTCCTATAGTTTTCAATGTACAGTTCTTTCACCCCCTTGGTTAAATTTATTCCTAGGTATTTTATTCTTTTTGTTGCAATTGTAAAAGTGATTGTATTCTTGATTTCTCTTTCTGCTATTTCATTGTTAGTGTATAAAAATGCAACTGACTTTTGTATGTTGATTTTGTACCCTAAAAATTTACAGCATTCATTAATTATTTCTAATAATTTTTTGGTGGATTCCTTAGAGTTTTCTACAGATAAAATTGTCATCTGAAAATAGTGAGTTTTACTTCTTCCTTTCCAATTTGGATCCCTTTATTTTGTTTTCTTGCCTAATTGCTCTGGTTAGGACTTCCAATACTATGATGAGTAAGAGTGGCAACAGGGGACATCCTTGTCATGTTCCTGTTCTCAGAGGGATGGCTTTCAGTTTTTCACCATTGAGTATGATGTTGGCTGTGGGTTTGTCATATGTGGCCTTTATTATGTTGAGGTACTTTCCGTCTATATTCATTTTATTCAGAGTTTCTATCATAAATGGATGTTAGATCTTGTCAAATGTTTTTTCTGTATCTATTGAGAGGATCATGTGATTTTAATTCCTCATTTTGTTAATGTGGTGTATCACATTGATTGATTTGCAGATGTTGAACCATCCCTGTGTCCCTGGAATAAATCCTGCTTGATTGTGGTGTATGATCCTTTTATTTATTTATTTATTTTTTGTAAGGAAGATCAGCCCTGAGCTAACATCCATGCCAATCCTCCCCTTTTTGTTGAGGAAGACTGGCCCTGGGCTAACATCTGTGCCCATCTTCCTCCACTTTATATGGGATGCTGCCACAACATGGCCTGACAAGTGGTGCCACCGGTCATGCCCAGGATCTGAACCCGGGCCACCAGCAGTGGAGCCCACGCACTTAACCGCTACACCACGGGGCCGGCCCCCGTGTATGATCCTTTTAATGTATTGTTGTATTTGATTTGCTAATATTTTTTTAAGGATTTTTGCATCTATGTTCATTAGCAATATTGGCCTGTATTTTTCCTTTTTTGTATTGTCCTTCTGTGGTTTTGGTATCAGGGTAATGTTGGCCTTGTAAAATGAGTTAGGAAGTGTCCTGTACTCTAATTTTTCAGAAGAGTTTAAGAAGGATAGGTATTAAATCTTTTTTGAATATTTGATAGAAGACACCAGAGAAGCCATTGGTGGACTTTTGTATTTTGGGAGGTTTTTGATTACTGTTTCAATCTCTTGACTTGTGATTGGTCTACTCCAATTCTGTTTTTTCTTGATTCGGTTTTAGGAGATTGTATGATTCTAAGAATTTATCTATTTCTTCTAGGTTATCCAATTTGTTGGCATATAGCTTTTCATATCATTCTCTTATAATCCTTTGTATTTCTTTTGTGTCCATTGTTATTTCTCCTCTTTCATTTCTGATTTTATTTATTTATTTATTTATCTTCTTCTTAGTGAGTCTGGCTAAGGGTTTGTCAATTTTTTTTTATCTTTTCAAAGAATCAGCTTTTAGTTTCATTGTTTTTTTAGTCTCCTTCATTTCTGCTCCAATTTTTATTAGTTCCTTCCTCCTACTGACTTTGGGCTTTGTTTGTTTTTCTTTTTCTAGTTCTTTTAAGCACAGCATTAGATTGTTTATTTGAGATTTTTCTTATATGTTGAGGTAGGCCTGTATTGCTATAAGTTTCCCTCTTAGTACAGCTTTTGCTGCATCCCATAAGAGTTGGTATGTTGTGTTTTCATTTTCATTTGTCTCCATGTATTTTTTTTAAAGATTTTATTTATTTATTTTCCCCCCAAAGCCCCAGTAGATAGTTGTATGTCATAGCTGCACATCCTTCCAGTTGCTGTATGTGGGACGCGGCCCCAGCATGGCTGGAGAAGCGGTGGGCGCCAGGGATCCGAACCCGGGCTGCCAGCAGCGGAGTGCATGCACTTAACCACTAAGCCATGGGGCCGGCCCCGTCTCCATGTATTTTTTTATTTCCCCTTTGGTTTCTTCATTGATCCAATGGTTGTTCAGTAGCTTGTTGTTTATTCTCCACATATTTCTGACTTTCTCAGCTTTTTTCTTGTAGTTGATGTCTAGTTTCACAACATTGTGGTCAGAGAAGATGCTTCATATGACTTCAATCTTCTTAACTTTATTGAGGCTTGCCTTGTTTCCCAACATATGGTCTATCTTTAAGAATGTTCCATGTGCACTTGAGAAAAATGTGTATTCTGCTGTTCTTGGGTGGCATTTTTTTTTAATATATATCTATTAAATCCATCTGGTCTAGTGTTTCATTTAAGGCCACTGTTTCCTTGTTCACCTTCTGTCTAGATGATCTATCCATTGATGTAAGTGGGGTGTTGAGGTCCCCTACTATTCTCGTGTTGCTGTCAATTTCTCCTTTAGGTCTGTTAATTTTTGCTTTATATACTTTTGTGCTCCTACGTTAGGTGCATATATATTAAATGTCATGTCTTCTTGGCAGAATGTCCTTTTTATCATTATATAATGTCCATCTTTGTCTCTTGTTATCTTTTTTGTCTTGAAGTCTGTTTTGTCTGATACAAGTATGGCTACATCTGCTTTCTTTCAGTTGCCATTTTCTTGGACTATCATCTTCCATCCCTTCATTCTGAGCCTGTGTTTGTCTTTAGAGCTGAGATGGGTCTCCTGGAGACAGCATAATGTTGGGTCTTGTTTTTTAACCCATCCAGCTACTCTGTGTCTTTTGATTGGTGAATTCAATCCATTTACATTTAGAGGGATTATTGACATATGAGGGCTTAATATTGCCATTTAATCTTTTGTTTTCTGGTTGTTCTATATTTCCATTGTTTTTTTTCCTTGTATTTCTGTCTGCCATTTCAGTTTGCTCATTTTCTGTGACGTCGTTCTCAGTTTTATCTTTATTTATGATTTGTGACTCTATGCTGATTTTTTGTTTTGTGGTTACCATGAGGTTTGTATAAAAGATCTCATAGATGAGATGGTCTTTTTTCTGCTGATAGCCTCTTATCTCCATCACCCAATGCAGGTTCTGTCCTTTTTCTCTTCCCCTTCTATGTTTTTGTTGTCACAAATTATTCTTTTTTGTGTTGTGAGTTTGTGACCAAATTGAAGTGGTTATAGTTATTTTTGATGCTTTCTTTCCCTTTATCCTTTATGTTTTAATTAAGTGTTTACTAACCTAATCTGATATAGAGTTGCAATTTTCTTATTCTGCCTATTTATCATCTTGCTCAAAGCTTTGTAAAGCTTTGCCTTTTTATTTCAGGTAGGAAGGCTCCTTTCAACATTTCTTGTAAGGCAAGTCTAGTGTCAATGAACTCCCTCAGCTTTTGTTTGTCTGGAAAAACTATTTCTCCATCCTATCTGAAAGATGATTTTCTGGATAGAGTATTCTTGGCTGATAGATTTTGTATTTCAGTGTTTTGAATATATCATTCCACTCTCTCCTAGCCTGTAGGGATTCTGCTGAGAAATCTGAAGAAAGCCTGATGAGAGTTCCTTTGGAGTTTCCTTTTTTCTCTTTGGCTGCCCTTAATGGTCTTTCTTTGTCATTGACTTTTGATTATATATCAATATTATATGCCTTGGAGAACGTCTTTTTGCACTGATGTAATTAGGATTTCTATTGGCTTCATGTTCTTGTATATCCAGTTCTTTCCCCAGGTTTGGGAAGTTCTCAGCTATTATATCTTTGAATAAGCTCTCTGCTCCTTTCTCCCTTTCTTCTTCTTCTGGGATACCTATTATCCTTATGTAACTTTTCCTAATTGAGTCAGATATTTATCATACAGTTTCTTTTCTTTCAAAATCTTAGTCTCTCTCCTCCTCCAACTGACTCCTTTCTAGATTTCTGTCTTTGAGCTCACTAATTCTCTCTTCCATATGGTTGCTCTATTTTTAACGCTTTCCACTTTATTTTTCATCTCATTAATTGTGTTCTTCATCTTCAGGATTTCTGGTTTTTTTTTTTAGAGTTTCAATCTCTTTGGTGAAGTTCTCTTTCTGTTCATTAATTTTATTTCTGAGTTCATTAAGCTGAACTGTCTTTCTGAGTTTTCTTGTAACTTGTTGAGTTTCTTTAGGACAGCTATTTTGAATTCTTTGTCAGTTAGATTATAATCTTCTGTGAGTTCAAGTTTGGTTTATGGAGAGTTGTCAGTCTCTTTCCGTTCTGCCATGTTACTGTAGTTCTTCATGGTACTTGATGAGTTGGTCCTCTGCTGGTGCATTTGTGGTAATGATCACCTTTCTTATTTGGGTAAGGCTTTGGTTACTTTGGTTCTGAGCTGCTTCTGGTTGTATTTGAGAGCCTGCACTTTCCACCCTCCACTGACTCTGGTAGCAGTGTCATCAGCGCCCTCTTTGTGCCACTTGTGCCTCTAAGGTTGCTCTGAGCTTGCTGCTTATGATTTTGCTGCAGTCTCAGATGTCGCCATTGGAGTCACCAGGCTGCAAGCACTTCTGCTGCTTCCAGGGTCGCCTGAGTCTTATGTTCCTCCACTGGATGTCCACAGGCTCACCACAGGCTCAGATATTGCTGCCCTGTGCACCACTTGCACTGCTGCTCCCAGGTTGTCTGGGTATGCTGGCTGTACTGCTGCCAAGGGTGCTTGGTTCATGGCTGTTGCTGTTGCTGCCAGGAGTCTGTGGACCCAGGGACTTATATGAAGCCCACACTGCTAGAACAGCCAGTGTCAGGGGTGTCTGGGAGTTGGGTCATGGGTTCTGCTGCGGTTCCTGAAGCCTCTGTTCACAGGTTCCACCTACCACGACTGGAAGGGGCAGTGGCTAAGCAGGGAGAGATTTTCGTTGCTGCTCACTCACACAGGTTTCTGGTGTGAGCCAGCATGTTTTGAAAACTCAGGTCTGGGTGACCCGCCCCAGCTGGGAAAATCCAAGTTTTGTATACTGCCCCCACTGTTGGAAAGACCGGACCACTGCCGGGGGAGCGGGTAGGGTCCAGGTCACTGGCTCCACTCTGTGTCCTGAATTCTCAGGGTATGTGCTCCCACCTGCCAGCGCTGGGTGGGGGTAGAATCTAGACCAGGCCTGCTCTTTCTGCCCCTGCAGCCTCTGTTCAAAGGTGCATACCAGATGCACCAGGGGAAGGGCAGCGGCTAAGCCTCACCATGTCTGCCCCTGCAGTCTCTGCAAGCACACCTGCCAGTGTGAGGATCTGCACCTGGAATCACCGCTGCTGGGGGCGGAGGAGGGGCTTCTCCCCTAGTTCCACTGACTCCCAGGAGTCCACTCAACCCACCGTCAGATGTACAGATGCATGGATCTCTTAGGCATCATTTTGTGCTGTGTAGGGAGTCCTTTGTTGGTCAATGGATGTCCAATTGGTTGTAAATTAGAGAGGAGAGGCAAAGGGAATAACTCAAACTCCATGATGCTGAAGTCACTCTATAATGTTCAGAGTTAATGATGCTGGATTAGGTTTAGGCTTGGAGTGAAGGGAATTGAAATGCTCAATCAGAACATCCTTTATGGCAACATAGAAGCTATTCTGCAACAGTCATACTATGAGCTTCTCCTTTTTGTTCATTCCCCTTTGAATGCATTGGGTTAATTGCTGCAGCGTTTCTCCCCATAAATTCATCATAGATATCTCTTAACAGGAACACTTAACTGTTCCTAGAGAGAGTATAATTATCACTTTAAAATTCTCCAGAGGAGGGGACTATTATGGGGCTATAGAAGAAACACTACTGGCTGTATGGAAATGATGGTTGAAAGTAGGGTAGGCTTTCAAGGGATCAGGAAGGGGGTGAAAATAGGGTTTTCTATAGTTTCGTGTGCTTGAAATCATCCATTAAAATTTTTATCTTAAAGAACAATCATTAAATAGTGTTCTTTGAAACTATCAATATGCAAACTAAAATAAAATACATGTGATGAAAAATAAAGTTAAGGAATTAGCCCTAAAAGGAGAATGAAAACACAAAGACATCCTCAATACTAAACAAAAGACAGCAAAGAGAAAATTTTCTGGGTGGAAAGCCTGTTGGAAACCCATGGGGAGTGTGTTATTGTTCCAGAAGTTGGGGGCAATATGGCCTTTGAGATGGGGTGAGTGGGGGACACTAAAAATCCCACAAAATACAAAGAGTGGCAGAAGGAAGCTAACTTTTGTTAAAGAGTCAGACATAAATATTTTAGGCTCATGGGCCACGTGATCTCTCACTCACAAATTAATGTTGCCATTTTAAGGTGGAAACAGCCACCTTAATTGAATAGGCAAAGAATATGTGTTCCAATATAACTTTATATACAAAAACAAGTGGCTGGTTCACAGGCCTTAGTTTTCCAACCCCTGAGATCGGGCATCATATGATGTGTGAGTGCGTTTGCCTTTTACACACTAAAGGACATGTTGCACAAACTGGCAGGAAGGGGATGCTGGGTCCAACATGGCAGGGAGAACGGCACTGGGGTCCAACCTGGAGAAGATAGGCAACCTCACAAAGAGTGCAGACAGTGTGAAGGAGAGAAAGCATTTCTGTTTTAAGGGAAACATGAGAGCGCATGTGTGTGTCTGAGGTGGAGTGTCTATGTGAGAACACTGGAGAGACAGGGTGAGACTGAGAACCTGTGAGCATGTGCAGCTGGGGCAGTCACTACAAGTGTGCACACTCACATAAGAAGATGTCATGTGTCTGAAGCTGCATGTCAGAGAACACTCTAGAGCACATATCTGAGATGGGAGATCCCTGTGAGAGTGTGAGTGCATGTGTGACAGTGTGGATGATAGGGAATGGTTTTGGGGCTTATTTACCAAACTTCTACAAGAAGACTTCCAACCACAGAGAAAACACCTTTTTGAAGACACAATTGTGGTACAGTGACGGTGACATTAGGAAATACTTCTGAGTAGTTTTAATTAATTTCCTGACCTAAATATGAGGAGCTTTTACATTTGTGAGCAAAAAGTATTTGAAACCAGCTGTGTTCATTTCTTGAGGATTAAAATTAATGCCCAATATTTGGTTGTAAAAGTGTCTGCCATCATTCCAAATCAACAGTCATCAAGAATCATAATGTTCCGATCTAATTCATAATGATAATAAAATGACATTTAATCCATATTAATAAAAATAAAATAATTCTCAGGATATTTTTTTCCTTTTTCAATGGTAAACTGTCGAGGTCCTCAGTAAATATCTCATGTGCAAAAATTACATCAGAATCTGTTTAGATTAAAGAGGAGAGGTGGGATGTGAATAAGGAGCGAGGAGGTACCATCTCCAATAAAAGCCCCTCCTGGGGGATTCTTATCCAGAGCTGAGCTGCAGTGGAAGCAGGTGGAGGCCACAGGAGAACCCAGTGGACTTGAAGGGAGTCCAATCTGATGGGATTTCTTGTTCTCAGAGTTCTACAAATATCAGATACGATGAGAAAGGTCCTAGGAATGGAGTGATGTACTAATTCAGCGAGTGCTGTTTGAGGCCAGCTCAATGCTAGGCACAGTGTGTGCACTCAGGGACCCTGGACTGGATGCTCTGCCCCAGGAGCAGTGGGCAGACTTCAATTTTATACAGAGGCTGGAGAAGTGACAGTGTCTTCCTTTCCTTTAGTCATCATAGCTTGACAGACTCCATAAGATGGTGAACTGCCTTTTCCCCACTGACTTATTCAACCTCTCAGGGTCTCCTAGGCATTTTGTCACAGGCAGGTGGTTCCGGCTGTGGAGGTTGAAGGGTTTCTGAGTCTGGACCAGCAATGTCCAATCAAAATAGAAGATGACTCACAGATGTAATTATAGTTTTATAAATTTTCTAGTATCCACATTAAAGAAAGTGAAATGAAACAGTTTAAACTATTCTAATACCCTAAATATTGTCATTTCAAGCTGTAATCAATTCTGAAAAGTTCTGACAAGGTAGTTTATATTCTCTCTATCTTATTCCATGTTTGAAATCCAGTGTGTGTTTTACACCCACAGCTCCTCTCAGTTCAGAGGAGCCCATGTCAGGGGCTCAGCAGCCACATGTGATTGGGGCTCCTGCACTGGACAGTCCAGACCTAGACCCTTTCACCACCTCAGCTGAAAGCTTCAGGATGAATCATGTCTTTCATTCCAACCAGCATTTCAATATCTTAACCTGGGCCAGAGTATTTCTGCTTGTATCTTCATTGCCTAGTCCTAGGGATGGCAAATAGTAGGTCCAGGTATCTCTACATGTTTAAAGATGACAGAGTCCCATGATGAATATGAATAACCACTCAACATCATGCACATTTTTCCCAGACAGGGGCCATGGTTGGACATTTAAAGAACCAGTAGTTGTGCTACCTGCTGGCGCATCTTGAACACCCAGTGTGCCTGAAATGTGGGTGTGTCTGCTGCCTCCAGTGCATCAGTTCACTGCAGAAGGAGCCTGACGAGGAGGGTTTCCTGGGCCCCTTCTGCTCCCTGGTCTCTCAGAAGAAGGACATCAGGCCCATTTGCCAGCTGAGAGAACTTGCTTCCAAGATCCAATTATCAGTTGAAATTTCCCATTAGGAACTGATCATTCAAATGATGAATTTTAAAGACTTAAATGTTATCTCTCTATGTTTCCTAACCAATGATTTTTCCTAATCCCTGTCAGTGTCCTGGAAATGCTTCTTTCCAGTGCTCACCGACCGGAACACAGGGATAAGCTTATAGTCCGATGAGATACTCAAGGGGCAGGGCTCCCTGTGTGACGTGGTGCAAATCGAAATCCCTTCACAGAGTCACGTGGACACATGGTCAACCCAAGATTCCGAGGGGGAAACACCGGGGTATTTTCCAGGTTAAACAGACCTGAGGCCACAAAGAGCAAGCACTGAAGAACTTACACTCGTAGGAAAGGGTAGCCTCCAGACCACATGCTGATGAGGAGGAAGAACTGTTCCCTCACTCTCTGGGTTCTTCTGGCTGGTCTAAGAATTAAATTCACATGAGACAGAATAACAGGAGAAAATCAAATTTTAATAACAGGTATACATGGGGAAAACCCAAGAAAACTGAGTAACTTGCCCTAATAGCCACAGCCATCACCTTAAATACCATCTTCAGTCAAGACAAAGGAACATGTTGGGGGTAATGGTTTTGGAAAAGCAAAGGGGAGGAAGGCAACTTACGCGGAGATGGAAAAGCAGATGTTTAGTGAACAAATGTTTGCCATGCTGGCAAAGACAAATGTGACATGGGGAGGACACTGATCCAATGGGCCTTGCTGGGTTCCTCCCTGTCTATCACACCTAGTTCATGTTACACTATAGTTATCTATGGGGATAGCTCCTTCCAGAAACAGGCCTTCTATCTTAAGTTGTTTTAGGCAGTTAGAGGAAGGTCAAAGTTTCTTTCTGAGTCTTTTGTTCTTCACATAATCAAGCCAAAGAGACACATGTTGGGGTTGCAATTTCTGATCCCCCACAGTGTGAAAAACTTGGGAACAATTTTGGAAAAGTGAAAGAGCATGAAGGAAAATGCCCAACAGGAAGCACAGTGAAGGGAGCCCCTGACGCACTGTGGAGGGTCCTTTCCACCTCCAATTAGGACTTTTATTCTCCCACAGGGAACATAGAAAACTTTCTCAGCCTTCTGCTCACCTGCTCATGGAGATCTTCTCAATAATTGCCAAGAGTTGTCACTAATCACCAGAGGTGACTGAGGGTGATTTGCACAGGGGATAAGATTTGCTCCTCACTAGAGATGCCCCAGACTCTCCATGGAGACAGTGTCATCCATACTGCAGATGACATGATAATGGCTTCTGTGGGCAGAGCAGGTCCAGGAACCCTGTCTCTATAACTGTGACCCATCTTGATTGACATTTCCCTGCCCAGAGCTCTGGAGCAAAGACCAGCCAGGTGAGTGCTTCCTTTTGTTCAGTCTCAGGGCAGAGAACAGGAAGGAGGGGTCTCCAGCAGGAGAGGAAGTCAGAGCTGTGGTTGTGCACTAACATTGGGCAGGACAGGTGCTGACCCTTCCTTGTCCAGAGCTGCCCACTCATGCCCAGGCTGGGCAGGTGGAAGGTGGGAATGTGTTGGGGTGTGATTCAGAGTGGGACCAGGGTCATGAGGTTCACTGAAAATCCCTGTGCCCCAGAGTCCCTGGCGATGAGAGAAAGAGGGACAGTTCCCCTTGGAATCTGTGCTGAGCCTTGTGAGTCCAGAGCCACTGAGCTCCTCAACCATGTACACAGGAGTCTACCCATTTTCTCAGACCTAACAGATTGGGGTTGGGAGTGAATATAGGAGGACAAATTGGTGTGCAGAGTTTAGGTTATGACTTAAAAATCCTGAAACACGACATAAGATACAATGACAGACACACATGCACATACAAACAGAAATACACAGAAAGAAGTAGTCTGCCCTCTAATGACACACTTTTTTCCTTTTTCAAATCCCACTTCAGGAGGATGCAGTCCTCTCAGAAATTTTGATGTTGCTCTTTTGTGTGTTATTTGTGTTGTTTGTGTAAGTGGGGCTCAGGTTTTTATCTCCCTAATTGAATGAGAAAAAGCTCTTATGTCCTTTCTTAGCCTGAGGCAGCAGGGGAGAGAAAAAATTTGTAGTGAGATGAAGTTCAGTTAATTTTCAAGTTGGCCAAAATGGTGTGAATGTTGGAAAACAAGGAATGTACACTTTTTTCTTTAATTCATATTAGGAATTAGAACAAAGCCCTCTGTGGTAATTCATCGGTGCATTTTATGTTTGGAAATATGGCCAATTGTACCCTAGGCCATGCTATGGTCTGAATGTTTGTGTCCCCTAAAAATTTCCAAGTTGAAATTGTAACACGCAAAGATAATAGTATTAGGAGGTGGGCCTTTCGGAGATGCTGAGGTCATGAGGGTGGAGCCCTCGTGAATGGGATTAGTGTGTATAAAAGAGGTTTCAGAGAGATCCCTTTCCCCCTCTCCACCATGTGAGGTGACAGTGAGGAGGGCCCTCCCCAAAAGCTGACCGTGCTGCAGCCTTGATATTGGACTTCCAGCCTCCAGAACTGTGAACTATAAATTTCTGTTGATTATAAGCCATCCAGTTGGTGATATTTTGTTATAGCAGCCAGGACAGGTTAAGACAGGCAAGACAAGTTAAGAAAACGTTTGCAAAAGTGGCAGTGATGGCTGAGACCAAGATGCCATCAGAGGCAATTTCTGAGAGGTTTAGTGATTCTACACTGGAAGCAAAGTCCTACCACACCCAACTCTCACTGTATCCCTCCATCCAGGGCCTATTCCAACTGCTTTTTCCATTGCCCTGGGCACACGATGAGCTCTGTGATCCGGGCTTTCTCCTTCTCTCCTAGGAGGTTTACAAACCAGCTCTGATCTCTGTGTTCACCTGTGCTGTCACTCTCCTCTGCTGACTCAGCATCAGAATTAACTCTGGCTGCTTCCCCTGTGTTGTATACATTCTCAGTCACAGCAGTTACAAAACCCCAGAAGGTACAACGAAGCTGGTGGAGCAAAAAGTGCTCAGACATGAGAGAGACACAACAGCCTCTCGGTTGTGTTTAGTGAAAGCAGAGTTGTGTCATCAGACTAGTTGGAAAGTAGGGTTGTAGGGTCTCTTTTTTTTCCAAGAATGCCTTGCACCAGCTTGTCCATATACATGGAGAGTGACCTGTCCTTCTGGTCTCTCCACGCCTGTGGGTGAAAAGAGGTACCTGAGGGGCAATACACACTAGGATATGAGTTCCTCAGACAGCACAGGGCATCTTCTGTGGTTTTGTTTGACTCTGGCTGTAGTGGTGCCCCGTGTGTGACTGTATGCTGGTGCTCATCCTCTCTGTGGAGGCAGGTGTGTCCTTCTGTGTCCTGCCTAGTGATTGTTGGTATAAGGGAGGTACCTCAGCTGTGGGGTTGATCTCTGTGTGCCCCACGGAATGTACAACCTGCAGGTCTGACCACATCACCCACCTCAGTAAACCCTCAGCCCCATTTGAGGGAGGCCATGGGCCATGTTTGTGGGAGGAGGATGCAAGGGGATGAGGGTACCTGCATGCACTAGGAGCCACTGCAGGTGTAATTTAGGGAGCACTGGGTGCGACTCCAGGGGGATCATATGATGATCTACAGGACATGAGAGTCGTCAGCTTTTTTGCGAATAAACAAGGTTCTGTGGGATTCACTGGGGCTAGAGTAAAACTTACACAGGAGAACCTTGGACTTGTACAGGTAATGGTAACTCAAAGGAGAGTTCTGAATAATCACAATTTCTGTTTAGAGTGTTGTATAGTACAGATTTATCAAAGGAACTTCAAGGAGGGATTGCTGTGTGGAATTGATCAAGGATAGGGTGGGAGATATATATATATAACATACATAAACATATATGTACAAATACATTGTTGCTACCATTATCTTGAACAAAATTATCTCTAAGATTAAGAAAAATAAATGTTTTCATCATACCTTAACTTATTCCTTCTCCAAAGCTCTTTCCTTCTCTTTGTATATCCAAGTTTCTGATCTATATATCATTTTCCTTTTCTCTAAAAAACTTCTTTTAACATTTCTTGCAAGGCAGGCTTACTGGCAACAAATTCCCTCCACTTTCCTCTGTCTGAGAAAGTCTTTATTTCTCCTCCACTTTTGAAAGATAATTTCACAGGGTATGAAATATTAGACTGGTGGGTTTTTTTCTCTCAACACTTTATTTCACACCTGTCTTGTCTTGTTTGCATGGTTTCCAAGGGAAAATAGGAAATAAATCTTAATTTTATTCTTCTGTAAATAAAGTGCTTTTTTTTTCCTCTAGCTTCTTTCAGGATTTTTTATTTCATTATCTGTATTTTGAAGATGACATGCATAGGTATAGCTTCTTTTGGGGGGGAGGCATTTGTCATGTTTAGTGTTCTCTGAGCTTCCTGGATCTGTGCTCTGGTGTCTGACACTAATTTGGGGAAATTTTCCATCATCATTGTTTCACATATTTCTTCTGTTCTTTTCTCTCTTTCTTCTCCTTCTAGTATTCCTATTATGCATATGTTACACCTTTTGTAGTTGTCCCACAGTCTTTGGATATTCTATTCTGATTTTTCAGTCTTTTTTCCTACTTCCTTTTCAGTTTTTGGAGGTTTCTACTGAGACACCCTCAAGCTCAGATTCTTTCTTCAGCTGTCTGGTCTACTAAAAAGCCCATCAAAGGCATTCTTCATCTGTTACAGCGTTCTTGATCCCTAACATTTCTTTTTGCTTCTTTTGTAGGATTTCCATCTCTACTCACATTGCCCATCTGTTCCTACATGCTGTCTACTTCATCCATTAGAGGCCTGAGCATATTAACCATATGTTTTAAAACCCTGTCTGATAATACCAACATCCCTGCCATGTCTGGTTCTGATGCTTGCTCTGTCTCTTCAAATTGTTTTTTGCCTTTTAGTATGTCTTTTACTTTTTCTCAATAGCTGGACATGATGCACGGCGTAAAAGGAACTTCTATAAATAGGCCTTTAGTAATGCGGTGAGGTGTGGGGAGAGGGAAGACATTCTCGTCCTAGGATTAGGGCTCAGTCTTTTACTGAGCCTGTGCCTCTGAACTTCGAGCTTTGCAAGTGTTTCTCCGGTTTTTCTCCCCTCTTGGGTGGGACAGGATGACTAGAGTGGGCTGGAGCTGGGTCTTTCCTTCCCCAGGTCAGTTGGGCTCTGACAGTACCCCAGCAGGGTAGGCTCCAGTTAACCCCTTTCTCCTGAGGGCAGACCTTGTTCAGAAGAAGACAGGGCTCTGGTGTGCTTCAGAATGGTTTCTTGTCCCTCCCCCTGCCACAAGCACAAGGGGGTTTTCCTCTGACATTTACTGAGAGAATGTGGTCAAGCTCCTGGAGGTAAACCACAAACGTGTGGGAATCCCCCACAACTTGTTCTGTCTGGAGTTTCTAACTCGCAGACTTCTCCACACTGACCCCCAGCACCCTGCCCACTACAGAGCAGGTTTTCCCACCTCAGGCCTCGTTCCCGTGTGGTTTCTGCTCGTGAGTCTCTGGTCCAGTGAGCCTGGATTCCCTCTATTCACCTGTCCCTCTCTCCAGACTCAGAGGCAGCAATGTCCTCCATGTCCTCACTCTTTTAGAGATCTTAGTGAGTTGGATTCAGAGAGAATGAATTTTTGGTCTATTCAGTTTTTTCTCTGTTACGAGAGAGAAAAACTTTCAAGCTCCTTACATGAAAAACTGGAAACCAGAAGTCCACAACTCATTTAACTCTGTCACTCCCATGAATTATGAGTCTTAAATGTGGACAACTGATTCTCTTGCAATTCTATTAAAATTCGTTAGATAATCTTATCTCAACAAGATACTTGCATTTTCCATTTCATTTTCTTAAGTTAATACATCCTTATAATAGGCAGGAGGACCATGAATTCTAAGGGAGGTGCAGTGCTTTCTTGTCTTTGTCTCCTGTCACTTCATCAAATAACATCAGTACAGGTTATTTACCACCTATTCTGTGTCAACCGTATTTTTGAACAAGTCAGACATGGTTCCTAAGTGCATGGGCCTTACATTTTGGTGGAGAATCAGAACATAAAAGTAAATATAAATACAAAACAATGGTGAAAATTATACCTGGTGTCAAGTGTATGTTCTCCAGGTTGAGCCCCTCCTGTGGAGTATGACAGCATCTCCCTTCTCAGGAGAAGAAAGAGCAAAAGTCCTTTTCCAACGTTGGTTACATAAGACTACTGATGTCATCACCAGCGTAACCACCTTTTGCTCCAGGCCACTCTGAAGCTCTCTCCACGCCTTTTCAGAAAGATGTCCTAAGAACCACAGGGAAAGCGGCTGTGAAAACCACCTTTCTTTTACAGATTGGGGCTGGGACTGTGGCCAATGTCATTCTCTTCTTTCATAATGTCTCTTCAGTCTTGCTTGGTCACAGGCAGAGGCCCACACACGATTCTCACCCACATGGCCATGGCCAATCTCGTTTCTTCTTTCCACTGGAATTCCCAACACGAAGTTAGCTTTTGAGGAAGCCCTCGTCCAGTCTTGAGTTAAATTTGCATATTATATAAACAGAGTTGCTCACAGCACCAACCTGTGCTCCACCTGTGTCCTGAGCACCTATCAGTTCACTCTCATCCCTCAGAGTGGAATGGACAATGCTCAGAGGAAGAGCTCCCAAGGTCATTGTTCCTTCCTGTTGTACTTGTGGATGCTCAGTTTCTTAATGAATATCTATATTCCCATGATAATCACTGCTGCACAGGACACAGGAAATGACATTGACTTCTAAGGGAAGCGGTTCTGTTCACCCTCAAGCTCCGCTGCACAAATTGTCATCTTCTGGTCCATCTCTGATGCGACGTTTATTGGCCTCACGGGCTGGGCCAGTGGTTCCATGGCGCTTCTCCTGCACAGACACCACCAGAGAGTGCAGTATATTCACACCCCCAAAGGCTACCACAAATGCTCCCCAGAAATCAGAGCCACCCACACCAACCTGATGCTGGTGGTCACTTTTGTCATCCCTTACCTGTTGAATTCAATTTTTACTCCTTACATGACTGCCTTTTTAGATACTCATCTACGGGTGATGTAGATCGCTCCTATTTTGGCTTCTATTTCCCCACTTATAGCCCCTTAATGCTGATCCTTAGGGATCCTAGAGCTCCTAGTTTCTGCTCTTGAATTGTTGAAATCACTGTCGAAAGGGTAAATATATACAAGTCAGCTTCTACACCATCCATGATTACTCTGTTTACTCACTTACCAGTTACCCATTTTCATAAACTTTTTTATTGTTATAACATATACATAACACCATTCATGATTTTGACTATTTGCAAGCATACAATTCAGTGGCAATAAACACATTCAATGCTGTGCAACCATCACCCCTATCTGCATCCAAGTCTTTTTCATCATGTCCAACAAAAACTTGGCGCCCAGTAAAATAACCACCACATTTTGTTTCTCCTCCCAGCCCAAGACATCCTCTACTCTACTGTCTCTAGGAATTTGCCTGCCTTTGGTACTTCATATAAGTGAGGTCATACAGTTATTTGTTCCTCTGTGTCCGCCAAATCTCACTAAGCATAATGTTTTCAAGATCATTCCATGTTGTAGCATATACCAAAATTTCATTCACTTTCATGGCTGAAACCTATTCCATTCTATGTGTATACAACATTTTGTTTATTCTTTCACATTGATGGACACTTGGGTTGTTTCTACCTTTTGGCCATTGTGAATAACACTGCTATGAACATAGCTGTACGAATATCTGTCATATCCCTGCTTTCAATTGTTTTGGATATTTACCTAGGAGTGAAATTGCTGTGCTGTATGTTAGTTCTATGTGTACCCTTTTGAGAAATCACCAAACTGTTTCCACAGCTGCTGCATCATTTTATACTCCCACCAGCAATGCACAAGGGTTCCAGTTTCTCCACATCGTCACCAACACGTTTTTTTCCATTTGGGGATTGCTGTAATACCCACCATAGCAAATGTGAAGTGGGATCCCATTGTGGTGTGATTTGCATTTTCCCAATAACATATGATGTTGAGCATCTTTTCATAGACTTATTGGCAGTTTGCGTATCTTTGGAAAAATGCGTATTCAAGTCCTTTGCCCATCTTTGTATTGGTTTGTCTTTTGTTGTTAGTTTGAGGAGTACTTGATATATTTTGGGTATTGATCCCTTATCATTATAAGATTCATGAAGATTTCCTCCCATTCTGGAGTTTGTCAGAACGTTGCTGTCAGCCCAGGGCAGTTCGTTAGAGACTGGAGAGTCTGTCCCTGCAGGTGGGGCTGAGGGCACCACCCAGGTAGAGGGGATCTGAGTGGAGGTCCAGCCACATCCACCACGGGGCCATTTTTAACATTTCTGTTTTGATCACACTCTCAAATGATCACTATTTCCTTTACAATGCTTGGAGTTAGTGATGCTTTATTAGGTTTGGTGTGCAATTAGAGGGAGGAAATTTGAAGTGGTCAGTTGGAACATTCCTCAAGGAAACACAGAAGCGATTCTGCAGCCGTCATACCATGAGCTCTGCCCCTAGTATTCATTCCCCTTCGAACACATTGGGTTAATTGCTGCAACGTTTTCCCCCAGAAATGCAACATAGTCTATCTTGTAACAGTAACACCCCACTGTTCCTAGCCAGAGAATAATTATCACTTTAAAATTTTCCAGGGAGGGGACTGTGCTCAGGTTTAAATCAAACTAGATCTACTCAAGGTAAATGATGGTTGAAAGTAGACAAGTTGCTCCCAAAGTGTGTGGGTGGGGTGACAGTACCATTCTCTATAATTTTGTGTGCTTGAAACTGTTCATTAAAGTTGTATTTTAAGGAGTAATCAGTAAACAGTGCTCTTGAAATTATAAATATGCCAACTGAACTACAAGAGTGTGAACGAAACATAAAAGAATTAGCCCTAAAAATTAAAAAAAAAAAAAAAAACATGAAGACTTGCTCAATAGGAAATAAAAGGCAGCAAAAAGAACAATGTCTCGATGGAAAGCCTGTTGGAAACCCATGGGCAGTGTGTGGCTGTCCCCGGGGATGGGGGCACTATGGGCTTGCAGGTGGGGTGGGTGGTGGGCACAGGAAGTGCCCCAGAGCACAAGGAGTTGCAGTGAGCAGACTTTCTTAGAGTCAGATAGTGAAACATCTAGGCTCGCAGGCCACACGGTCTGTCACAGCTACTTCACGCTGCCTCTGTTAGGGAGCTGCCACAGACAGTAGGAAATGAGAGAGGCTGAGCTCCTATAAAACCTTAACAAAACAAGCAGCAAACCTGGAGCCTTAGTTTGCTGACCCCTGAGTTGCGGCATCATGTGATGTGGGTGGGATTCCCTCCCACACAGTGAAAGGCAAGTTGCACAAGATGTCAAGAAGGGGGCACTGGGTCCCATGTGGCAGGGAGGACAGCCCTGGGGGACCAACCAGAGACGACAGGCATCTACAACGAGAGAGCAGATGAGTCTGAAGGAGAGAAAGCATTTCTGCTTTAAGGGAAATGTGAGACACAGGAGGGGCTGGCTGGTGGGGGGGGGGGGGCGTGTGTCTGAGGTGGTTTCTGTGTGGGAACAATGGAGAGACAGGGTGAAACTGAAAACCTGTGAGCGTGTGCAGCCGGGGCAGTCACAAGTGTGCACACTCACATGAGAAGGTGCGTGTGTGCAGCTGCATGTGAGAGAACACTCTAGAACACGTACATGAGAGGGAAGGTCTGTATGAGAGCGTGATGGCGCGTGTGAGAGTGTGGGTGGGGTGAGCGAGCTCACGTGTGTCAGTGTGTCCTGTGGGAGTAAAGCACTCTGGAGGCCTGTCCAGTGCTGGTGGCTGCGATTTCCTGAGCAACAGCCAAGGCCACTCAACCGGGGAGATGGGGACCAGGCCTTGGTCTCTGGCGCCACCTACTGGTCCCAGACCCACAGGCTCCCTCCCTGACCAGCTCCCAGACCCTAAATCCGGGCAGAACCCAGAGGCCCTCCCGCCATGGCCTCCAGCAGGAAACCTTGGTAGAAGCTTGTCCACTTCAACCCCCAGGAACAGATGCCCCGGTCAGAATGGCGCCCACAGGACCCTCCCCAGCACCCACAAAGGGCCCAAGCAGCTCAGCCCAGAGCCCGACATCTGACTCCCAGGGCCCTGGAGACACACTTGCCCTTGAAAGAAGAGACTGAAGCATATACAGCAAGAGTGAACTAATGAAGCAGGAATGAATGACTGCATTCATTCAACATTCAGTGCAAACCCAGGTGCTCAGGCTTAATGGGGAGGGACCCTTAAATGGCAGCTCCAGTTGAGAAGTGGTAGCCAGAATATTCTGGAAATGAGAATATATGAGAAGACTCAAGATTTTCAGAGCTACTGTGTATTTCATACTGTAAGGAATGAAAAGGAAGATGCCTAAGAGAGAATACTGAGATTAAGCCCCTAATTTAACTTATGTGGGTGCTGGTCTGAGTTTTGTTGTTTTTTATTGTCTTCTCCATTTTGACAAATAAGGAAACTGAAGAGAGAACTAAAGTCTAACCTTTACCCCTCCACTAGAGGAAACCAAAGTAGGACATTTTATGTTATCGTCCTCCTCTGCTTCTGTGGACAGAAGTGGAAGGACGGCTCCAAGGCATGAAATAATAAAACATGTGCTTAATTCAGTGAACTGAGGGTCTGACTTACAGTCTGGAAGGGGGAGGGTCCCCCATCTTGGGTGCACAAGAGGCAGCCACCCCTCCCCTAAGCCACTGAGACAGTCTCCTGGCACCTTGAATCCTTAACTGACCCCATGTGCTTCCAGCATCCCTGGGCCCCTGTCCTCTTCTGGATGAAGGAGTCACCCACTCTGTCTGTCCAGCGCCCCAGCCCTCCATCACCCCTGGTCTGCAGGAGGAGCCCTTCCTGACCCGTCCACCCCCAGCAGGGACAGGAAGTCTGACCGTCACCTTCACCTATGCACACTCACTCTTGCTCTACGATCCGTCTGGGGGCCACCATCCCCATGGCCACCCCCCTCAGGTCAGCCACCTACCCCGGAGACATGGTCAGCCCTGATCATTGCGGGAGGGGGCTCCTGGAGTCGGCCTCGGTGCAGCCTCTGGGCCCGTGACTTGGAGGTCTGCACCTGCCTGCCCCTCGCCTCCTGCCCACAGCAGCTCCTGGGCAAGAAGGCAGGCTAGCTGACCCAGGGTGCCCAGGCTCCAGCACAGCCTTCCCCCAGGCCTGGGAGCCCGAGGTGTAAAAGGATTCACTGAGGGAATGAATCCTGCTGTCAAGACCTGACTCCAGGCATGTGGGAAGGAGGCCCCACACGGAGGGGCCCCCATCACTGAGGCCCCTGAACTGCAGGGCCTGGAACAAACTGATGTCCAGCTGTTCGTGGAGATAACAGCGGCACCCACCTTGCTGGGTGATCTGTGGATTCACTGGGGTCCAGCACAGAGAAGGAACACAGATGACAAACACATGGCCCCTGGTGGTCCTCTCAGCTCCACCAGCAGAGGCTGACTGAGGTTTCCAAGGATGCTGGGTGGACCAGCTGCACCTGTGGTGGGTGTGGGTGGACGAGGGCCCTGCAGTGGGCACAGAGCTGACAGTGGTACCGCGTGTGCTGAGTACACGCCATTTCTCAGCAGTCACTTGTCACCATTCTTACGGATGTCTCACTGAACCCTGGACCCCCTCACCTCAACATGGTGTCCACTGTCCACAAACATCTGTCTGAAGTCCCCGAACCCAAGGACCGCATCAGCTCTCCAGTGGGCCCCCTGAGCCCCAAGTGTCCGGGTCGCCTCCTAACCCTCCTAAGGGGTGAGTGTCTGGCCCTGAGCGGGCTGAAGCTGGGACAGGCTCTCAGAGCTCCTGCCCCCAACACAGCCTACCCCCTGGAAGCTGAGTTTGGGGAAATCAAGGCTTCTCAGAAGGAGGCGCTGGCTCCCAGCCACACCTAAGAGGCCAGTGGGTTGGGAGCCCTGGGTCCCCCAGATTAAGAGGGTCTCGTGAACCATGAATGGGACTTGGGGGAGCCACGCCCATGAGAATTGCCATTTATTCCCGAAGTTACCAAAATCATCACCAAGGATTCACCGAGGGGTGCATGAGGGGAAGGAGGCTCAAACACTGATTGAGGGGCCCACCAGGAGCTGGAGAGAGGGGGAAGAGCGGGGGCCCCCAGCTGTCCTCCCCTTTCTAATGCCATGGGAAAGGGTCCTCCTCTGTCCAGCACCCCTCCCCATCCCCCTTGTCCAGTTTCTCCCCGGGGAAGTGGGGCAGGGGAACGTGGGAAGAGGGTGTAGTGTGAGTGGGCCCCAGGAGGGGAAGGGTGCTGGGGTAGGGGCAGAGTCCCCCGCTTCACATGCACTCACAACACTGGTCTCCCAGGGAGCAGACACGGGGGAGGCTGGGCCAGGCCGAGTCCCCCTCCTGCCCTGGATTATAGGAGGAAGGGATTAGTGTTGGTGGCTGGGGGGCCTGGGGGCATCATGGGGGTCAGGCCAGGGCCCCCACCAAGGGGAGAGATGTACGACGGTGGCGCTCCAGGGACTGGGGGCACGGGGCTGAGGCGGAGCTGGTTCAGGGTGAGTGTCGCAGGGGGTGCAGGCTGGAAGGGGTTGGTGATGGAGGGGCCAGTGGCCGGGGCTCCTGCAGGGAGAGAAGAGGACAGAAATGCACAGAGCAGAGTCAGGGGGTCTGCCTGGGTAGGAGGTCAGACGGCAGGACCGGCGTCCCTGCTCTGGGAGGCCACACTCACCGCTCGGCAGGAAGGGGTTGGAGGCCTTGGCTCCTGGCGGCATGGGGCCCGGCCGGCTCACCAGTGAGTCCAGGTCAACGAGGGCTGCATTGGGCCCCAGGAATGACTCCGGCGTCTTCCTCGTGGGAGGCGTGGGGGTTGGGGTGGCTGCAGGCGGGGGGCTCCCCACGGCCTCAGCCAGAGAGCCCCCAACCCCACTCATGTCGAACGCCCCAGGGCTGCGGGCGGGCACCTCTCCAGCAAGCAGCTCCAGCTCCCCTGGAAGGAGCCAGAGAAGAGGCTCAAGGGGCAGAAGGGCGTGGGGGCTGCCTTAGAAAGGAGGCCTGCAGCACCCTGTGGCAGAGCCCAGGGTCCAACCAGGTGAGTCTGATGCCAAGGACAAACGTCGAAGGAACGCTATGTGACAACCTCCAGGGCAGTAAGTGAGCAGAGGAACCACCAACAGGCCGAAGTCAGCGGCGAAAGGAAGCATGACAGACTGCTTACAGGATGTTCACAATCCCACAAAAACCTCACCAGTGCCAATCCCACAGAAACCGCATGGCGGGGAAACGGTGGCAGGCGCCCACAAGCCCGGGTCACTGATGACATTTGCTAGTTTGAGGTCTGATTTTTTTTTTTGTAAACAGATTTAAGAATCCTATCTAATGTTGGAAAAAAGCACAAATTTGTATGGAAAAAAAAAAAAAAAAAAACCTGCACGAATGCAGACTGCAGACTGAATGGTAATTTAAGGTCATACTGGGACGATGGAGGAGGGCTGCCTGGTGCCACGGCTCCTCCCTGCGCGGCGAGGGCCCTCATCGGTCCCCAGGTACTTCTGCTTCCATACAAGTCCGCTTCACTCGAAAAGAAAAAAAGGGGACCGAAGGAAACGTCACCAGTGGTGGGAACAGATACTGCATGTCTCCTGGTAGAGGCTGCGATGAGAGCTGCCAACACCGCGAAGACCCTGCCGGAAAACAGGTGCTGAACCGCCCCGGAAGAGGGGCGCCAGGACGTCCACACGTCCACTGTGGACGGGACTCCAGGCAAGAAAGGGCCCTGGGCCCTGAGACGCTGGGGGGGTGGTGAGGAAAGGGAGCACTGCCCCCACCCCCGTCCAGTCACCGCACGGCTGGTGACACACGGCATAGCCGGCCTGGCTCTCGGAAACAGGCACAGAAGTGCCTGGGGGTCTGCCACGCACTCAAATGTTCCGGGGTACAGAGATAGATCAGAGGTCAGCATTTTGGGAAACTCGAGGAAGGGAATTTTTTGTACTATTTTTACAACTTTCTCTAAGTCTGAATTATTTTGAAACAAAATTAAAAATTTCTTTTTAAAGAGTGGATCATCAATGGACGTGGGGTCTGCCCCAGGACTTCGTTCTCTCCCACTGAGCCCTTAACCTGCGGCACCCAGGCTACGGAACGGGGTCTCCTGAGGAGCCAGGCGCCTGGGGGCCTAGGGCGGGGTGGGGGGCTCACCCGTGCTGCTCCCGGAGGGCGGCAGGGCCGTGCGCAGTCGGTCGAAGTCAGAAAACTCGTCAGGCTCCGTGTCAAACCCCCCGACTGCTGTAGAGGTCAGGACGTCCACTCAGCTCCCCCAGGGGGCCTGCCTCCCACCCCACCCACTCCAGGCCAGGCCTCGGGCCCCTCCCCCACTCAGGACTCAGGCGACAAGACTGCTCTCATGCTCACGTGCACTCACACACTCGAGCCCATTCCCTGCGCCCACCTAGTACCTGCGGTGCCATTGGTGCTGGGCTTGGCAGGTGACCCCCCCCAGGGATCTGAGAAGGCAGGGGCCGGGGCCCAGGGATCAGAGGCCGAGGGTCCGCCGACTGGGGCCCCACCTGGGTGAGGAAGGAGGCAAGTGAGAGGCTGGCGGCCTCACCTGCCGGGCAGTTGGGGCTTTGTCTCCTCTGGATCTGTGGCTGCTCACAAACAGCCCCACTTCCAGGCCCGCCTCTCCCCCAGAAGACCCGCCCTGCCATCCCCCGATGCCTTGAGGACTGCCAGGGCCCCGCAGCTGGGCATCCCAGAGGCTTCAGGCCCAGCCCCAGCCAGCCTCTCCCACCTTGTCCCCCCATACCAGTCACGGGCGCTTACACTGCTCCCTGCCCAGCATGCTCAAACCCCCAAGGCCCCCCACTGCGCTCCCTGAAGTCCCTGCCGGACACCCAGCCCCTTCACAGCCTGCATGCCCCCAGCATGACCAGCCGCCCCGCTCAGACTTGGCCCAGCAGCCTTTCCCAGCCACATCCCACAGTGTCCTTCCTGCTGTCCCTCAAGGCCTCCCTCCCCCACCCTCCTCTGGGGTGTCTGATCTGACCCTCTCCTCCTCAGAGCCCCCACAGCACCCCCACAGCTGCCTGTCACCCACTTGGCTGTGTCTGCCCCCACCGCAGGGCATACCCAGGACAGCACACTGGACCTGGGGGCCAAGGCAGGTGGCTGGCACTCACCGTCTGAGCTCCCCCACGGGTCAGGCGTGGGCCCCTCTCCAGCCGCGGGGGCCTGGGTCCCACCCCAAGGGTCAACCGAGGGCCCTGAGGGGGCAGCTGGCCTCCAGGGATCCCCGGAGGCTGGTGTGGGGGCAGGACCACCCCAGGGATCAGCAGCCGGAGGGACAGGGGGTCCCCCCCAAGGGTCCGAGGTGGGGGCAGTCATGGGGATAGTGGCGGCCATGGGCGCTGGGCCCCCCCAGGGGTCCGAGGCCGGTGGAGGAGCTGGGGCCGTGAAGACGTCGGCGAGATCCATGAGGGACGACTGTGGTGGAGAAAAGAGAGAAAGCATGAATGGGCAAGTGGGACAGACCCTAGGACTCAGAGAGAAGGCCATGACAAGGCGACAGCCGCAGAACAAGGGAGGGAAGTGGAAGCTGGGATGTCAGGTAGCCCCACAGCCAGGTAGGGACCGCCAGGGGACAGGGCGTCCGTGAACCGCGAGACAGGAGGCAGAGGCCCTGCCACCCACTTCTCCAGCCCACTCCCACTCTGTCTGCCTCTCGCATGTGCTCTGGCCCAGTCCTCCACCAACACACCCAGAGCCCCACCCCGGCCTCCTCCTGCCCTTGCCCCTGCATCCACTCTCCGCAGAGCAGCGAGGCGGCCCTTCCACATCACCTGCCCAATGCCCACTGCTGCCCCCAGGGCCCCTGAACAAACACAGTGAGGACAGGGGCCAAGGCAGCCCCTCCCAGCCCCGCATGCACTGTTCCCACACCTCTAGGAAGCCTTTGCTGACCCGCCCACCTAAGTTGGCTGGGCGATCCCAGGTCACCCTGAACACCCCTGGCCTGAGGCCCAGCACACGTTTCACATCACTGCATGCTCCAGGCTTGCCAGCCCTGCACATGCACCAACACATGTACACACCATCTCCCCGTGTCCTGGGGGAGGGCCAGAGCCCCTCTCCGTCTGGATGTGGAGGTGACACCCACCCACCCACACCGCCTCCCCAGGATGGAGTGAGGCCCCGAAGCCCTAGGGCCGTCTTCCTCCGGGACCCTTCCGAGCTGTTCTGGCCGAGCAGGCCTGAACCGGCTTTTCTACCAAGACAGCCCTACTGTGGCTGATCAGCCGGCCACGAGCTGTCTGCTGCCCCCACAGGACGGGGTCTGCGTCCCCACCCCTTGAACCTGGGCCAGCCTTGTGACCCACATCTACCATCCGGGAGGACGGCTGTGCTCTGCAGACACTCGGGACACCCATAGCGACCAGTGCGAGGCCACGGGAAGAGGACAGAGAACAAGCCCTGCTTGGACGTCCTGGCTGTGTGAGTGACCTCAGCCCTGACACGTGGGGCGGAGCACTGTCCAGCCAGAGCCGAGAGAAGTGCGGAAGCTGTGGGCTGTGGAGGCTGACACCCACTGCGGGAACCTGAAAAGCCGCTGAAACGCCATCTGTCTGTCTCCTCTGGGGGACTGGAGGCACGCCCCGCACCCACTGTGCCCGGGCCTGCTCTGCGCGCCTCCCTGTCCTCACACAGCCGCGGAGAGGAGGCCCCGGCGGGCAGGAGGAACAGCGGGTGACAGAGCCAAGGAGCGCAGGCGGACAGGACAGTGCCCGGAGGGCAGGCCTGCCACACTCACCTCCTCCTGGCCCCCAGTCTCCCTCTTGCTCTCTTCTATGGCCATCTGCAGCCTCAGGTCATCCCCGCGGCGAATCCGCTCTTCCTGTGTGGGCCGTGGAAGCAGGCCATAGAGGGAGGATCAGAATTTGAGCAATGGAGCACATGCTGCCCCCATCCCTCCCAACTGGACAACCCCGAGAACCTTCTCCCACCTAGACAATGGCTGCAAATTAAAAATGGGATGTGGACAATGTGTGAGATGGGGTGGGACACAGGGTCGCACGGCAGGGGACAGGGAAGAGTGTGCGGCCTGGGGGATGAGAACTCGGGGGTGGCATGGGGGGACAGGCCAGGCCAGGCGCTGCTCTGACAGGCTTGGGAAGCAGGGGACCATGGGAGGATGGTCCCTTCTACCTGGGTTTCTGACCCAGGTGTTTTCTGCACTGGGTGGAAATGACCAAGCCCTGGGCTGTGAGGGAGGGAGAGGGAAGGACCCCCTCACCACCCGGAGAAGCTGCCAGGCATCTGCTTCACAGACCAGGGGTACATCTGAGGACCTGCTTGATACAAAGTCCTACAGCTAAAAATGCTGCGGTGTGAACTTGTGTGAACTCCAGACGGGCCGAGGGGGTGGGGGCAGGGGCCCTTCAGGAAGGTGCAAGGGGGCAAGGACCTGGGGAGGGTCTGTGGAGAGCATGGGCGGGCAGGGAGGCTGCTCTGACCTTATCGTGTTCCTCACGGCTCAAACTAAGGGCCAGCTGGAGCTGGACGTCATCCTCGGGGCCGCAGGACGGGGGCTGGGGGAGAGAGAGTGTGAGGGGATGGGCGGGGGCAGGGCAGCAGGCCGAGGGGGGTGGGAGGAGAGAGAGAGACAGAAACACACACACACAGAGCCAGGGCTGGACAGAGAGATGGTCACTCAAACTGGTGAGGGGCGGGCAGCGACAGAACAGACACAAGTGTGGGGCAGGAGCAGGGTGGGGGCAGGACAAGCAGGTGTCCAGGAGAGGAGGGGCAGGGGAATCCCCAGGATGAGGGCAGAAGGAGAAGACCAGATCAGGGGGCGAGCAGAGAAGCAGAGATGGGAGGCAGAGAGATGCAGAGATCAAGTCAGAGCTGGGAGAGGACGGAGGGGCAGGCGGGGCTGGTGGTGAGGCATGGAAATGGGATGGCAAAACAAAAGTCAAGCCCCACGGCGCCACGCCCCACCAGGCCCTGGTACCTGGTCGGCCTCCTCCTTGCTCATGGCCAGGGCCAGCTGCAGCTGCAGCTCCTCCTCCCCGCTGCTCTGCGGCCACGCCTGCTCTGCCTCGGGCGGGGGCCCCGAGCCCACGGCTGCCGAAGAGGCTGGCAGGGGGAGAGTCGGTGAGCCGACAGCAGGGGGAGAAGGGAACCCCACAGCCCAGACAACCAGGCTTCCGCTTCCAGGCTGGCAGAGTCTGAGATCCCCCAATCCCCTCGGGCCTGGCCCTCCCCCTCCAAGACCCCCCTGAGGACCCAGACACCAAGTTCCTCAGGACAGAAGGGGTGAGGAGTGCAGGGTCCCATGGTCCCGAGGGAGGGGACAGTGAGCTGGGCTCCCTGCATCTATCCGGCCCCCAGTGGGGGAGGGAGGGGGAGGGCAGTCCCAGCCAAGGAGGCCAGGGGTCAGGGAAAGACAGCCCTGCTGGCCCAGGAGCAAAAGTCTGCTGATAAAGAGGGAGGGGCTTCAGGAACCTCTGAGCCTGTGCCCTAGGTTCCCGCACTACATCAGGGTGAGGGCTCCCTGGTGCCTTGGGGCCTGTCACAGGGCCCCACGGGGACAAAGGTCCTCCTCCCTGGTCCCAGGCCGGGAAAGCTCCCAGCACGCCCCAGGTGGGGAGACCAGGGTCTCAGTTTCCAGGGCTGGCGGAAAAGTACAGCTCTGGCAGGGACTGGCTAGGCATCAGGGAGGATAGCACCTGAATCCCTGGCTCCCAGCCCCGTCTCAGGCACGGCTGGGACAAGGGGCGACTGGCCGCAGGGACCAATGAGGAAGGGATGGAGAGAGAATGGGAAGGAAGGGGTCTGACTGACTGAACGGACAAAAGGGGGAGTAGGTGAGGCTAACACAGGCGGAGGACCACCTGAGCTAACGGGACCACCCTGCTCCTCCCACCTGGCCTCTCACTTCGTGGGTAAATAACGGCACCAAGGCAGCACCGCCCTCACCCACCCAACACCGGGAGCGGGGCCTCAGAGCTCCATGTGCCCCCTCGGCCCCTCTCAGCATCTCAGGGATGCACTCCAGAGTGGGGTTGGCAAACCGGGGCCCACAGCCATGCCCAGCCTGACAGCCACCTGCTCTGCTCAGCCCATGAGCCAAAAAACGGTTTCACGTTTTTAAGTAGTTGGGGGAAGAAAAAAAGCAAAAGATGAATAACATGTCAACACATGTAAAAAGTACAGAAAATTAAGAATTCAGGGGCTGAGAATGAAGTTGGAGGGGTGCAGAGCCAGGCCCACTCACTCATTTACACAGGGGCCGAGTCCAGTGGCTGTGAAGGAGGCAACCGCTGAGGGCGAAACAGCGACCCGCCAGCCACCAGAGGCCAGTCCAGGACCCCCGCTCCGGGAGGTCCCCGCTAACACGCCCTCTTCTCTCACAGCCCTCAGCTCCTGCGCCGCCTGAGTGTGTCCCAGCTTCCTTCTCTCTACTTCACACCCCCTCCCTCTGCCTGAAGTGCCGTCTTCCGTGGCCCTGGGCAAGGATGAGCCTCACGCCCACAGCGGTGTCCCTGACGTCCCTAAGCAGGGGAACCAGACAGCGACCCAGGCGTGACGGGTCCTGCAGAAGGCCCAGCCTTCCCCACCAGGCCAGGCTCCTGGGGGTCAGGGCTCCCTCCTGCTGCAGCTGGTTCGTCCTGCAGGCCCAGGCAGCTCTGCCTCCAGGTAAGGCTCATCCTCCCACTTCTCTCCATCCCGACCACCACCCGCTAAGACACATCTCCTATCACCAGGAAAACCTCACCTGTCTCCTAAATGTTGCCCGCTTCCCCTGCCCCAGTCCGTGGGCGGCCAGGCCCAGCTCAGGGCAGTAATCAGACTTGAACCTTCCTGCCGACGACTTCCCGCTGCGCTCAGGACACCATGTCTGGAATGTTTTAGCTGTGACACACACCCCCTCCCAGGATAAGACGCCTTCCCCAGCACCACTCAAGACTCGCCTGGCTGTCTGTAACGTGGCACATTTCACGAGACCCAGCTCGGCCTCACAATGTGGGCCGCACTCTGATTTTCTATTTCCTCCATTTCAAATGCTTTTTTTAAATGCTGGTCAGCCCCCACCAAACGGAGTTCACCACCTACAGACAACTTTTTAAAACTCTCAAGAGCAGGCCCTGTAGGCTCTGCCTCCAGCCAACGCCCCCGTGCCCACCACACTGGCCTCCTTTCTGTGCCTCATGCAGCCATCTCGGGGCCCTGGCACCACCTGCTCCCTCTGCCTGGCATGGCTAGACAGGAGGACAGCTCTCTCAGGTACCAATGTGTACGTTCCTGCTCAGAGCGCTTTCCCTAACCACAGATCTTGGGGAGCCCCCTCTGGTCACATTCTCTCTCGGGCACTGACCGCTCTCAGACAGGACCATGGGTGCACCTATGTGGCAGCTCCAGGGCCCAGGGTGAGGGCAGGGGCACACCTGGGCATTAGGAGGCGCTCGGTTAACATCTGTGGGTGAACGGGACGACATTTCTCAGTTCTCGGGCCCCACAGCAAAGAGGAAGGGGCAGGGAGTTGCAGAGGAGGCTCCAGGCTAAGGGAAGGGCCCAAGTGAGCCTGCCGGACCAAGACCCCAGGGTGAGGAGCGGGAAAGGAGGGAGCAGCGAGGAGAACGCCTGAATTTGGAACTCTGGGCCCTGCTGGCCAGGAAGGGGGGACACAGGGCACCTGCACAGGAGGAGAGGAGGCCCAGATCCTCGGCCATCAGGGGCTCTAAGGAGAGAGATGAGCAGGGCGAGGCCGGGAGGGAACAGTGAGGAAGGGGAGGTGACGCCCTTCTGAGCGGCAGGGCCTCACCCGTGGCGGTCTGCGCCAGCTTCTCCTTGGTCTTGAGCGCATGGGCGCGCTCCTCCCGAAGCCGGTCCTCATCGCGCAGCAGAGCCACTAGCTGCTTGGCCTTCTCGCGCACGTTCACGCCTTGGTCCTTGCCGTCGCGGTCCACGTACTGGAAGTCCTTCAGCGTCTGCACCGCGTACATGTTTTCCTTGCACTGCTGCGACACGCGCTCCGAGCCGGTCTTGATGAGGTACTCCATCAGTGTCATGGCCTGCAGGGCGGGGGACACGCCGGGTCAATCACACGGCCAACGCGATTCAAGTCCCAGTGCCAACGCAAAGGGCACCAGCAGGTGGATAAACCCACGTGCCCGTCCACGTGATGGTGTACTATACGGCCACGGAAAGGAATGACACACCGACACACACTCCCACTTGATAAACCATGAAAAGACGATGCTGAATGAAAGAAGCCAAACACGAAAGAGCACAGAGCCTGTGACTCCATTCATGTGACGTGTCCGGGGGGGCAAATCCATACAGAAATGATTTGTGATTGCCAGGGGCTGGGGGCCTGGAGATGACTCTTAATGGGTACAGGGTTTCTGTCTGGGGTCATGAAAATACTGTGGAACTAGACAAAGGCGATGGTTGCACAACATGTGAATGTGCTTGATGCCGCTGAACCGTACACTTTAAGAGGGTCAACTGTACAGCATGTGACCTACACACATCTCCACAAAAACACGTAAAAGGGGAAATGGCAGCTGCTGTCACTGCAGCCCCCCCCGGGCATCACTAAGAGGTGTAGACCCGGCTCTGCTTCTTTACAGTTAAAGTCTACACTAGCGTGGCCAAAAAAAGCTGGCTTGTTAAATCACGGTCAAGAGTACCTAGCACACGGTGCTCTCTCTGTTCTTCTGTAAGTTTGAAAACGTCGTCATTTCAAGTGCAAAACATCACACCAGGACGACTCGGGACGACTCTGAAGCTAACACCATGCCCACAGGGCCTGTCCAGGCCTGGGCTCTCTGGGGACGGGCACAGAGTGCTGGGAGCAGTGGGAACAAGAGGCCGGGGAGGAAGGAATATCCTCTGGTATCCTGCATATCTCATGACATGAGAACAAGTTCTCTTTTCAACAAGTTAAAATTAAATGGAAAACACCCACAGGGAAGGCCTGTGTGGTCTCGGCCCAGGCTACAGAGCAGCCCGGGGAGCGAGTGAGGGTCACAGCTCCTTGCAGACCTCGAAGAAGGCCGTGGCTGCCGTCCACGGAAAAGGGCACATCTGAGACTCTGCGGGTGATTCCAGGGGCTTCACAGAGCCCCCGAAACCCAACCAGGGCTCCACAGTCCGCAGTAGAACGAAACACCGCCGGGAGGAGCCAGCCATTTCAGCTAAGCTCTCTGAACCGCTGTGACACTTGCCAAGGAACGTGCTGTGGGTCACAAATGTCTCCCCAGCCTTCCGACGGAGCCAGACCCGGATCTGGCACAGCCTCCTGAAGGTGTGTTAACAGTATTTACCTCCCTAATCAGAAATTAGTCTTTAACTGGCCCCCAAGGTGTTTACGCATTTGAGGAGAAAGGAAAGAATGAGATCACCCCCGAGGGAGAGGCACGCTCCAAGACTCCTGGGCCAGCTGTGTTCTGGAATTCAGACTCTTCCCAGTGCGGACCAGAAAGACCACAGACACCACACGTAGGAGAACTCCCAGGGGGCATACCAACGGCCAGGCTACATGGGACCAACAAAGGAGGATAAACCACCTCACTGCAGGCCGGGCCAGGCCTTGCGCCAAATGAATTATCAAGACTTGTTCTCGGAGCTCTGGGACTTCAGAACTACAGTTAAAGACTGTGAACCCGGAAACAACCCAAACGCCCACCTAGGGTGAAACGCACACGTACAAACCGTGGTGTGTTTATGTGATGGGAATACCACACACAACAATAAAAACAAATAAATGAACGGGTGCTACACACGTCAACCTCCCAGAGGCCACAGAAAGCAAAGGAAGCAGACACAAAGGACCACGTGCCGCACGCGCCCACGTGAGGAAGTTCTAGAACAATCTCAGCAGACAAAAGGCACACATAGTGCCTCTGGGGGAGGGGTGTCATGAGCGAGCCCCCTGGGGGGGGGAAACGTCCTCTATCTCCATCTGGGTGGTGGCTACGCAGGTGTGCACACAGGTAAGAGCTAACCAGGTTGTACACTCACCATGTGGGCCCCAACAGAGAGTAAAACTTTTTTTAAAAGTGGGTAACTGGACAGCCCAATAGTCCCTGTTAAGTTTTAAAACAGCGTGGTCAAGGACGTCCTGGGACATCAGAACACAAGTATTAGATTAAAACGCTGATCAGCAAACATTCTCTGTCAAAGGCCACATGATAAATACTCCAGCTTTTCGGGCCATGAGGCCCCTGTCCTGACCGCTCAGCTCTGCGCTCTAGAGCAGAAACAGCCGCAGATGACTGGGCCTGGCTGCTGCCAACAAAGCTTTATTTACAGAACAGGCAGAAGGCCAGGTTGGGCCCACTGGCCCACGGGCCGTAGTTTGCTGACCCCTATTTTAAGAAATAGAGACTGAGACCCTGCATTCCTCAGAGAAGGCAGGTGACAGAGCCTGGAGTCAAGAGGGCAGGCTCCAGGGCTCCCCTCCCAGTCCCACCACATCCTGGGTGGCCCTGAGCCTCTTCGTGCCTCAGTTTCCTCACCTGCAAAACAGAGACAGGAAAAGTCCTCCCACTGTTCTCTGTCCACAGCAGTGTCTCCCCGGCCATGGTAAGGAGAGCCTGCTGTCCGGGGCCCCTCAGGACTCACTTGTCCTCACACACTCGTCCCTCCAGCCCCACCAAGCTTCTCTCCCGTTTCAAGCCCTCCAGGCCCCATCCCTCCTCCTCGAGTCCACACAAAGGCTTCCCCGCCCTTCCCCTGATCCTCAGTTGGACAAACAGCCCCCCGTCCTTCACGTGAAATGATGGAATAACTGACTCGACAATGACTCAATCGAATCAGTGACCCAATCTTGGTTTGTCGGGATGGGCATGGAAAGGATCCAGAGCAAACGGGCCTCAAATCCCTGCTCCCACCGTAAGCAGTGCCACCTCTCTGGTGTCAGACTCCTCGTCTCAGAACTGAAGGACCCACCCCCACCTCCGCAGGAGAGTCCAGCCAGCGCAGGCCCCAGTCCGAGTCCACCGCCACAGACAGAGCAGGCCCTCAGCCAATGCCTACTGAAGAAAGAAGAGGCCTCACCAACACTGCTGAGCCTCACTCACCAGCCTCGGCGTCAGACCCTCACGTGGAAGGAAGTCCATGACTGGCCTGAGGCCACACCGCTGGAAGTGGGGCCTGGCCACCTGCCCCAGGCTGTGCCCTTTGCCGCTTCTTGACCTGAGGCAGGGACAGAAGGCCCCCCAGGTCCCCAGAGCAGCAAATAGGAAACCCGCCCACTGAGTGCTGCCCGCAGACACGTCCCCGTTGTCTAACGCCTACGCTCTGCCTGTCCACTGGATCAGGGTGTGCGCACGCATCACTGGGGACAGCAGACAGACCACTGCTGTGGAGGGCACTTTGGCCACATTTATCAAATGACATATGCACATGCCCTTCGACCCATAAATTCCGGTTCTAGAAAACGGCAAACATACAAGGCTGTTCACAGCAGTCTCACTTGTAAAAGCAAAACACTGCAGACCACTTAAAAACCCATTGCCACGTAGCTGGTTACACCAATTACAATCAACCCCTACAGTAGACTGTTACGCACTTGTAAAAAGCAACAAATCTTTTACGTCCCGATGGGGAAGGATCTCTAAGATATAGTCTCGTTTTCCTTTTTCAAATTGGGGTTTAACACATACAGTAAAATTCAGTCTTTTACGTACAATTCTGAGTTCTGATAACTGCATGTGGTCGCATAACCACCGCTGCAACGAAGATACAGAACAGTTCCATGGCCCCCCCAAATTCCCTGGGGCCGCCCGTGTGCTTGGACGTCCACGCATAAATCACCCTGGAGGAAAACACAGAGGCTAGGAACACCAGCTGCCTCTAAGGGAGAAAACTGGGCTCCAGGCACACAGAGGGACGGACACTGCACTCACTCAGGCCTTCTCGGTGGATGAACTTTGTGAATGTGCCACTTCTTCAAAAATAAATTTAAGTCACAATGGTCAAAATCCCTAAAAAGTTTTTTGTTGCCTCCCTTGAACAAAAGAGAGATTTTTACATAAAGACACAGAACTCCAGCTCCTTTCCATAACTAAGAAGGGCGGAGCAACTCCTGGCGCCCCTCCAGGCAAGGTGCCCCCAAGCCCCATCCCACGAGCTCGCACCCGAGCCCTGCGCCTGCCCACGGAGGGGTCGGAGTGTGAGGACCCGGCACTGACCTTGTAGACGTGCCGCCAGTTCTTGCCGTGGTCGTTGAGCCGCTTCCAGATCATGCTCATGATCTCCGAGAAGGCGACGACATTGTACGTGAGGTCGGCGATCTCAGACATGAGGGAGCTGGACGGGCCCCACGGGTCGTTGCTCGTGGCTTCTCGGACCTTGATCTCCGCCTCCGAGTAGTTGTGGACGATGTTCTTCATCTGGCGCCTCAGCGACGAGGTTGACATGGTGGCCAGCAGCAGCAAGGGGGACAGGCCCCCCGGGGTGTGGAGAGATGGGGCGACTTGAGGATCAAGGCCACAGCAGGAGCTGGTGGGTCACCGCATCTGAGGAGAGGAGAGAAACGCTGGAAACACAAGTGGGGCCTGGGGCTGCCCAGCCTCCCTCCTGGGGCCCCCCACTGTCCGCGGGATCGAGGAAGAGGTCATAACTGCAGCCTAGAAGGCTCTGGCCCTGATTAACCTCCATCTCAGACACCCCATCCATCTTTCAGTTCCTCAAACGTGCCCAGCTCCTTCCTGCTTGGGGCCCCTGCTCAGTGAGGCAGAGTGTGCAGTGGCCGACCACAGGCCCGGGGGGCACGCCCCAGCTCAGCACTTCCGAGCCCAGCCACCTTGGGCGGGCCGCGAACAAGATGCACCTCAGTTTCTTCCTCTGTAAAATGGGGCCTCATTCGGTAATCCAGAGACCTGAGAGAACGCGGCGAGTGGGAAGTGTGCTATGAACACAGGTCATGAGACAGTCCCCTGGTTTTCCTCTCCCTTGTCACCCAGTCACTCCCACTCACCCCAAGGGCTCCACTTAAATTCCCAGATCTTGAAACACCCAAACACAGCGGTCACCGTTCCCCAGGCCCTGGTCAGTAGACTCAGTGGCCCTCGTGACTTTAGACTCATTTGTCTGATTCTGTACCTAAGGCCGCCTCGTGAGCCCCACGGGGGCAGAGACCACGTCCGTCTGCACATGGCTCTTCCCATCAAGGGAGCTGGCCCGGAAGAGCTATTCAATAAACAGCACCGGAAGGAAGGGAAGGAGGCAGGGCAGGAAAGACCTCTGGAGCAGGGGTGGAAGGGGGCAGAATCCACGGCAGAAACAAGAACACACAGGGAGGAGGCTGATGAAGGGAGTAAGGAGATGGAGACATGGAGTCCCAAGGGTAGGGGAGCAGAGGGTCAGAGGAGGAGAGATAAGGAACAGCACAGCCCGGCAGCTGTGTGCCAGGCGCTGAGCACGAGACATCCATTATCTCATTTAACACCAAGGGTGGTGTTCTAACAGATGAGGAGAGGGGGCTCATGGAAGTCAAATAATTCAGCCACACAGCAGGCAAAGCAGCGCAGACTCAACCTCAGGACCACTTGGACTTCAACAACTGTACTTTTAAATTAACCTGTGCCGAGAGAAGGGAGATGGGAAGGTAATAGAAGGGTGGGAATCAGGCAAGTGATGATGATCAAAGCAAGGACTTACACAGCCCTTGCCCTGCGCCAGGTGCTGTGAAGTGCTTTACAAGAGGAACCCAATTACTCCTCACAACTCCATGATTCACCACCACCTCCCCGGAAGAAAACTGAGGCACAGAGAGGTCGATTCCCTTGCCCCAGGACACAGGCCTCATCCCCAGAGCAGCCTGTTCCAGAGCAGACACGGTCCGCGGCCTCTCCAACAAGCCACGGACGGAGATTTACTGAGCCCTCCCATGACGTGAGTCCCAGGGTAGGCGGCTGGCCCCTGCCTTGAACTCAGGCTGAGAGCCAGGCACTGGGCGACAAAAGTGAACAGTTGAAAAGAGATGCTCACGGCGCCAAGACAGGCCCAACCAGACACACTAAGATGAAGATATGACATGACAAATACAGAGGAGACTGACTGGAAAGGAAACGAGAGAAACGAGGAGAGAAAGAGGCACAGGGAAACCCAGGCAGAGAACCCACTCAGAGCCGTGGTGTGACAAAGACACAACAAGGAACAGGTACAAAAACGTGGAAAGACAGTGAGGCAGGAGGATAAAGAAAAAAGAAGGGGTTCCTAAAACAAAAAGTGGCAGTAACCTGGCACTGAGAAATAAGAGTCAAGAAAAATGAGATACAACGGACAGAACACAAAATTCTGGTTCAAATCCTGGCCGTCAGCTACCAGCAGAGCAACCTTCTTGAGATTCAGTTTGCTCAACTCTGGACCGAAGGAAAGAATTCCTATCTGGCAGGCTTGTTGGTTAAATAAGATGGGTACATAAAGTGCTTGGCACCATGCCCCAGATAGGAGCTCAATCCTCAATAACGTTACTTATTATGCTATCATTATCAGAGAAGAAACAGAACATTTCCAAACAGCAACATCAAAAGATGTGCTATCTTAATACCACACATTTATACTAAACTGTGTTAGAAAAAATACTACTGAACTAGTGCATCAAAGCTAAGACTTCACAGATACTGCTTAGAATGAGACTAAGTTTTCCAAAATAAGTTGATTGATAATTATTAAATAGAGAACAAATGATATGACAAAATTCTCCACGGGGTACTCAAATGACCGCTAGCGCACATTTATTGCGTGGAACAGAAAATCTATAAGTAATAATGGAAACGAGAGCTCCCACTAGTTAATTACTTCCTATCTGCCAGACAGTGTTAAGCACTTTACCAGCATCACCTCCGTTAATACACAGCGGCTCTAGGATGTAGGAACTGTGAATACCCTAATTTTACAAACTAGGAAACCGAGGTCTGGAAATAAGGGAAGTCACCTGCCCAGTCTCACAGGCGGGCAGGCAGCGTGCCTCTGATTCCAGAGCCGGGCCCTTCGCCACCACACCAGACTCAGGAACCTGGGGGAGGAGGCAGACCCTAACCGAGCACCAGACCTGCGGAGAGGGAGTCGGGTTGGAGGACACGGGTGCGAGGACGAAAGCGGGACGGCAAGGCAGGGGAGAGCGCGAGGCGCAGAGGCAGGGAAACGGGAGACACCTGGGGCACTGGAGACACGGAAGCCCGGCGGAGACGCGAACGCCGACCCTGACCGTCAGACACCGACACTGCAGAGACAGGACGAGACCCAGGGCGGACACACAGGGACGGCGCGTTGTAACAACACCAACACGGATACGGAGAGCAGCCACCCCGGGGCACCGGCGAAGGCCCGCGGGGGACAGGGCGCTGACAGCCGGAGACACGCCGCAGAGACGCGGGCGGTCCGAGCCGACCAGGCGCAGACACACAAAGGCCGCGGAGACGACCGGGGCCGACGTGCGACCGACGCCCGAGCGCCCCGGCCCGCGCTCACCTCGGCCCCCTCACGCCGGGCTCCGGGGGGTCATGGCGGGCAGCCCCCTGCCCCCGCTCGGCCTCGGTGTCGCGGGGCGCGCGGCGCTCAGACGCACGCGCGGATGCACGGACGGCCGCACGCCGACGGCCCCGCCGCCCCGGCGCCCAGGAGGGGCGCGGAGAGCCGGGCGGGGGAGGGGAGCCGCCGAGAGCACGGGAAGCAACCGAAAGAGGCGACGGACCGGAAGCGGAAATAGCGGTGCGCCCCGCCCTCCGCGCCGAGCCCTGCGGCCCCGCCTACGGCGAACCTGCGCAGCCGCCGCTTCCGTGGCCCCGCCCATCCCCAGCGTCACTTCCGGCGCGCGGGCCCCACCGCCAGACACCACCTCCCTCACTTCCGCCTGCCGCCGCGAGGCGCTATGGCGTGCACGCAGGCGCAGTGAGCCGAATCCGGCCCGCACTCCCGGCTGGGGGAAGCAGGGAGAAAACCGTGCCCGTGCTAGCGCCGCGCCAGCCCCAGGGCCGCGACGCCACGCCCCCACCGCCTCGCACCGGGAGTGCCATAGGGACGTGCACGAGGCCGGGCTGCCTCCCTCCTTCCCTCCCTCCTTCCCTCCCTCTGCTGTGCCGACACGGAGCCCACGCGGGGGCCACGCCCTGCGCCCGACACAGAGGGGCAGGCCACGCAGGCGGGGTGTGCCCCTTGTGCCACTTGTGGGGAGTGCCTGGGGCCAGAGGCCCAGGACAGCCGGGCTCCTGCCGAGCCTCGGCCTGGGGCCTAGGGAACCGCCAGGGAACTACCGGGGAGGGAGTTACACACACCGGACACAGAGCAGCTCCATAAAGTAAAATACAACAAAATGTTTAATGAGCAAATTCGTCTTAGCAAATATGAAACTGCCACAGAGAGTAGGAGAGGGACAGGGGCCACGGGGCTGGGGGCAGGTCCGGGAGACTGAAGAGAGAATCGACTACATAAGAAACCAGGGAGGACCAGAGGCCAAGAGGACGGGAGCTGTGGTCCTGGAAGGGAGAGGGCAGGGCACGGGGCCGGACAACAAAATTCAAAATAGTTTGGCCATAAAATATAAACACGCTATGTTCTACGTGGAGAAGGAGAGGAAAAACGGGGTCTAAGGGAGGAGAGGCTGTTCTGGAGAGGGGCTATGGGGGTCCTACCCCGCCCTGCTGTGCACCCCCTCCCCATCCCGACCCCTTCCCTCTGTGTCTGTGGGTGTGTGTATCTGTGTGGGCCTGTGTGCGCACTTCCCCAGTCCCCTCCCACCCCAAACCCCTACCCCCACCCCCCACCCTTAGTTGCTGCCATTCCAGTTGCTGCCGGCTGTCATTCGGCTGTCACTCGGCTGTCACTCCTCTGCCCATCATCTTCAGAGAGGGAAAAGAGGGGGGGCGGGAGGGGGAGAAGCCCCCAGCCAGCCCTGCCCCCGCCCTCCCCCACGGCCTCTACCAGAAGTCCCGGCGGTGGTAAGAGTCGGGGTCACAATATTTTGTGACAACCACTCTGTTGGCGAACTTGCGACCCGTCAGGCCCTGCATGGCTTTCTGGCAGTCAAACACAGAGGTGAACTCCACAAAGATCTGCAGGAACAAGAGGCAGGTTGTGAAGGCAAGGTGGCCTCTCCACCTCCAAGGATGAGCCAGCTTGCTCACAGCAACCAGCCAGCATCTCCCCAACCCAGAACTCCTGGGGAGTGAGAGGCAAGGAAAGAGGGCCTCACCACAGGTTTGGGGGCATTTACCCCAACATCCTCCAGAACCCCAGGATCAAACAACAAGAGAGCACAGAGCAGACATGCAGATGTGTGGAGAGTGAGAAAGAGCAGAGGCAGGCTTGAATCAAGAGCCACAGGGAAGAGGGGTGAGCTCCCCAGAGCAGAGATCACTGTGTTAAGCCAATTCCACAAGAAAGAAACACACTTAAGTATCTCAGGTGAAATATAATACGTGAGATATGCTTTAAATTATTTCAGCAAAAAAAAAAAGAGAAGCTAACATAGAAACAAAGAATGACAGGATACTAGTAACTTGAACCTGGTGCTGGGGCACTACAGTACTGCTATATGTGCTGTAATACAACTTAAATGATATGCTCTAATGTTACTACATCACTAGGGTAATTTCTCTCTACTTTTAAGTACGCTTGAAAAGAATGATGATAAGGTTTAAAAAGAAAACAGGCAGGCTGATCCCAGAGACCAGGCAGAGTCTTTCCCTTAGTTCTTCCCCCAAATTTTTACTCAGCCCCTATGCAAGCCGGGCTCCCTTCTAGTGCCGATGACAGCACCGAACAAAACTGACATGGTCAGGGACCACGTGTTTCCACCACCCCACAGTGAAGAGCGGGCGAGATGAAACACTGCCCGCCCTCCGGTGCCCACCCTCCTCTTCCTGCCCTGTCCCTTTTGCCCTCTGCTCTCCTCCCCCGCTCCCCGCCCCGTGATGCTCTTTCCACTGCTGGAGGAGCAAGCTCATCCGGCCTGACACCTGAACCAGATGAGTGTGTCAATGGTGCCTGCGTTTTATCGGACCCCATGCTTAGAACGCGGCTCTGTCCAGCTCACTGCTTCCTACGCCTCTTTGCTGGGCTGTCTCAGGACCCCAAAGCCAGGCCCTCAACACTGACCGTGGTCCCCCTCCCCTGAAACCTGCTCAGCTCCCATGCTTCTCACCGGCCGTTTCCACCCAGTCACCAAGGCCTGAAGTCGCAGCACCCCACCTGACTCCTCCCTCCCTCTCCTGGCATCCCCAACTCCCCACCAGGGCCTGGGCATTTCCAGGCAGATGTGACTCCCAAATCCATTCACTTCTCTCCAGCCTCCCACTCCTACATTACATCAGGTCACCATCTTTCCCCAAGCCGACAGCAGGCTGGTAGTTCACAAAGCTCCAGCGATCACACGGCCGTCACCTCTGCCCCATCCAAATTCCAGCCTGCAGGTCCCCGCTCTGCAGGACTAGACTAAGTCCCTGCTTTGCGCTCCATGCCCACCCTCGTCCATCTTCCTACAGGGACCATCTCTGAGTGTCAGGCATTCAACCACACCCAACGCCTATCAAAGGCTTTCCTCCCTCCTCACTCAAAAGAACACCAATCTTCTCACTACAAGACCTGCCTCGCCGGGCCCCAGCCCCTACCTCAGCACCCACTGCTCTCTGCTTTCCTCCACTCGAACTACACCAGCCTCCCTGCCGTCCCCAACCACACTGAGCACTTCTGCCCTGGGGGCTCCGCACTCACTGCACCCTCTGCCCAGCACCCCACCTGCCTCACTGGAGCCTGCTTGACGCCACCTCTTGACCTTGACTTTGACCTTCCCATCCAAAAACAGCACCCAGCGCGATCCTGCTCCCTTCCCTGCTACTACCTAATGTAGCATACATGACTCTATCAACACCCCCCCAGGACCTGGCCTGCTTGAGAACAGGAAAGGCACCTCGCTGAGTCACTGAGTGAGAGGATGGGTAAACTCAAGTCATGCACACTCCCCGCCTCCCGAAGCGTGGTGTGAGGTTCTGACAGCTGGCACAGTGCTTGGACGTGACAGGACGCAGTGGGCTGGGAAATCAGACCGCAAGAATCAGACACCTGACCGTGTGGGCCCTGTCCTCCGAGGAGGGGCTCCAGGAGCTGCCGTGAGAGTTCAGGGGTGACACAGGTGAGCTTAGCAAAGAACAGGGCACCCGGAAGACACAGTGGGGTTATGTGGTGACTACTTTTAGCACTTTCCTCCCCAGTCCACAGGCAAGGCCAAACCACTTGCACGAGGTCACATAACAGAGCCAGGTTTTGAACCAAAGTTGCGTCAATATAGAGCCCAAGTCCTCGGCCATGGCAGTACTGCACTGTACTCCCAACCCCCTACCGAAGGGCCACACACCTCTCTGGGCTATAGTAGTAGAGTGGGTGTGTGTGTGAGGGAGAGCGAGAAAGAAGACAGCAACAGAGCGAGAGGTGGGGGGGAGAGGACACCCCCACACACACCTTTCCGCAGCCAGGCACCTCGACGCCGTCCACAGGCCGGGGGATCTCGATGGACTTGACAAGCCCGTACTTGCTGCACTCGTCGCGCACGTCCTCCACAATCTCCTCATACTCCTCATCGTCCAGCAGCTCCTCGGGCAGCACCATGTTCATGAGGCACAAGACCTCGGTCGGGTGGCCGCCCATCTGCACCTGGGAGCTCATCAGGCCCGGCACTTGCAGGGTCACGGGGGTCTGGTTGATGGTGCTCTGTAGGGTGAGCGGGGAACAGGGGCGTCACGGGGCCTGATCCAGCCCGTGCCGTCCTCTCTCGAGGCCCGCCTCCCCGGCCCAGCCCTCCCTCAGATGCTGTCCCAGTAAAACCTGGGCCCTGCCCTTGAAGGCCCAGGCACCCACTCCCAGCTCAGCCCAAGAAAGCCAGGGGCAGAGCTTAGGAGGACCTGCCCCTAGTCCCGCCACCCAGTCCCACCCCCCAGGTGTCCCTCTAGCCAATGGAAGATGACGTGCCGGGGGGCTCACCAGCGTGGCATTCTTGGCTCCCACACTTGCCCTCTGGACGAGCAGTTTCTTATCCCCCAGCTGCATCCCGTTCAGCCCCGCAATGGCCTGTGTTTGGAGGATGAGGGGTAGGGGGTGCAGGGGAGAGGTGCGGGTCAGGGGCCAGGAGCCTGACACCTCCCCCCAAGCCCCAATACCCCAGAGCCAGGTACTGGTGGGGGAGAGGGGAAGGCAAGGGGTGAGAGCTTAGAAAGAGCCGTAACTGAGGGAAAGGGGCCGAGTCCCCCACTCGGGGCCCTGCTCGAGGCTGGCCTCCTCCCGCCCATCCCGAGGGGAGACCTCCGCGTGGACACAGAGCGGGGCAGGGGGCGGGGGTGGGCGAGGCAGCATCAGGGCCCAGGCTCACCTGATCCGTGACGTTGATGTCCACGTACTCACAGAAGGCGTAGCCCTTGGAGAGCCCCGTGGCGCTGTCCTTGACCAGGTTGAAGGCCTTGAGAGGCCCAAACGAGGTGAGCAGCTCCTTCACCTGCAGCGGGCCGAGATGCCATCAGGCTTTGTCTGGGCCAAGGCCGGGGGGGGGGGGGGGGGGGGGGGGAGGGAAGCTGGGAGGAGGCGAGGGTCTACCTGGTCATCATTCAGGTAGTTGGGTAAGCCCCCGATGAACAGCTTGTGGGCAGAGTCCGGGACCACGGTGGACACGACTCCTGAGGGAAGAAGGAAGGAGGCAGACTTGACTCCCAGCACAAGAGCACTACCCAGGACCTGGGCAAGTCTGCAAGGAGAGGCCCGCGGCTCCCCGTCCACACCCACCCCACTCCAGCAGCCAGGGGACAGAGAACATGCTGTGTCTCCCAAACCTGCCCAGGCTCCGAGTCTCACTCTAGCAGCATTCGTCAGGATGCACTGTGATAGACACCAGCATGGAACAGCAGCGATAATTCCCACCCTGGGGCCACCAAGACTTGAGCTCACACTCAACCCACCACCTGCCACTGTGTGACCTTCACAGGTCACATGCCTCTGGCCCTACTGTTGAGGGATCATGATGACACATAACCCCCTTCTTCATCCTTCAGGCCTCAACTCGGAGCCCTGTCCCGTCACTGCTGCCTAAATCAGGTCTCCCCATCAAGCCTCTAGGTTCCCTCCCTCCATGGTCCTGCACTTGGCACAGCTACGCAGACCCCAGCAAGTCACACTCACAAGTTGCGCTCTGACCTCAGTCATATGTGACACTGGAGGGATCTGCTGTTTGGCGTCCGCGAAGACTAGGACATGCCCAGCTCAATCAGCACTCTGTCCCTGGCGCCCAGCAGGGGCTGACACAGCAGGGTCAGGTCAGCTCAGTGGGTGCAACCACCACTGTGCATCCGCCCCCAATCCTGCCCTCTCCACTGAACTCTGGATTCAGAGACAAGCACCTGCCAGGTGGCTCAGCCCAATGCCCCACAGGCTTCAAAATGTGTCACTCAATTCCTGGAGCATTCCCATGGGGCTTGAGCTGTGCAGAGCCCCAGCCTGGCACCTGGACACAAGAGGATGGAAACGCGGACCACCACCCATCTAGCCTGACCTGCTCCTGACTTTCCAAGTTCAAAGCCCACTACCGCCGGCCGCACGGCCTACCCTTCCTCTGCAGTCCAGCACCAAGCGGCCCCACCCCACCTGCTCCTGACCCTGGGGGAGGAACAGGTGAGATGAGGAAGGAGAAAGAGCCTCAAACACTGAGCCACTGGGCCCATGGGAGGGTGCTCCCTCTCCCACTACCCACTCAGCCCCTCCAGCCCACACTCACATCACCCTGCAGAAGTGCTGGCACCAACCCAACCACTCGGATCGCCAGAGCTGAGCCTGATCAGGGGGGTGCCATGGGGCGTGCAGACCACAGACACCCCACTTGTCCAAGGTGGGATGCTCGGAAGCACTGTACAGGGAGCAGGGGCTACGGACCCAGCATTCACTCACCACAGGCTAAGCACCACGTTCAATTTATTCCCCCAATGCTCTCCAAAACCCTACCCACAGTCTAGGAGAAGTAAACCGAGGCACAGGGAGTAACCACTAGCCTGAGGTCACAGAGGCAGAAGGGGCCTCCCTTCTTCTGGGCCCACACTCGCCCAACTCCACAGGCAGCTCTCGGCAAGCTAAGGGTTTTGCACGAATGCCATTATTCTGCCCAACAGCAGATGAGAATACGAGCAGAGGTTACATCACCCAGCGGGTGAGTGGCAGAGCCAGGTGAACGCCAGCGGTCAGGTCCGGGCTGTATCCACTATGCCATACACCTCAGGGAAGCGCATCGTGCTGAGGGGGACCAGGGTCAGGCTCCCTAGGTTCAAATCTGGGGTATAGCACCAAGGAAGGCTCCACTGAGCCTCAGTGTTCTCATCTGTGAAATGGGGAGAGCACTCGCACCTTCTGCAGAGGGTGTAGATGAGAACAATCTGTGCAGAGTGCGGACGTAAGACGGGGCCTGAGGCCAGGCCTGGGCCAGCACTAGGGGTGGTCCGTCAGTGCCGCAGTGACTGCAGACCCCTCGTGGACACTCGGCTCTGACGCAGACAAGGGAGGAGAGCGACCTACTCAAGGTCACTCGGCCGGGAAAGGGCAACGCACACTGGGAACCCAGGTCTATCCTAGCGCCCAAATCAAGCCCCTGACCACGTCATTTCCTGACACAACAGGCAGGCCTCCAAACACACCAGCAGCAGGCTCCTCCCTGCTTCACACAGCTGTTCTCTGCCCGAGGGGCTACCTCCCGTCCTCAGCTCTAAAGCCTCCCCTCCCCTCTGAAGACGGCCCTGGACCCCCCATAACCAAGCAATCTCTTCTGGCGCCAGCAGTCACCTCTGCCTCGGCAGGAGGACCATCACTGCCTCGGGCACCGCTGTGCCCCCAGCACCGACCACAGGGCGTGGCAGAGGAAGATCTTGCGGAGGGAGTGGGTGACACCCCACAGGCAGGAGCCTCCTGAGGCAAAGTCAGACTCACCCCTGGGTGAGTTTGGCACAGGGCAGAGGCTCAGGGATAAACTGATTCACAAATCCAAAGACTACTGTGCCTTCCTGTCTCCCAAACACAGCTCTGGCTCTCCCTACTCCCGGTTTCCATCTGGTCTTAAGAGGACCGACCAGGATCCCACATCAGCACTGGACAGTGGCACCTGACATCAGTGAGAACGCATTTAAGGTTCACAACTCCAGACTACGCACGCTTACAGTTTCAGGGCCCTACCCTTTTATCAAGGAAAGGAAGTTGCCTTCTAGGTTCCTGAAATGTTTCTTTTCCAGATAATAAGGTCTGTTAAATTTTATCAAGTGCTTTTCCCCTCTAGTCATACAATTGATTTTTTTTTTTTTCTTGGAAGAGAAAGGCAGATCAAAACATTAGCTTTATTACACAGAAAGTTGGACCAGAGGGTGGTTGACCTACTGGCAGAATCCTCCTTCCTGCCACCACCCTCACAAAGGAAGAGACTCACCCCGCCACAAGCGACGTGGAGCCCCAGATCCCTCGGGTAGGCAAATCCCAAAGCAAGAAGATCAATGAATAATCTCTTTACTGCTTAATTGTAGTAATGGCCACCTCTAGAAAACAGCCTGTGGCTAAGGGAAGGTGGTCAAGAGCAACTATCCCCGTGTCTGCAAGGCCTTCGTTTCCACAAGGAGGAGGCAGTACAGGGAAGGAGGCGCCTAGACTCTGGAATCAAAACACCTCACTGGGAATACCACTAATCATGCCCCTGAGCAAGTTTTGACTCGTTTTGTGCCTCGGGTCACAGTTTCCGCAAGCAGCGGATAGCAAACCTATTCAGTAAAGGGCAGGTAGTAAATATTTTCAGTTTCTCGGCCAGGTGGTCTCTGTCACTACTCACCTTAGCCACCACAGCACAAAAGCAGCCTAGATGATGCGCGAGCAAGCACAGCTATACCGATAAACCTTTATTTAAAAAACAGGCAGTGGGCCGTATCTGGCCCCCTAGTTGTCACTTGCCAACCCTTGTACTACGGGACTGTCACAAAGATAAGCAGATGATCCACGGAGCACACTTGGGACAGTGCCTGACACAGTAAGCGTTGGCAAGTGGGTGGTCTCCTTAGGTAATTAAAAATGAGTTAAAACACATCAAATTTCCCAGGAACAGGCACAAAAAAACGTTCTGGAGCTTATGTGGGAGATGGTCCCACACATGTATTCACAACATAAAGTCACCAGGCTGTACACATGAAGAATGTCAGTATGCATCTTCCCTCGACTTTTAAAAAAGTTAGAGACGCAATGAATTTACCCAAACCATTATGATGGCACTGGAGACAAGCCCGGAACCCAGTCCAAGTCCCGAGGTGCTGCCCCAAGACTCCATATCCCCCGATTTGCAAAGTGCTGACTCAGTTTCTAAAAGGCGTCCTTCAGTGCGAAGCCTCAGCCAGCAGAACCCCCCATTCTCTAACCCCAAGGGCCTGGCTTACTCCCTTCACTCCCAGCGCACACCAGTGCTCACCCCATCTTTGCCAGAACAACGCCAGGGGCCTGAGACCCGGGCCTCCCAGCTCAGCTACAGCAGCACGGGCTCCTCCAACCCCACTGTGCTCTGCACACTCCAACAGGGCCTCAGAGGCCCGAATCCTCACACCCCATCTGCTGGCCACAGGGATGAGCAAACCACAGCCTGTGGGTCGAGTCCGGCCTGCTGCCTGTTTCTGTACAGCCGGCAAGCTTTTCAAAGTTGTCTCGTGACACGTGAGTACCACAGGAAAGCCGCATGTCGGTGTCCACAGACGTCAAGGCGCATGGGACACAGCCACGCCCATTGGTTCAGGTGGCGGCTGCGGCTTTCACACTGCAGCCACGGACACAGTCACTGCAACTACTTACGGCCTGCACAGCCCGTGTTCACTATCTGCCCTCACCAAAGGCTCTGCCAGCCCTAGGTCTGCTATCTCATCTGCCAACCCAGGAGGATACTGACACGGCTGTGGGCAACGGCCCAGAGCACAGGCGAACAGAAACACTGAAACAAAAAAGGAGAGAACGCCCAGGTGCGGGAGCCCACACCAGGAGCTTTCCTGACAAACCGCTGACCCGCGCGTGCGCACACATGCTCAGTGACCCAAGGTCGCAGAGCCGGAGGCCCCTCGCTTCCCACAATACCCTTGTTCTGGTCGAAGCTCTGCGACTTACGACCTGTGAATCTTCAAGCACATCAATCCACCCTCTCTGGGCCACCTCTACCAAGCAGGGAGAACACCCAACTCCCAAAGGTTTGGGGGACTGGACGAGAAGACGAGTTGATTCCGAAGCACTCACACCGCTTCCCAAATAGCTCCAGCTGGGCTGGAGAGGGGAAGGTGGGACAAGAACCCCACTCACCAGGCACATAGACAGAGGGGTTCTCCGACATGCCAGGCAGGGGCTGGTAGTCATGAGGCCTGCGGATCTTCAGCGACTGGCCCTGAAAGATGATGCCATCGAAGGCCATAGCCTGGGTGGTCTCGTCCACTGAGCGGAACTGCAGGAAAGAGAAGGGGGTGGTGAAGGGCACGGCCGAGTGGCCGGACCAGCCCCCCAGCCCCTGGGAGCTCTGGACAGCAAGCCAGTGGAGAAGAGAGCGCAGAACGGCCCAGGGAAAACAAAGGCTGCTGCTGGGTGCGGGAGCCGAAGCAGCATGCACGCCCAGTCCACCCCGCACCCAGCTCACCTCCAAGAAGGCAAAGTTCTTGTCCTGGTTAATCTGCACAGCCAAGACCGGGTTGCCGGGGGCCTGAGTCAGCCCCCCGAGGCGCATCTGGGCGTTGAAGAAATCCATCATGGCCTCCTGCAGAGGGAATAGGAGACAGGGGGGGGCGGGGGAGGGAGGTGGAGAGAGGAGGGGAAGGGTGAGAGAGGGAGACACAGAGGGGTTTGGGGGTAAGGGGAGAGGGAGGAGGGATGAGGGGGTGGGAGGGGGCGGGAACAGGGGAATACAGTGGGCATAGAGTCCACGGTAGGAAAAGAAGCAGGAGAAAATGAAAGACAACAGGGAGGAGGCAGAGGCAAGCGGCAGCCAGGGGCCAGGAGGTGAGACAGGAGGGTGGGGAGAGCCACAGGGGCCCCAACCACAGGAAAGAGAGAGATGAAGAGAGCGTTCACAAAAGATGCAGGAAAATCACAACAGGACAGGAGAAAAAACACAAACCAGTGAAACAAGAAGACAGAACACATAAGAAAGAGAAAAGTCCAGCAGCGACAACAACACGGAGGTGGTAGGAAAGTGGAGCGCAGCAGCAGGACAGAGAGCAGAGCAAAGGGACAGAGGGGAGGGGCGGAGGGACGCAGGGCGGAGGGAGAGGGGGCAGGGTGGGCGGGAGGGGAGAAGAAAAGAGTGATGTGGAGGGATCTGGCCCTGGAGTCCGGGGGCTGGTTTATCAAATGTAGCAAAGTGCAGGTTGAGAAAGTCAGAATGGACCTTACTTGCCTTCGACGATGGTAGCAAACTTTTTGTTGCTACGAGGGATCTCAGCCCCACAATATTTCACTTTAAAGAGAAATGGAAACAACTCTTTGATCTCGGGATTCTCAGGGGGTGCCACGGGAGGGGGTGGGGAAAGGGGAAGGGGAGAGGAGGGGAGGGAGGTGGGGGTCAGGGCGATCAAAAACAAAAGAGCAGCGACCACGGGAGGGATGTGGGAGAGGATGGGGACAGGCGGCAGAGAACGAGAGGCGTGTCAGAAAACACTGAGGGGAGCGTGCGTCTGTGTGTGTGTGTCCGAGTCTCCCTCTCTGTCTCTCTCGATTCAGATTCGGATTCGTAGGTACGTTCTGTGTGTGCTTGAGCCCTGGGTTGCTGGAGGAGGTTGGGGGAGGGGAAACGGGAGAGGGGAAGAGGAGGGAGGGAGAGGGCCACCCCCAGCCCGGCCCCTGGCTGGCTCAACTCCATCGGTCCGTCTGGGAGGGGGCCGGGGGGTCTTGCAGGAGCAGAGTCTGACCCGTGCAGGTTGGGGAAGGGAACGGAGGAGAGGAGCGGGTGGGAGTCGGGAGAGGGTAGGGCAGGGTATGGGCAGGGGAGGGCAGTACCTCAGTTATGCCAAAGGGGATGTTGCCCACGTAGAGGCGCCGGGCCTGTCTGGTCATCTGGCTCCCGACCACGGGCACCGGCGTCGGGGTCACGGCCAGACCATCAGGGGTCATGGTGGGGAGAAGGGCGGTGGCTGGAATCTGACCCGCGGCTTCAAGAGGAACGGAACAGGATCAGACGGCATCAGGGCAACCCTGGCCCCGCACCCCAGGACCGCCCCATGCACTCCAAGAGCCCCCTGTCCTCGTCTACGGTAGCGGGGCCGGTGCCCTGACAGGCTCAGATGGACCAGCTCAGCCACAGCACCCGCCCCGAACTGCTGCCTCTGAGAAGCCAGGCATCCTGACAGCGGCCCAATGGAGGCCTCATCCCCACTCCCCCACGGGGATTTCAAAGAGGCAGAGGCTGAAAGCCCACAGCACAAACCTCATTTGCCCCTTCCCCCCAAGAATGGGGGTCTGCTTCCTCAACCACCAGGAGCAGAAATGCAGAACAACGAATGACAGAGCGGCGGCCAGCGCCTACCTTGCATAGCCTTATACTGCATGGGCGTGATGTGCTCGAAGCCGGGCGGTGGCACGTCCCAGTATTTACGGACCTTCTTCTTCTTCTCATGGCGAGGGGAACGACTGGGGGAGGGGGAAGGGAGAGCGGGGCAGGGCGACCTCAGTCTGACCAAAGGTGGGCCTGCGAGCCCCCCAGGCTCCCCTTGGCTTCCCACCAGTAACTCAGCTCTCTCCAGGAGAGAGAGGATTTGGGTCAGGACCGCGCCCAAGCGTGGGGGAGCGTGCTCGTTTCAGGGCAGGTGGAATCTCTTCCCCAGTGCCTGGGCCAGGGCTGGACAAGGGCAGGGCAGGATGCACGGAGGGAGGCAACGGGAGCGGACGTCAGGGGAACGGACAAGAAGAGAAGCTCACATCAGTCCACCGTGCTCCTCTTTAGCGCCTCTGGTCAAAGGTTTGCTGGTGGGGGAGGGAAAGGCATGGGGAGAGTGACTTGGGACCCTCGATCCCCCACACACCACACCCCCCCAAGGGCACTGAGCCCCGAGGCCGGGGACAGGGCCGAGGCAAACAGGGGGCAAGCAGGCCCCCTCGGCCCTGCCAATCCCCCCCAAAACCCCCCACCCCAGGAAAGAGGAAGGGAAAAAGGGCCAGACAGACCACTTTCAGGTCGGAGACACTAAAATGGAAGGAGACAGAAGGACTGTCACCTACCCCGCCCTCCCTCACCTAAGGCAGCAGAGGGAACAGAGAAGGGAGCCTAGGAAGGGAGGAGGCATGAGAAGAACAGAAAATCAACATCTCAGAACCAGAAAGGGGCCCGGGGGGAGATGTTGGCCAGCTCCAAAAACTCCCTTTTCCCGGGAGGCGGCATGCAGCCCTACCCTGAAGACAAGAGTCCCACAGAGAACCAGAGAAAGAGTAGAAAAGAAGGAAAGACCCTCACTCAGGGAAGGGGGGGAGCCCCTTCTGAAGGAAGAGGCAGAATCAACACTCTGTCTCCAGACTCGCCCCCAACAACCCACCGGAAACTATGCGAAATCAAAGAAACAGGGAAAAACCTGAATTCAAGACAGATCAGCAACAAACCCCTCCCCTAGTTACACACAGAGAGAGAGGCCACAGAGGCCCAGGGACACAGCAGCACACACAGTCTAAGTGTAGGGACACCCCCACTGCTCCCCTCCCAGGCTGGCTCCCCCCATCCGTGCCCAGCGGAGGTCCCCGAGCCCTGGTACCTTCTTCGCCTCCTGTCGCGGGAGGCGCTCCGCTGGTCCCGGTTTCGCCGGTCCCGGCTCCGGCTCCGGCGCTTGCGGTCCCGGCTTCGAGAACGGCTGTGGCTGCGCTTCCGGTGGCGGTTCTCCTTATCCCGCTCTGGGCAAGGGTGGGGGGCAGGAGGATGAGCTGAGGGAGGACCCGGCCCAGCCCACCCTCGCACTGGTGGCTATGACCCAAGCCCCAGGAAGGCCACCCCCAAAGGGACGGGATTTGATGGAGGAAGGGAGAAAGCAGGCTTCCTGGGTCCACAAGTGAGTCCAGGGACCTGGGGACCAGGGGGATGGGAGCTGGTTACCTGAGGGGACAGGGCCTGGAAATGCCCCCGGGGTGTAAGATACCTGAGGATGCTCAGGAGGAGCTGGGGAGCCAGAGAAGACAGAGGAGGCTGGCTCCTGGTCCCCCTCGAGGGCTGAGGGGCCTGACCCCAGGGTCGTCCCTGAGAGGGGCAGGGCTAGAGGCTGGGGAATCAAGAGACCCAATGATGTTTTCCTGAAGGGACCCAGTGACCCCTTAGGAAAGACCTCCTCAACCAGCTGGCACCCACAGCCCCACCATCAGGCCTGGGGAGTCAGGTGCCAGGCAGGATCTCATATCCCCAGGAAGTAGGCAAACCCAACCCATACCTTCCCAGCCAGGTAAATAACGCAGGCCACCCTCCCCAGAGGCCCCTCTTTCTGAATTTGGAATGGGGACAGATACCCTGCCCACTGCCCCACCCAGACCTGAATCCCAAACCACCCCACCCTGCCAGCTCACTCCCTCAGTCCCTCAGCCTCACAGCCCTGGGCTGGGGGGGCATGTTGGGGGCTGGGGCTGGGGGCTGGGGGCCAGGGGCCAGGAATTTCTCTTGGAGCTATCCGCCAGCTCTAGACCAGCCTCCAGTCATCCTTCAACCCCTCACTGGCCTGGGGGTGGTGCCTAAGAACAAGCACAACCTTGCCAACAAAACCACAGACACCACTGCCACCAACAGACCTCTCAGCCTGTGAAGGAGGTGCAGGCTAAACCAGGAACTCACGCGCTGCACTGTACTCTGTTTCCTTGGTTCAAAGACACCACTGACTCAACTCCCTGTCAGCCACATGTTAACGTACCTATAAACTCCACCACGTGTCTGGGGACAGGAGGCGGAAGAGGCCATAAGCAGAGCGCGTCCAAGCGAACTTTAACCTCATCCAGTGTTTTGTGTTGTTTTTATGATTTAATTAAATATGAACTTTTTGTAAATGCATCTCAACATCAGAATCACTAAAAACCCAGGAAAAATATGCACCTTACAAGGGAAAAAAACACAGTGGCAAACACTGGGACGCTTCCTGAAACCCTGCTGAATAGCTTCACTTGCACTTGATCCTTGGGAAAACACGCTGGGGGCTCCCGTTACAGAGAGGGAAACTGAGGCGCGGGGTGGTCACACGACTGGCCCAAGGCCAAAAAGCAAGAACGTGGTGAAGCCTGAATGTTCATCCTGTCATGTCAGTGAGTTCAGTTAAGCACCAGGCTACGTTTCTAAACGCAGGTCAGGCAGAACACTCCAGGATCCGGCTGAAACCACTAATAACAATGAGATTATCTCCTTGCACGTAAAACAAAAAAATAAACACTGGCAAGACAAGCGGACGGTCAGGGGCCCGGGCCAGCAGTGTGAAGTAGGAGGGAGGCACTCAGGCATGGCACTGGGCACAGGGAGGAGCGCTGGCCTGGGGCTTTGGGCCTCTGGCTCCACGCTTGTGAGATGGGCAGCCCCAAGTGCCTCTTCTGCTGCTAAGGCTCCAAAACAGACAAGCAGGCAGACAGACACCGACACAGAGGGAGCAGTGACGCCAGCTGGGTACCTGGGACCCAGGCAAGGAAATTAATTCCCTGCAAACACAGGTACTGCTAGGCAGGGGCTGAAGCTGGGAAGAGGCCAGCCCACAGACACAAACACGTGGGCAGAGCTTCCCCCTAAGGCAAGAGCTCCCCCTCCCAGACACACACTGATCCCGGACAGATCAGAACAGAAAGGGAGCTTCAGCGGCTCAAAACGCTGTGGCCACCTTGTGGGATCAGCGCCACCAACACAGATGGTCCAGGGCTGAAGGACTGGCCTCCACATACCAGTGGGGACAAGAACCCAGGGGCACGGCAGCAAGAGCCTCAAAGAAGGGCTCAACCAGCTCCACCTGGCGGACCAAGGTACTGGAACCTGGCCTTGCAGCCACCAGGCCTCAGGGTCAGTTTCAGCTTTCCTGCTTTCCAACTGCATAAAACCACGAAAAAGCAATCGAACCTGTTAACACTCCGCTTTCTCTTTTTTAAACGAGGATCATGTCTACCCACCAGGTGTGTGAAGACTTGGCAGAATGACATTTGTACAACACCTTTCCCTGCCATTCCTCAACTTGGACACCATCTCTGAGGGAGCCGAGGACCTGCCTCTACTTCCTAAGAACGAGCTCACTACGCTACAGATGATTTCACAGTAAGAAATACCACTTATTAGACACTTAGTGTATACAAAACCACACGCCACACACTTTACATATGGTATCCCATTTAATCTCAGCTCTGCCTCTAACCAGGCCTGGGACAGTTTTTAAACTTTCTGAGCCTGTTTCCTTCTCTGTTAAATGAAAAAAAATCATTTCAGCCTCACAGAGCTGTGACAATGACCCACTCAGAAAACACCACACAAAGAGCTTAACAAAAAACGCTAGGAGTTTACCTATCACTGCTACCACCCTTATTAATTCCGAAAAATCAGTAACAAAAAAACAATAACAATCAATCCACAGACGAAACAAACAAGCACAAAAATATTCAAGTAGCAGAGCTACGAGGCAACAAAGTAGACATGTAAACCAGGTACGCCCAGCTCCCAAGCCTGCGCTGTTAGGCGACACCTCACGTAAATGCAGACGCCCCGCGGGCACCCATCAACGTGGCTTCTTCCCCAGGCGCTGTCTCCTCACCCAGCCGCCCCTTACCCAACTCTAGGCTGGATTCGAAAAAGAACTGCTGCGCCCCTTCTCAAGCCCCCCACCTTCCCTCAGCCTAAGTTTCTTCACTCTTAAACCGAAACAGAGCGACAAGAGGGATTTCTTAACTAGCGACTTTCCCAATTCTAATAATCTTGGAGCCTCCAAACTGATCGGCACCTGCACGGCCCGGTGCTAACTCGGCATCCCGAGGAGGACTTGCCTCTCACCCTCCCCTGCGATTCCCCACTGGACCAGATCCCCCTGCGCGCTCAGAGCCTGTTTCCTCATCTCCACGTTCAGGCGATTTACGAGGCTGACTCTAGGTGCCTCGAGCCTGGGGTTGGACGGGACGCGGGGCTTGTGTCCAGCTGGGGCGGGATGAGGGACGCCCCCTATTGCAATGGTGGGAACATGTAAGGAGAGTGCCCGCGCGTGGGAGGGACACTTTAGGAAGACACGAGACGCCCCCCTTTCAGGAGAAAACCCGCGTGCGTCCCCCGCGTTGACCCGAGGCGCCCCACGACCAGAACCAGGGCGGGGATCCCGGCGGGCGCCTCCGCAGGACACGGCGCAAAGGGCGACAGCGGGAGAAGGCCGGCCGACCCCGCGCCCTGCCCAGCCCGCGCCCACGTGAAAAGGGGGGGGCTCACAACCGCCATTTTGGAACAAAGGGGGCGTGGAGAGCCGAGACGCGCGCCCGGCCGGAAGCGGAAGTGCCCAGGCATCGGGAGAAAACGAGGGATTTCGGGACCCGATACGTATATATCATCTCCTTTCTGTATTATTAAAAAAAAAGACCCTGCGAGCGGACGACCGGCGAGCCCGCGCCGCCTCCGCCGGGACCACGTGGGGCGCGGAACCGAGCGCGGCGCGCATGCGCCCAGGGCCCGCGCCCGCCGCCCCCTCCCCTCCCGCGCGCGGCTGCACGCCGGACGGTCACGTGAACGAGGCGCGCGCCGGGACGAGGGGGGGCGCCGCGCGGCCCTGAGAGGAGGGGGAAGCAAGGGGGAAAATGGCGGGGGCCGCGGAGAGAAGCCAAAAGCCGCCCCGCCCGCCGCCTCGCACCCCCGGCGCCCTCACCTTGCTTATTCTCGTTGAGCTGCCGCTCGAACTCGTCGAAGTCCGACATGCTGAGGCGGCCGCGTAGGGCCCTGTGCAGCTCTCGCCTCGCCTTGCCGCCCGCCCGCTCCGGCCGCTTCGGCTACTTCCGCCGCTCGCTTCGGCTACTTCCGGCCGCCGCCGCTCCGCCGCCTCCTACCTAATCAAGCCCAGGCCGCCCGCCCGCCCCGCCCCGGCTCCGCCCCCTCTCTCCCCGCCCGCCGGCCCTCCCCCCCAGAGCCGGCTCCGAAACGAGTCGGCTACTTCCGGACCGTAGAAGAAGGAGTTGGGAGCGGCAGCTTCGGCTGCTTCCGAAAACACCCGAAGCGAGGGTTTCGCCGGCTTGCCAGGTTTTCGTAACTTTTCGGAAATTAGCTCCTCAATGTTCGAGTGTTTCCGTAGGTCCTCGCGTTCCTCTGCGCCCAGCCCTCCCCCTCAAGAGTTCGGCTTCTTCCGGCAACTCAAACCGTCCCAGTCTTTGGCAGCGTCCACAGATTTTTCCTGCTCTTCTCCGCTGGCGCTGTCCAAACAATCGTCTACTTCCGACAATCCTAACCGTCCCAGGCCTTGGCACTTTGCGAAGGTTTCCAGCGCCCGCCCTCGGGCTCTGCCAGAGATTAAACTCGATTCCAAGCTTCGGCTCTTTCCGGAGATTCCACTCGCTCTCTCCTCCCTCGACGGAGAACTTCGGCTTCTTCCGCCACCGCTTCGGGACGGCCTCAGTCAGGGGAGACAGCTTCGGCTTTTTCCGTCAGCACTTCGGCCCCTTCCGGCTTTGGGTACCGAAAAGGGAGGGAGGACGGAGGCGAAGTGGGTCAGGGGAAGGTATACGGAGAAGGGGCGGGGTCCCGGCTCTCGGCACCTGGCTCTCCGGGTGGGGAGTGTGGAGGAAAAGAACGGCCGATCTCGCAGAAGGCCTAAGAAGGTTGCGCGAGACAAAAGTAGCCCGTAGGGTGACGAGTGCGCGCGACCGCTGCGGAGGTTGGTAGCGCGGCTTTGTGCGCTTGCGCAGAGTGGTAGAGGAGGGGCGCGAGATGGGCTTTTGCGCCTGCGTAAAGGCCAGTCTGAGGCGCGGTTTGACTGCTCCGGAAGGGGGCGGGTTTCAGAGCCCCCAGCGCGCGTGCGCGAGACGCTCCCTCCCTCCAGGGAAGGTACTGAGTTCCAGACCGTTAAGCAAGGCTGACCTCCTGGTTGCCGTAGCAACCGCGTAAGCGTGCCCGCTCCTCTCCGGACGCGCAGGCGCAGCAGGCGACATAGGGGGCACTTCCGGGAGACAGATATGTCGCATTATCGCCTCCTGGCGGGCGAGTGAAAACCTCCGCTCAGAGATGCTCTGTTCTCTCAGGTGGCCGCCTCCGCTAGAGGACATTGAGTCCCGCCTCCTGCTGCCGCGCCCCGAGTCCAAATAGCCCACCCGGTAGAGTTCAGGCCTCTTTTCCGGAGCTCTGCCCCTCCGAGTTCCCCGGGGCACAGCTGCTTCTCCCCCTCCCACCCCGCCTCCGGGGGGCTAATTACACCCTGTCTCCCCAGCCTCCCCGTTTCTCGCCTGACCGCCCGCTCCCTGGAACCCCTTAGAGCCCCCATCTCCGTGGCAACGGCCACCCCCTCCCGCTAAGAGGCGGGGGCCTAGTTTATTCCAAATTTTATCGTTTCTTTTTAATTTAAATTCTCTGAATAATTCTGTTTCACGTGGAGTCGGGGTTGGTCCTGGAATGCGGGTGGGGAGCTCCGGGCACGGCAGGCTGGGCGGGCCGGCCTCTCCTCGGGGCTGGGGCGGAGACGGGGTGTGGAGAGAGCCCCGGCCCGGCGGAGTCCCGCAGTTTTCCCAGGAGGAAGGACCCAGTGAGAGCAGGACGGTGCAGCTCAAGTGGAAGGGGTGCCAGTGTTCAAGAAGGGACAGAAACCAGCCCCTGGGCAGTAGTTCGTGGGAGCCTGGCTAAGTGAGATCCCCCCCACCACAGGGAATGCGGAGGAAGGGGAGGATGCTGGGAATGTGGGAGGCAAGGGGGGCGGATCTATATACAAGGGACCTGGGGCGGGAGTGGGGGTCTGCAGGAGGAGAGGCACACGCCGCCCACCCGCGAGGCCCTCGAGAGGGGCACAGCACTCATGCACACGCTCGCCCGGGTACCGGAGGGGCGGAGTGGGGGCCGGCGGGGGTGTCCCGGCCAGGTGGGGCAGGATCACCGCTTGAAGCGGTAGGTGATGGGAAGCAGCAGCTTGCTCTTCTTGAGGGCCTGCACCTTCTTGAGGGTCTCGTCGTCAAGGGCCAGGAAGCAGCGGCGCGAGTACTCGAGCAGACGCTCCTTGGAGGGGTCGAACTCTCCCACCTCCGCCAGCTTCTCGGGGGCCACGATGAGCAGCTCGGCGATGGGCGTGGTCAGCGCCACCGTGTTGCGGTCCACGCGGTGGTGCTCAAAGGCCCGAGACATGCTCTTCAGCTTCTGGAAGGTGCCCAGGATCTTCTTATAACGGCAGAGGACTCCATCCGCGTCCTTCACTGCAGGACCAAGGGGGTGCATAGAGAGAGAGACATGAGGGAACGGAGAGACACGTGAGGGTAGATAGAGATAGACACCGGGGGAGATGTGGAGGAAGCCGGACACAAACGGGAAGGCAGATGCAGAGGACAAGACAGAGATGGGGTGTGGGGACACAGGACAGGGATGGGGACAGGGAAGATAAGCGCAAGCAGAACAGACAGGTGAAGAGTGACGAGGAGCCCAATACAGGAAGAGCCAGGAGAGCAAAATGGAAAACAGGAGGAAAGCAGGTGAAATTGTCCAAGAAGGTGAGAGAAATGGAGACAGAAGGAAAATCGGAGGAGGCAGGGCCCAGAGAGGAGGAGGGAACATGAAGGAGAGGGTGGGCTAAACGGTGAGCTCTCAGCCCACCTGAGCCATCACGCCTTACCTCCTTAGTGACAGGAACCTGAGGGTCAGGAAAGTCAAGGAGGCCTCTGGGGACCATGGTGAGGGGGGACCAGCATGTAAAGACTAAGAGAGGACCACACATGGAGACTGGACAGGGTCTGGTCTGTTTACAGACGGAGAGACTGAGGCTTGGGGAGGAGAAGGGAGGCCCTCTGTGGAGGTCACACAGCAAGTCCCCGGCCCAGTCCCCTGGAGCCCCCACCTCCTTTGCCTCGCTTACCCCGCTGCCTCTCCCGGGCCTTAGGCCTCCCGAAGCGCCTCCGGCCAGCACCTCCCTTCTGCTTCTGCCTCTTCCTCTCCACGTTACTGCCTTCTTCAGATGCTCCACTGAGCGAGGAGGCGGCAGACTCAGGGTCCGAGGCCTCACCCCCGGCCCCACCTCGGCCGTCACCCTCAACCCGCCGGGGCCCAGGCTTCACTCGGCAGTGGTCCTCTGGAGGGAGGTAGGGAGAGACACGCACACATGTGAACTGAGGGAACGGGAGGGAGGAGGAGCAAGAGGTCTGTCTGCAAGGAGGAGGTGGAGGTCATGTCACACAGGTCCCCAGGCAGGGGGGCCCCCAACCAGGGCTGAGGCCCCGAAGGAGACAGATGAGCAGGAAGTACAGTATAGATGCTGAGGTCCCTACCGAGACGGCTGGGATTGGGGGGCGGGACAGGGGAGGTCGAGCTGCAGACGGTTGAGGATGCTCAGCTAACTCCTAAACTCGGTGGCAAGAAGTCTGGGGGAGGGGTGGAGTGGACCAAGACAGGACCGGGGACCTCAGGAGAGCCTGGGACGCTATGGGGTTCCCACAGTGGAGGAGGGTTTTTCTGGGGAGCCAGTGGGACCTCCAGAAGAGTAGACTCTATAAACCTGGGAGGCAGGCAGAGATTGGGGTGGGGGTTCAGATCCTAAGAGAAGTCTCAGGCTCTGGGTCCAGTGGGCTGGGAAGGGCAGGCACTTGCCTTCTCCCAGACAGAGGGAGCGGCTGTGGCTCTGGCCACGGCCCTCCAGAAGGTGGGTTGGGGGGAGGTCTGGTGTCGGGGTTCCCACTGAGAAAGTCCCCTGGGCCCAATCATCCTGGGTAGGTTCCCATCAATGTGGGGAGACAGCAGTACATCCCAGCAACCTGGGCTCGAAGTGGTTCCGGAGCAGAGGGTCCCCAATAATGGAGCAGTTAAAAAAACACAGGCCCCCTTGCCCAGGTTTTGGGTTGAATTCACAGAGAGGGATGCGGGATTTTGAGGGAGCCGGGCAGGGGCTGAACACCAGGAGGGGGAGAGTAGAGGTTGCATTGCCCAAAACAAGGCGAAAGATTTGGCAAAGAAAAGCGCCGACTATCCGCAGAAGGGGATGCCTAGTGTTCAAAGTCCATAACACACGGGGCACAGGGTCCTCGCCAGAAGCAGTAATAGAGCAGGAAGGAAGCTGGGCTTGAAGTCCTGCAGACGGCCACAGGGTAAAGATGCCAGGTCCCCACTGAGCCACTGAAGGATGACTGTGTGGGTGAGAAAGATCCCATGTCCCTGAGAAGGGTGGGAGCTGGGTTCCAGGGCCCAGGAGTGAGACAGGAGGGGACTGGCTCATGCTGCGCCCTCACCTGCATCCATACGGGCAGAGGAGATGAACTTGTCCAGCTGACACCGCAAGAAGTCCCTCTCCTCCTCCAGGTCCTCAATGCGCTTCTGCAGCCACGAGTTCCTCTCCAGGGCCATGTGCAGCTGGGCCCTGACCCCGTTCATCAGGGCCACTGGCGGCGATGCGGCCTCCGGAGGCTCTAGGGAGAGCCGGGGACCCCAGTCACACCTGAGCCTCGAGGGCTCTGCATCCCAACTGACTCAAATCCCTCTGCGCCCGCCTCCACAGCTCACCCTCGAAGTTTCCCCGAGAAGGACTCAGACTGTAAAAGAGCTGTGGCTCTAGGTGGGGCGTCTCGTCGAAGGGGATGGAGATCTCGAAGGCCTCATTGTCCTTCTTCACTGGAGACGAGAGGCCGAGGGTCACCGCAGGGAAGTCACCGGGCCCCTGGGACCAGCCCCCAACCCCCGCCCTGGAGAGGAAAGGGCAGGGATGGGCAGAGCGGCTGTGGGACCAAGGGTGGGGCAGGGCCCCAGCTTCCTCACGTGTCCTCTTCCGGCTGTTTCGGTCATTCATGGCGCGGCCTCCAGCGGACCCGGGCAGCTGAGCGCCTCAGGGGCACTGGACAGAAACAGCAGCCATAGATGGAGGAACACAGATGGACTCCTCGGGGACATCCCGGGGGAGGCGGGGCCCGACTCAGGATTAGGGGAGAGGTGCTGAGTGCCGGGACTCCTGGGTCTGATGGAGGCGGGAACCCAGACCCCCAGGCACACCTGGGGTTCCGAACTCCGAGACTCGTAGGGAATGAGGGGGCTGGGGGCTCAGATACCTAGGTACTGACGGAAAAAAGAGCTGGGTTCCCCATGGAGTCGACACAGCGGGGACATCCTGGCCTGAATGGGACGGGCCCTCATCACGGGTCACCTCGGGGCCAAAAGAAGCGAGAGGTGCAGGGGATGGGGAAACTGTGCCCCAACTTCCAGGCAGAGGGTGGGGGTCCAGCCCACGCGCGGCTCCTTCCCCCCCACAGACCCCCCCCGTGCCCCTCCCTCGCATTTGCGTGGGCGAGCAGGACCTCTCCCCCGTGGTGGGGGGTCTGGGCGCGTGCGCAGTGCGGGGGGCGGTCACGCGTGGGGGTGCACCCCCCGCCCCCGCCCTTTGTCCCACGGGTGGGAGGGGGAGCGATGGTGGCAAGGGTTCCCAGCGGGGATGCGCCAGGCCGCAGGCGCAGACGCGGCCCACCCCACTCCCGCCCGCAGGTGCCTGGGGTCCGAGGGGCCGGGGCCCCGCGCTCACCCACCCGCGCGCGGAATCCGGCCCGGGGACCGACGGCGGCGGCGGCGCCCATTCCCGGCGCCGGGGAGCGTCTGCAAAGTGTCGCGGGGAGCGGAGGGAAGCGCCCACCCACCCGCTGGCGGGCGGGGCGGCGAGTCTCCGAGCCGGGCGGCGGGGCGGGCCGGGACCCCAGCGCTCGCCGGGTCCGTCAGTCGGCGCGCCTCTTCGGGAGTCCCCGGCCGCAGGTGAGGCCCGCCGTTTGCGGCGGAGGCCAGGGCCGCACTTGCGCCATGGCCCCTTGCAGCACTCCCCCGCCCGCCGCGAAGCGCGGGCAGGGAACGTCACGAAATTCCCAATTCCTGGAGAGCGGCGGATCGGGGGTCCCCCGGCTGGTGGCGACGCGGAGAGGCGGGGGAGTGCAGGAGACAGCCAGGAAAGTTGGAGCACGGGGGGGGGAAGAATCCCCTTAAACTGGGATACCCTGGGAACTGGCCGGTGTGGACCCCGCATCCCGCTCCTTCATCCCCCACGCGGCATCAGACCAGACCGCAGGATTCCCAGGATAACGGGCACTGCGAGTCCCTCTCCTGAAAACAGGGGCCTAGACCCGCCACCATCACCCCCGTGTAAGCGAATAAGAGCTGGCTTTGGGACAGTCAGACCTACACCCCAGTCCTGGCCGCTCCTCCTCCCCAACCTCAGCTGACTTACCTGTAAAGTGGGCAGATTATAACCGCTTTTATGTTCGCTGTGAGGATGCAATGACACGACACGCAAAACGCTCAGCCCAGCGCCCGGCCGTAGTCAGGGCTCAAGATCTGGGCGCCGGTGGTGTTATTTGAGGTCGGACAGTGGGAGGCTGTCCCTCTCTGGGGAGTGGAGACGGCTGGTTTGTTCTTCCTCCCAAACAGAGGTCGGAAGAAGAAATGAGGCCCAGCACAGTGCCTGGCACAGAACCGACGCGCAAGGAAACCTCATTGAGAAGGCAGACGTTGATTCAGCTCCCGGCGCAGCTTTCCTGCCTCGCCGCCTCCGGCTCCCCAGTAGCATCCGTGCGCTGGAGTTTTCCCCCGCCCTTTGAGAGCGCGGCTTTAACCCTGCAGAGGGGGAGCGAAACGCCTGCCCCACGTAGCTGTGGCCACACTCCTCTCCTACCCACTTCACATTACAAACACATTGCCGCCTGGGTCAAAACGCCCAGGGGGAGGCCCCTGCCCTAGATGGGTGTTTCTCAAACTTACAAGTTCATGGACAGAGAATTCAATACAGTAGGAAGATGGAATCGGCAGTTTAAAAAAAAAATTATAGGTGAAAAAAGTATCAGTGACCTGCACATGGCAGAGGAAACTATCGTTAAACTTTTGTTTCACATATATTTTGTGTATCTGTCTACTGGGTTGCCACATAAAATGTTTCTTACAATGGATTGTGGTTTAAGAAAGTTGAAGAACACCGCTTAGATGACACAGGTCCTGAGGAGCCAAGCTAGGACTCACCCCAGTGCAAAAACCCAACCTTCCCATTCCCCAGCCAGGCGAGCTGGGCCTGAGGGGGCCAGGCACTTCCTGAGCACCCCCCCACCCCCACCCAGCCCCGGCTACGCAGGGCCGGTCCAAGCCGCTGTCCCCAAAAACAAACCTCCAGTGCTCAAAGTAGAAAACGTGTTTATTCGGTATTCAGTCTCCAGCCCTGGCTGGGGGGTGAGGGGGGTCCCTTCCCCCAACATCAACCTGGAGGCCTCAGGAAGATGGTGCGGATTCCTGAAGACCCCCACCACGATTTTCAGGCGAGAGAATAACCTCCTGCCCCTGCCGGCAGGGCTCAGCCGTGGAACAGCTGATGTCTCGAGGCCGGAGAACTCCACTCTGTGAACGTGCGGTCTTGTTCCCGTCTTATCTCCAAACACTGAGGACCCGAAGATTACTCGGGGGGCTCCTCCTTCAGGAGGCTCGGCCTGCACACGAGGTGGGCCTTTGTTTGTGTCCAGAGGCCGCATCCCAGCCTCCAGCGCTGGCGGGTGTCTGAGAGAGACAGGAGTCCAGGCTCCCCCCAGAACCCCATGGTGCCTGGGGTACCCCGCAGCCTGGCTCACGGATGCTTCCACCGAGTGTGCTTCTGCAGCGTGTTCTGCTCCATAAACCGGCTCGGGCAGTGCGGGCACTGAAACGGGCGCTCCCCGGAGTGGACGCGGCTGTGCTCGGCCAGCTCGCCCGCCTCGCGGAAGCGGCGAGGGCAGAGTGGGCAGCCGTGGGGCCGCGCGCCGGCGGCCCGGTGGATGGAGTGGTGTCGCGCCAGGTGGCTGGCCCGCTTGAATGCCTTCCCGCAGGTGTCACACTCGAAGGGCTTCACCTCCGAGTGGGTGACACTGTGGCGCTGAAGGTACGACATGTACTCAAAGGCCCGGGAGCACACGGGGCAGCTGTAGCACTTTTTCTGAGCCGAAGCCCCGTCGGCCCCGGGCTCCCGCTGAGGCTCCCCGTGTTGGTCCACCAGCACGGTGTAGGGAACGCCCTGGGTGTCAATCAGCAAGTAGTGGCTGGGCCTCGCAGGGGACGACGTTTGGGGAGATCCTGTGGAGGAGGAGGGTCCGGGTTCTGGGGACCGGCGCATCCGAGGGGGAGGGGCCTCCATGGCCTCAGCAGAGGGAAGCGCCAGGGGGTGGGGGCAGGGGGCCGGCAGCACCAGCATCCGGAGGGGTGGCTGAGGCCTGGCGGGTGGGAGAGAGGATGAGAAGGTTACGGAGAGGAGGAGCAGCCCCACGGCTCCATGCTTGCCCCCTCTATGCAGCCTGCCCAGAACTTCTGAATCCCCCGGTCTCCGTCTCTTCTCCACTCCTTCCACCCTGGGCTCCGTGACCCTGTGTAAGGCACCTAGGGTCTCCCTCCTGGGGAACTCCTCCTGTCCTCTGATCACAGCCCACTGTAGGCGCAGGCCCTCTTCGCCACTCGAGGCACAACCCGGAACTCGCTCCCTCGGCCCCCTCTGTGCCCTCCTCGGGTCACGGGGTGCCCCTCTACTCCGGCTACCCCGCAGGGCGTCTCTGCCCCACCCAGTAGCCCTCCGGATCCCTGCACCCTCCTCTACGCCCCTGCCCCCGGTGTGGGTGTGGGCCCGTCCTCCATACTCCACCCAGAAGCATTTTCCACCCCCCTACCTACGCCCCAGCTTCTCCAACGGGCTGCCACGTCGGGACCCCCAAGTCCCCACCTGCCCCCTGGCCTCCTCCCTGAACTCCTCTGGGCCCCCCGCCCGGCCACCTTCAGTTCTCCAGCCCACGCCCCCCACCCCCAGCTCTCTCTAGGGCCCCGCGCTCCCGAGGGGTCCCCCCCAGCCCGCGGCCCCGGCCCTGGCGCCTTTCTAGCGAGTTCTCGGCGGCCCCGGAGCGGCCTCCCCGCGCTCACAGGTACCCTCTCTCCCGCCCCGCCCCTCTCCGCGGCCCGCGCCCCGCGCCCGCCTCCCGGCCCCCGTACCCGGTGCAGCAGCCTCTCGGGTCCGGGCGACTCCGGAGCGGCCCCGGGCTACCCCCGAGGTGGCAGGTGGCGGCGGGACGGGGGCCTCCGGGTGTTCCCCGGGAACTGGCGGCGCCGGTGAGTGGAGAGAGGACCGGGGGACAGAGAAGAGGGTCTAGGCGAGGGAAGTGGGGGCGGGGCGCCTGGGCCTTCGGGAAACGGCTCCGGCCAGAAACACACATCGAGAGGAAGGTTCCCAGGCGCTTACGGTCCGATTTCCACCCCCAACCCCGCTGCTCCCCTAAGCCCCATACGCAAACAAGAGCCCTAAAGTGTAGTGTGGAATGTTTATTGAGTCAAGGTTGACGGTAGTGGGTGGAAGGGGGGGGATACAGACATGAACCAGACCGTGCCCGTGCTCTTTTGTCACATCTACCATGCAGACGACAACCGTTCACCACCTTCGAGCAGAAAACCAAGGCTCAGAGAGGTTTTGTCACTTGCAAAGGCTCACACAGCACAGCTGGGCCGGGAACCCCGTTCCGACTGGCTCCCAGGCCCAGGGAGGGGCAACGGCTTGGTCTACATCACACAGCTAGAGAGGGAGGGAGGGAAGGAAGGAATGATGCTTCTCCCCTTGGAGACGTGGGGAAACTGAGGCCCAGGGTGAGGCAGCAACCTCAGCAGAGCCGGGAGCGTGTGCGCGAGGCCCCGAGGGGCTCAGTGGAGGCGCACGTGCTGCGCCAGCTCCGCGGCGTCCTGGAAGCGGCGCGGGCAGAGCGGGCAGGTGTGCGGCGGGCCGGCACGCGCGCGGTGCGTGGCGCGGTGCCGCGACAGGTGGCTGGAGCGCTTGAAGGCCTTGCCGCAGGCGCCGCATGTGAAGGGCTTGAGGTCCGAGTGCGACACGCGGTGGCTCTGCAGCCGCAGCGGGCTGGCAAAGACGCGGGCGCACTCCGGGCAGCTGTAGCCCTTGCGAGGGCTGGGCTCTCCCGGCGGCGCCTCGCGCTGCGGCGGGCCCCGGGGCTCCTCCTCCAGCTGCACCGTGTACGTGTAGGGGACCCCGTTGGCGTCGATGAGCAGGTGGCGGCCCAGCCGCGGGGGGCGGGGCCCCGCCGCCGAGGAGGGGGTGGAGGCAGGGCCTTCCGTCTTGGGGAAAGGCGGAGCCTTGGGGGGCGGTGGGTCCATGGCCTCCGGGGAGGAGGACCGAGGGTGGGGTGGCCGCGGCGGCAGCAGCAGCATCGGGAGCGGCAGCTGGGAGCGGCGGAGGAAGACAAGTTAAAATCGCCCCTTCCTGGGGAAAGTGTCCCCGTTCTCACTGCTCGTTACTCCCTCTGTGCCACTGGCTTACCTCCCCTACAAAAAAGAAACTGAATCCAGGCCAGATCGCTGTGGTTCCACCAAGATGCTTGGGGCTGCCTCCAAATGAGCTCAGCTTACCCCAGCCCCAACCTGCCTTTCCTCCTGGGTCCTCTCTCAGCCCCCAGGTCAGACCTGGAGGACATCATCCTGCCACTCCCCAGCCCAGCCCCCAACAGCCAATCAATTTCCAACTTTATTTCCCCTCTTTACATCTTCAAGGCCTCTTCTATCTCAGACCCAGGCCCCCTGGGTCGCCTCCTCTTCCCAGCCCCAGCTCAGGTGGCATCCTCCCCCCTACCCAGGACCACCACAGCAGCCTCCTCTGGCCTCCAGGCCCTCCTAGATCTCCCGCCCCACCTCGGGTGGCATCCTCCCCCCCCTCCGCCCCCCAGGACCACCGCAGCAGCCTCCTCTGGCCTCCAGGCACTCCTGGATCTCCAGCCCCACTGGGTGTCCGGAGGGCCTCCCCATCTCTAGACACATCCGCGGCCTCTCTCAATTTCCTCTCTAGGCACATCCCCAGAGTCCCACTAACCCAGTTCCCCACTTTCACTCAGGGCTCCTCTATCCCGCTCCTACACTGAGCACCTCCGGGCTTCGACATCCTCCCCCGCTACCTAGCCCATCGTCTCGGTTTCACGTGTGCATCCCCAGGACGCTTCAGCTGCCCGCCTTCTGCGCACCCCACGGCCCCTGCACGTTGCTCCTGCCACCTTCCCCCCAAGGTGCCTGCGTTTGAGCCCCTGACATCTTTACTTTTCTCTCTGCACCCCTCAGGGCCTCCTCCACTCCCGGTTACACACAGCAGAGCCCCTGGACCCCCTTCTCCCTCCTTTCCGTGCGCATCCGGCATCCTTTCTCCATCGCCCCCCTGCCGTACCCGGCACGGCCTCCCCCAGCCGCTCCTCTGACCCCCTCCTGCACCCCCAGGACCCCTCCCGCCCCCCACTTCTGTAAGGCGCGCGGGCATCTCATCTCGGCCTCCCCTCCGGCCCGCCCCACCCCCACTCGGCAGCGCCCCTCCCCCGCCCTGCGCGGCCTCGCGCCGTCCCGGAGCCAGGCTCCTCCCTCCCTCCCGGCCCCCGTACCCGGTGCAGCGGCCTCTCGCGTCCGGAGGAGCGCGCCGAGGTCCCGGGCGGCCCGGGCTTCCCCTCGCGAGGGCCGGCGGCGGCGGGACCGAGACTAGCGGGAGCTCCGGGCCGGCGGCGCCGGGGACGCGGGCGCGGGGGGCGCGGGCGCGGGGGCGCGAGGGGCGGCGGCGTCCCTGGGAAAAGGCGCCGATCGGAAACGCGCGCGCCTCAGCCCAAGTTCCGCCGCTCCCGCCGCCCGCCTCTGTGAGCACCCCGCGGAGAGGGAGTAGGGGGGCGCGGGCGCGGGAACAACCAAGCAGCCCGCCCCTGCCGCGCCCTCCGCTCCCGCCCCGACGGGACGTTCGGTCGCTGCGACAGAGATCGATTGGTGATAAACGGAGGCTAGGCGAGGTTAGGTCTTCGCCCGAAGTCCACAGGGCGTGGGCGCAACCGGGTTTGTCCTGTTCCCCCCGGGCTGTGCCGCCTGCAACCCTCTGCCCTGCAAGGCCGAGGGCGGGGGACGGCTCTGTCGGTGGGGCAAACGGGGAGACCGGGGTCCAGACACCAGCCATGGGCTCCGATGTGGCACAGCCATGATCTCTCGCTCAGCAAATGGGGAAACTGAGGCCCAGAAAAGGCCAGACGTTGTCAGACACGGAGGGGGAGGAGGGTGCATTTCCCACCGGACGGATGGGGAAACTGAGGCCCAGAGAAGGCCAGATGTTCCCAGATACGGAGGCGGAGGAGGGTGCATTTCCCATGGGGCGGATGGGGAAGTTGAGGCCCAAGGAGCAGCAGCGGCCCCGTCTCGATGGCACCGGCACCAAGCGCGGAGAGACGAACGCCCCCACGGCGCAGAGCGGGAAACTGAGGCCCGGCGGCAGCGCCCTAGTGCAGGGCGTTGACCCGGAGAGGCAGGGAGGCGCAGGCCAGGCCTGGAACCGAGCGCAGCCGGCGCAGGCAGAGCCGGCAGGCGCGGGGCTCGTGCGCCCGGGCGCTCGAGGTGGCGGGAGCGCTGGAGGGCCCGGCCGCAGGCGGCGCACGCGAAGGGCTTGAGCGCCGAGTGCCACGGGCGGCGGCGCTGCCGCTGCACCGGGAGCCGCCCTCGGGGCGCCCGCAGCCCGTCTTCTGGGCGCCGTGGACTTGCAGACACGCCGCGCGGTACTGGCGCGGCGGGGGACGCGCTGCAGACGGCGGGTGCACGGCCTCCGGACAGGGCGGGAGGGCTGGCGGCCGAAGCGACGTCTGGGGGAGGGTGGTCTGGGAGCGCAGAGGGGAGAGGAGGGCCGTTATGGTCGCGCGCAGCCCCAGGATCCCGGGCTGGCCAGAGCTGCGTCCCAGGGAGCTGTCGAAAAGAACTTTCTACAATGATGGAGATGTTCTGTGATCTGCGCGCTGTCCAATGGGACAGCCACTAGCCACCTGGGGTTCTCGCGCACTTGAAATGTGGCTCTCGCAGCTGAGAACCTGAATTTTAAATGTTATTTAATTTCCCTAAATTTAAGTCTAAATAGCCACACGTAGCTACTGGCTACCTCCCACACGGGACGGCTCCTAATGCACCCTCAACCAGCTGGAAACTGGAGGGTCAGAAAGGGCTCACGATTAATTAGGTTTGGACCACAAAATATTTTTTAATGTTTTACTGGGCTATGTTTTAAAAGCCAGAAAATGCACATACAAATTCAAGTTCCTCAGCACACTTGGGAAAAAATCTCTAGATGTGGCAAGAATAAGCTGGAAATGAGTAAGTATTCTTCAGAAAACCTTCAAGAAACCCCCAAGTGACCCAACAATTGTGATATTATGCTAAAATTGAAGATCCTCTAGAATTGTGCTGTCCAAAAAGGCAGCCACTGGCCACATGTGGCTCTTGAGCCCTTGATATGTGTCTGGTCTGAATTAAGATGTGCCATAAATGCAAGACACCCAACGCATTCTGAAGACAGTACAAAAAAGTGTAAACTATTTCATGAATGATTTTTATGTTGATTACATTTTGAAATGATAACACTGGATATACTGGGTTAAGTAAAGTGTGTTATTACAATTAATTTCACCTGTTACTTTTCACTTTTTTTAGCATGGCTTAGGTTCTATTTCTACTGGACAGCGTTGTCCTAGAGGTTCTTCCTCTTGTAATTTCATGGGGGGGGGCAGTAGGGAGAGTAGAGACTGGGGAACTGAGAGGATGTGCCTGGTTTAAAGGGGCCACTACCCCTTCTGTCTACACCACGTTTTCTCAACTTGGGCACTACTGACATTTGGGGGCCAGATCATTTTTTGTTGTGGGGGGCCGTCTTGTGCATTGTAGGATGATGAGCAGCATCACTGGCCTCTACCCTCCAGATGCCAGTAGCCCCCTCCCTCATCCTTTCTCCCCGTTGTGACAACAGACATTGCCAGATGTCTCCCTCAGTGGGCAACATTGATCTGGTCTGCACAGACAACTACCCAATATGAGTCTCGCCCCCAGATCCCTTTTTTGAGTTTCAGACCTAGATAGTCACTGGCTGCATCCATGATGGCCCCACCCACCCCACCCCATGCACATCCCTGGAAATAATGACCACAATGACCAACATTTATGGAGCCCTTACTATGGCGCCAGCAATTGCTAACTGCACCGCGTCCTCAGAGCAGACCTCCAAGGTGGAGGCCATGAGGAGCCCTATTTTATAGATGAGGAAACTGAAGCTGGGGGAGATCATGTGACTGGCTGGGGGTCACACATCCACAGGTGGGAGAGCCAAGACGGCACTTCCTTCTGCCTGACCCCTGAGCCACAGCTGGTGACCATGGTCTGCAAACACCTCACACCTCCCCAACCCACCGCCACCACCACCCCACTGCAAACCACGGATGGCCTGCGGCTTACAGACAGCCTCCCCCCACCCCTCTGCCTCCTCCGGTGCCTTTTCTCTATGCCAATATTGCAGCAATCTATTTTTTCAGCCCACAGAATCGTGTCATTCCCTAACTTAAAACACTCCTCGCTGCACCTAGAATAAAACCCAGAAGCCCTGCAGCCTGTGTGGACCGGCCCCGGCTGCCCTGCCTCCCTGGCCCCCATCACCACAGGGCTGCCCTGCCAACCTCTCCCATCTCCAGGGCCTTTGTGCTTGCTGTTCCCCTCTCTGGAATGTTCCTTGCAGCCCCTCACAGGGACAGATCCTTTCTGGCCATTCAGGTCTCAGCTCAAATAACACTTTATCACTGAAGCTTTGCTGTTTATGTTAGAGATCAAGTTGGTGGTGCCCTGCTCTGCCTCCTCAGTCTGTTTATTTCCTTCGCATCCCATGATGGTCTTGCTTATTTACTGATTCGCTATTTTACTGTCTGCGTTACTCACTCTCCATGAGCAGGCAGCTCTGTTCTGGTCAACATTCTATCCTCAGAATCTAGCAAGGTCTCGGGAGAGGGTAGGGGCTCAATTCAATATTGGTTGAATGAATTCATTAATTCAATCACCCTGTCCAAAAATGAAGCATTATCTCCTCCCCACACCCACCCCCAAAAAACCAGCTTCTCTCCTGGGGCGTGATCACGATGAAGCCCACACCCACACAAGTCCAGGACCTCCAATATCCTCATCCCCCCCCTCCTCACTCAGCAAAGCCAGACAGGGACCAAGCTCTGTCCCTCCCTCATCTAGAAACGTTCTCAGAGCCGTATGCTCCCCTCCCTTCCCCAAGCCCCAACCCTGGCTCCTTCCTCTCCACCTGGACCCCTGGACCAGCCTTCTCTCATAGCCTGGTCTCCAGCTTCCCTCAAACACTGGCCCGGCAGAGACTCTTCTCACAGACTCTGCACCATTCAAAACCCTGTTGTGGGCCCCATCACCCTCAGGACCAAGTCCCCAGGTTCTTCCGCCCGGGATTTGAGGCCCTTCATGAGGGGGCCCCTTCACCTCACCTCTCGCTCCTGTGCTCCAACGGCACGCGGTGTCTCGCAGCTCCCTGACCAGCCCCTGGACTTGCGGGCTCTGGGTGCAGAGGCTCCTGTGTTTTCCTCTCCTGGGACTCTTCCCCTTGCCTTTGCAGGCAGCCCCCTCCTCAGGCTTCCGGAATCCTGTGTCCCGACCTCCCAAGCTGCCTAGGCATCCCCGACATGCCGCCTCACCAGTCCACCAGCTCCACAAGGACCCTTCTAACCCCTCCCCTGTGTGGGACCCTCCCTACAGTTAAAACCCCTGAGCCCGGCATTCGAGGCCTCTCACCATCTGCCCCAGCCACGTTTCCCACACCGCCCCTCACCCACCCTGTCCAGTCAGCCACAGTGAGCCACTCTGACACCTCAGTCCACGCTTCGAATTTTGGAACCCTGTGCCTCTGCTCATGCTGTGTGGGGTTCCCACCCCAGCCTCCTCCACCATCAAACAAATACCTTGGCCCTCAGCAGTCCCTCTCTCTCTCTCTCCAGCTTCACCTGTGACCAATTACTCATGTCCCCCAAACTTCAGTTCACACAGCATGTTCATAGCCTCGCTTAATCCTCTCCACAACCCAGTGAGGCAGGCACTGCACTGAGCCTCAGAAAGGGCAAGAGCCTTGCCTCGGATCTCCAGCCCAGGTGGCAGAGACAGTATCCAAACCCGGTGCCCCCACTCCAGCATCCTCATGTCCCTCTGGCTGCCCCAACCCTCCCCAGCTAGAGCCTGAGCCCTGCCTCCTTCAGGAACGTTTCCTGGATGACTCTCTCCTCATCGTCCACCACTCATCCCACGTTATCTTGCGTCCCCGTGCAACAATCCCTTCTCCCCTGTGGGGAATGAAGTGATTGCCAAGCCTGTGCCTCTAGGTCAATTTGGCTCCAAGGAATCCACTCGCCAGGCTTCCTGCCCTCCTCTCCGTACCCTGCCCCGAGTCTCCTGACTCTCCCTGGGGGGGATTCTCAGTCTGCAATCTGAACTTCCCCTGAGACCACTCCGTCCCACACCCCTACTTGCTAAAGGCATCAGTTTTGTGCCGTATCAGTAATAGACTCTGTCTGTCCTAATGCACCAGGACGTGCTGAGCAGCTCCTGGTAATCCTGGACCGCCAAGGGCAGGAGGAACAGCTATAGGAAGCCGGGTGGATGGCAAAGCCTGCTGGGTCACTTGAAGGCCTCCCCACAAGCCTCACAGAGGAAGTGTCGGACATCTGGGTGGGAGAGGCGGTGAGCCTTGAGAAAGAAAGCATTCTTGAAGACCGGCAGGCACTCAGGACAGCTGTAAACCAGGCAGGAGTCAGCTCCGTTGACTTCCTGGTTGTAACCGGGCTTCTCCGCTCTCGCTGTGTACGTGTGGGTGTACTATACGCCCTTCTAGTCAGTGAGCAGGCACGGCCTTGACTTGGGGCAGAGAGAGGAGGAAGAGGGTCTAACTCAGAGGAGGGATACCTGCTGGGGCAGGAGAATCCACGGCTCATCAGGATAAACTCACTCTCACCCGTGAATCCAGAGAAGCAGCTAAAGGAAGGGGACACTGCATTAACTGAAGGAGGGGAGAGGTACTCCATCACCTCCCCCACCCCCGTCCAACTCCATCACCTCCCCCGCCCCCGTCCAACTCCATTACCTCCCCCGCCCCTGTCCAACTCCATCACCTGTCCAACTCCAACACCTCTCCCACCCCGTCCAACTCCATCACCTCCCCCGCCCCTGTCCAACTCCATCACCTCGCCCGCCCCTGTCCAACTCCATCACCTCCCCACCCCGTCCAACTCCATCACCTCCCCGCCCCTGTCCAACTCCATCACCTGTCCAACTCCATCACCTCTCCCACCCCGTCCAACTCCATCACCTCCCCGTCCCTGTCCAACTCCATCACCTCCCCGCCCCTGTCCGACTCCATCACCTCCCCGCCCCTGTCCGACTCCATCACCTCCCCGCCCCTGTCCGACTCCATCACCTCCCCGCCCCTGTCCGACTCCATCACCTCCCCGTCCCTGTCCAACTCCATCACCTGTCCAACTCCATCACCTCTCCCACCCCGTCCAACTCCATCACCTCCCCAGCCCCTGTCCAACTCCATCACCTGTCCAACTCCATCACCTCTCCCACCCGTCCAACTCCATCACCTCCCGCCCCTGTCCAACTCCATCACCTCGCCCGCCCGTCCAACTCCATCACCTCGCCCGCCCCTGTCCAACTCCATCACCTCCCCGCCCCGTCCAACTCCATCACCTCCCCCGTCCGTCCAACTCCATCACCTCTCCCACCCGTCCAACTCCATCACCTCCCCGCCCCGTCCAACTCCATCACCTCCCCGCCCCGTCCAACTGCATCACCTCCCGCCCCTGTCCAACTCCATCACCTCCCCGTCCCTGTCCGACTCCATCACCTCCCCGCCCCTGTCCGACTCCATCACCTCCCCGCCCCTGTCCGACTCCATCACCTCCCGCCCCTGTCCGACTCCATCACCTCCCCGTCCCTGTCCGACTCCATCACCTGTCCAACTCCATCACCTCTCCCACCGTCCAACTCCATCACCTCCCCGCCCCTGTCCAACTCCATCACCTCCCCGTCCCTGTCCAACTCCATCACCTCCCCGTCCCTGTCCAACTCCATCACCTCCCCATCCCTGTCCAACTCCATCACCTCCCGCCCCTGTCCAACTCCATCACCTCCCCGCCCTGTCCAACTCCATCACCTCCCCGTCCCTGTCCAACTCCATCACCTCTCCACCATCCCTGTCCAACTCCATCACCTCCCCTGCCCCTGTCCAACTCCATCACCTCCCCGTCCCTGTCCAACTCCATCACCTCTCCACCATCCCTGTCCAACTCCATCACCTCCCCCGTCCCCGTGCAACTCCATCACCTCCCCCGCCCCTGTCCAACTCCATCACCTCTCCACCATCCCCGTCCAACTCCATCACCTCCCCCGCCCCTGTCCAACTCCCTCACCTCTCCACCATCCCCGTCCAACTCCATCACCTCCCCACCCCGTCCAACTCCATCACCTCCCCACCCCCATCCAACTCCATCGCCTCCCCACCCCGTCCGACTCCATCGCCTCCCCACCCCGTCCGACTCCATCGCCTCCCCACCCCGTCCGACTCCATCACCTCCCGTCCTGTCCGACTCCATCGCCTCCCCGACCCCGTCCGACTCCATCACCTCCCCCACCCATCCGACTCCATCACCTCCCCACCCCCGTCGGACTCCATCACCTCCCCCGTCCCTGTCCAACTCCATCACCTCCCCACGGTCCCTTCACGGCCCACCAAGGCCTCCCTGGTTTCTGCCCCTTCTATGTTCCCGAGGGTGCTCTGACATGAACCTCCTCCCCCATCATCTCCCCAGCTAGTCAGTCGGCTCTGGTCTTTCCCACCCCCCTGGATGCCCACCCGAGCATCACCCCAAACGTTCTGGGGGACCCTCCCTCTCAGCACTCCGTCCTCACGCTCCAGGGCCCCTACCCGAGCAGGGCCATTTCCGCCCGTGCAGAATGAGGAGCAGCCACCCAGGAGTCTGTTCCCAGGGACACAGGAGGAGGGGGGACTGGACCACCCGGGAGCCCTAAGGGGGCCATCGGGCTCCAAACAGCAACAAGGGGGAGGGTGTTCACGTGAAAGCCTTCCGGCTGGAAATACACACCCTCAAAGGAAGTGTTCCCACAGCCTTTTGTCCCCCTGATCTGAATCACAGTCATTCATTCAACAAACATTTAAGTGTCTCCTATGTGCCCGTTTCTGGGGATAAAAGCGTGAGCGAACCAGACGCAAGTAGTCCCTGCCTTCCTCCATCATAGAGGCGACAAATCCTACCTTTATTGGACACCTGGTGCAACAAGGAACTCTCCCAGGCCTCGTGGGGGCGACAAAGACCAAAATATGGAAAAGTGCCCCCCCCCCGCCCCCCTCACCTGGGAGAAGCAGGGGGGATGCTAATCAGGAGACTGAAAATCAGAGACACGCAGGGATGCATGTAGCATCACTAATGAATCTTACACAGGCCGAGACTAGAATTTCCAAGAAAGTCCTTTAGTGTTTCAAATTCAGCTCTAGCATCTTGCAGATGAGGAAACTGAGGCCCAGAGAGGTTCAGTGACATGTCGATGGTCCCACAGCAAGTGGACGGCAGAACCAGAATCACAACCCAAAGTTGGGGAGGTCTTCACGGTGTCTCATCCCGAGATCTTCATTTCAGGGAAATTGTTCTATGGCCCCTGAGAGCTACAGGGGCCTAGAAGAAAGTTTAGGTGGAGAATGAAAGAGAGCTCCCTTAAGGAAAACTGCCTGAGTGTGAAACAGAGGCCTCAAAAGGGGTCAGTCTTCCAGCCCTGGAGCCAGGGGTCTGGGCCGGTCAACCACGTGCTGGCTGTGGGGGCCAGCAAGGAAAGGCAAGAAAAACCAGAAAGCGAGGACTTTGAATTCCCGACCACGAGAAGCCCTGTGAATTCATCCACGAAGAGCCACCTTCTTGCCTCAGTGCCCCCTGCCTTGGAGGATTAGGCATTCCATCAGGATTTCATGGCAAACATCAGATTTTAATGAGGCAGCTGAGAAATGACTGGATCCCCATTCTGGTCTCAAAACCACCAGACCTCAAGCCTCTCCAGGCAAATCCGAAACGCACTGTGTGACACCAGTTTCCCCATCTGTCATGTAGAGGCCACCATGCTTTTTTTCCCCATTTGACTTTATTTCTATACATTGAGATGAAAGTTACGTAAAGTACAGAAGTCTTAAGGTTACAAATGAATTTTTACATATGTACATAGCCATATAACCAGCACTCCAGAAGGCCCCCTCGTGTTTCCCATTCATCATTAACCCCCACCAAGAGTAACCACTATTCTGATGTCTATTCCCAAAGATTACTCTGCCTTAGCTTTTAAACCTCATATAAACATAATCGTATTGTAGGTACTCTTTTGAGAGTGACTTCTTTCACTCAACATTATGTCTATGAGATCATCCGTGCTGCTGTTGTATATCAACAGTTTTTTTTCCGCTGTTGTGTAGATTCTATTGTATGACTATTCTACAATTTCTTTCTTTCTTTTTTTAACTGTCGATGGACATGTGTTTTGAGTTTTGATGTATTGTAATAAAACTACTAGGAATATTCTCGTACACGTCCTTTGGTGGACGTAAGCACTCATTTCTTCTGGATGTATACCTGGGAACGGAAGTGCTGGGTCCTAGAGTATACATCTGCTTAGCTGTGGTAGGTAGTAACAGTTCCCTAAGTGTTTGTACCAGTTTACATTCCTGTCAGCAGTGTGCGTGAGGTCCATTTGCTCCACACCCTCCCCAACACTTGATATTGAGAGTCCTTTTGTTTTGGGCCATTCTAGTGGGTGTGCAGTGGTGTCTCATTTCACATCTCCCGCCTAATGATGCGGAACCCTTTCCTGTGTTTATTGACCGCTTTAATAACTTCTTTTCTGCAGTATCTATTGAAATATTTTCCCATTTTTAAGTTGAGGGATCTCTCATTCTTCATGGCCAGGTAGGAGGCTGGGAGGGTTGGGGAAACTGAGGTCTGGGAAAGCTAGACGACTTGCTCATGTTGCACAGCTGTCCTAGTCCTTTTGGGTGGCTATAACAGAATATCACAGACTGGGTGGCTTATAAACAACAGACATTTATTTCTCACAGTTCTGGCGGCTGGAAGTCCGAGATCAAGGAGCTGGCAGATGCGGTGTCTAGTGAGGGCCGGATTCCTGATTCATACGTGGCCATCTTTTCACTATAACCTCACATGGCAGAAGGGGTGAGGGAGCTCTGTGGGGTCTCTATTATAAGGGCACTAATCCCATTCATGAGGGCTCCACCTTCATGAAGTAATTGCCTCCCAAAGGCTCCACCTCTGAATACCATCACATTGGGGAGTAGGTTTCCACATATGAATTTTGAGAGGGCACAAATATTCAGTCTATGGAAACAGCAAAGAGGGGAAAGATGCATAATCTCCATCTTAGCACCCAAGTTTCTGATAGTGAATGGAGTCGGATAGTGCCCCGCCTAAGGGTTCCCCTAAATGCACCTACCAAGAATCTGGGAAGCAGCTGTGACAGAAAGGGCAAGGAAAGGAAGCTGGATGGATGAGGTGGGTGCTTCCAGAGGTCATGCATACTTGAAGGCCTTGAATCCAAGTGGGAGTCCAAGCTGCAAAACTTGAAGGAAGAAGCCATCTCCTGAACCCAAAGACACTAGAATTTAATGAGGATGTGGGAAAACTGGAACGCTCATACATTGCTGGTGGGAATGCAAAATGGCACATTTCCTCAAAAAGTTAAAAGTTACCATATGACCCAGCAATTCCACTGCTAGATAATATATCCAACAAAACTGAAAACATGTGTTCACACAAAAACTTATGCATGAATGTTCAGAGCAGCATTATTCATAATATCCAAACGCTGGAAACAACCCAAACGTCCATCAACGTTTAATACGTGAATAAGTCATATGCGTTATATCCGTCCCGTGGGATATTATTCAGCCAGGACTGAAAAAGCCTAGAAAACTACTTGTCTTTCAGAGTGACTAAGCGTAATGTACGCAGCCAGGGTGACGTAAAGTGACTAAGCATAATGTGCACAGCATAAGTGCTGGCTGGAGACATCAGCAGGTACCAGAACTTGGACTTGTGCTGCAGGCATCATGGGAGTGTTTCAAGCTTAGCAGGGACAGTATCATGTAAGGGCTTTAGAAGGATTCCTCTGAAACTAGTGTCTGAAGGCAGCAAAGGAGAGAAGCAGGGGTGTGTGTCACTCAGCCTGGCAGCTGGAGGTGGACAGGAGGTGGAGGTTGCTTTCTAGAGGAAATAAGTCCTGAAAAAACGGCCGGGTTCCACGGGAAAGGAGCAGCTGGAACAGTGCAAGACCCAGCACCTGGAGGTACGAAAGAGTGAGGGCTTTAATGGGGGTATGACGTGCTGTGTGGCCGGAGCACAATCACACAGGTGCGAGGCCAGGCTGGACAGCTTGGTGGGCGCCGTATCAGGAAGGGCTTCAAATGCCAGGCTGTGGAGTTGAGCTTTCTGTCTTGAGTCAAGAGGTAGCCAGGGAAGGGTTTTGAGCTGGATGAAATCAGAGCTGAGTTTTAGGAATATCTGTCTGCGTATGTTGGCCAGATAAAGAGTGGACGCTGAGAGACTAGTGAGGCTGGTGCTGTAATCCAGATGAGAAAGAATGAAGTCTGAGCCAGGGAAGGGGTGGTGGAGATTGAGAGACCTCAAGGGCAATTATATGGCAATCCTAAAGTCCTTTTTTTAAAATGCCTGATTGCCTGATTTTAATGCCCTAAAGAATTTCAGAGCTACAGAAAGGAGTTCAACATGCGAAAATAATAATAGCATTCGTTCCCACGTGTTACCTACTGTCCGTGCAAAGGCATTATGATGCTTGGCACTTTCATACATGGTTTTATTTAATTACCGAGAGGTAACAAGTAATCATTCCAGTTTTACAAGGGAGAAAAATGAGGCGCAGAGAGGGAGTTCACTGCTCAAGCGACAGACCCAGAAACGAAGGCCCGAAAGCGCCCCCCAAAATCCCCATCCCTCAATCCAAGACTCTTTCCTGTTGTCTCTAGCTCCCGCCTTCGGAGGCCAATCCCCCTCCCCACACCTCCTTTCGTCTCCAGCCCACGATGGCTCTTCTAGCCTCCGCCAGCCTCTCTATGGTTTTCCTCTCCCACCCATCTATCCACACGCTTCCTCTCGTTTTCCTCCCACCTTGGCCCCTCTGTCCGCCGTCAACCTCTCTATGGTCTCCCCTCTCCCTCATTTCCGTTAAATCCGCTCCGTCTCTAAACTCCTCAATATTGGCCATCTGCGTCCCGCGCCCGTCAGGTCCGGTGTCTGGGCTGCCTCTCTGATCCGGCCGAGCGGAAACGGCGGCCAGTAGTGGGAGAGTGCTTTTAAAGAAAGCCCGAGAAAGGAGGAACCGTGACTTGTAGAGAGCGACCCTGGGAAGAAGCTGCGCGTTTCAGGCCCTTTGCGAAAAGGCTCCGGCTGGAAACACGAGGCACAGGCAGAAGGGATCCGCTTTGCGCTTGGGCCTCCCTCTAATAAATGGGATCCCCAAAAGATCACTCTCTACAGAGGAGTTTCCTGTCCCTTGTTTCATTTTTGTTCTGACAGCGCCAGACGAGGAAATCGGGAATTGCCCACCTCATTACACAGATGGGGGACAATGAGGCCAAGAAAGGGGAAGGAACTCATTCAAAACTAGTCAACCAGGAGCCCAATGGGACTAAGGCAGGGTCTCCTGACTCCCAGTTCCCAGAACCTCAGCGTTTTTATGTTTTAAAATAGGAGGGGTAGATGGTGACAGGAAGGCTCCTACAAGAGGCATGCAGGGACCTCACAGTCAGGTTGCAGTCTGATTCCCAGCCTCGTCTACCAAGATTCCCCTTTACATGTTGCAAAGCACATATTCTTTCCTTTAGAAGTAGTTGAGCTGCAGAGGGGGATTTACCATGAGGTTAATAAAGCTTAAGCATCCGAGGCTCCTCGCTTGCACAAGCTCCTCCCTGGGCGATGAGTGTTGACAATTCAGAGTAATTAAGATTAGTCACTGCTGAAAAACACTTGCAAAGCCCGGTAGCCTTAAATTCATAGATGAAAGAAACTAGGATTCTCCTAAACTTGACAACAATACTAAAACTAGAACAATTGTGAGTCCGAAATAAAAGTTTCTTAAGCTATCAGTAATGAAAAGTTTTTTGATCACGTTAAAGGAAAGATCAGATTATCTTTCTGTTTTCTCTATAGAAAGTGATATTATGAAATTGTTGTTGTATAAAGAGCCAATCAAAGAATATACGGTGAAAGTATTATAGAGTTAAAAGTAAGGTAAATTGTAGGCGGTAAATTAATAAAAATACTGTATGTACTTTTAAATTTGGGGGTTGTATATGGTAATTGTCACTTTTTAAATTTTGTTATTGGTTGGAATTTATTTTGTCACACTAAATAAATGTCCACCTGTATACTTTATTTTGTATTTTAAATTTTGTATTCTTTTTCTTAGTTGTGTAAGATTCACACCCCGCAAAACGTGGATCTGCTCCTACCTCACACTCAATGAGCTATCAATAAACACTAGTTACTATTGTTAATATTATTGTCATTTGCAGACCCAACAGGAAGGTTTGAGGATGATCTACTCTTTAAGGATCAATATTGGCTTAGCACTTCAGACAGCCATAGTTACCAGCTACTTATTCATTCACACACTTATGTGTTGATTCATTAATTTGATTTTTTTTTTTTTTTTGGTGAGGAAGATCAGCCCTGAGCTAACATCCATGCCAATCCTCCTCTTTTTGCTGAGGAAGACTGGCCCTGGGCTAACATCTGTGCCCATCTTCCTCCACTTTATATGGGATGCCGCCACAGCATGGCCTGACAAGCAATCAGTGCATGCCGGGGATCCAAACCCAGGCTGCCAGCAGCGGAGCGCGCGCACTTAACCGCTGCGCCACCGGGCTGGCCCCAAATTTGATAAATGTTTATTGAATACTTGTAACACCCCAGATACTAGTGGGGGTGCTGGAGATGCAGCAGTAAATGATATACACATGGTCTCTACCTTCAGGGAGCTTACAGTATGATAGGAATTATCCATGGAATTGATTTGAGGTTTTCAAAAATCAGATTTTAAACATCGTCTACAAGCACCCCCAAACACACAAATTTTATTATGAAAATTTTCAACCATAGAGAAAAGCTGAAAGAATTGTAAAGTGAACATCCATATACCTACCATACAGGCTTATAAATATGATCTACAGTTTGATCCTAAGAGAGCATCATAGTCAGCTGATTCTTTTTTTAACAGCTTTATTGAGATATAACTCACACACCATACAATCTACCCATTTAAAGTGTACAATTCAATGTTTTTTAGTATATTGACAGATATATGGAAAGATCACCACAATTTTAGAACACTTTCATCACCTGAAAAAGAAACTCTGTACCCTTCAGCTATCACTCTCGTATTCCCTCATCCACCCCCCCATCTCACCTCCCCCCAGCCCTAAGAAACCACTAATTCACTTTCTATCTCTATGCATTTCCCTGTTCTGGACATCTTGTGTGAATGGAATAATATAATATGTGGTCTTTTGTGTCTGACTTCTTTCATTTAACATAACATCTTCAACATTCATCCACATTGTAGCATGTATCAGTACTTCATTCCTTTTTGTGGTCAAATAATAATATTCCATTGTATGGATATATACTAAATTTTGTTTATCCTTCATCAATCAATGGACATTTGGGTTGTTTCCACTCTTTGGCTATTATGAATAACGCAGCTATAATAATTTGTTTACAGGTTTTTGCATGGACATGTATTTTCATTTCTCTTGGGTACATGCCTAGAAGTGGAATTGCTGGGTAACTCTATCCGCCAATTCTTTTAAAAGGCAGGGGATCCAGGCCCAGTGAGGAGAAGTGATGTGCTCAAGGTAGGGACAGAGGGAAACACACTTAGACCCCACATCTCCTGGATTCCAAGTCTAGGACTTTTTCTGCCATTTTCTAGTGGTTCCATGTAGCCAGACTTCTAGTCTCAGCTCATGCAACAGACTGTTAGAGTCGTGTCAGGCCCTGAGGGACTCAGAGGCAAACAGGCAATAGGAAAAAAGTCAAGGAACCCACATTTATTGAGCACCAGTTGGTTTCGAGAATTATCCTAGACCCATAGCATTCTCAAACTGTGGCACTCTCACTACAACCCTGCCAAGTGGCATGATAGTGCCCACTTTGTAGATGACAACTGGACACTGAGAGGGGACATCTCTTGCCCAAAGTTACATAGCAAGTCGATAGATGGATCTGGACCCAGGTTTGTCTAACTTGAAAGCTTATGATCTTTCCACTGAACTATGCTCTCCTCTTCAAATATTTAATATTCTCAAACTCTGGTACCCAACTCTTCCATCTCCATTAATACAGTTATTCATTCATTCAGCAAACATTCACTGAGGCTTCTATATGCAGAGATGAAATGGACCAGGCCCTCAAAAAATGGAGAACAGAGGATGAGTTCTGTGTGCTAGACCCTGTGCCGTGAATAATCTCATTTAATAAAGAGAATCTCAATGAGAAACCATTTCACACCCATCACATTGGCAAAAATTTAAGTTTGACTATCAAATATCGATGAGGATGTCGAGCAACAGGAGCTCCCATTCGTTGCTGGTGGAAGTGTAAATTGGCAACAATTATAGCTAATACATCGTGCCTACTTTGTGTCATAAAACACTTTATATATAACGACTCATTTAATCATCATAGCACATAACACTTAACTGTGTTAAGTAAGTACGATAATAATTTGTATTTTGCAAGTGAGGAAACGGACAGAAAAGGCTGACTTTCTATTAGACACAGCAGGTGCATACAGTGCCTAGGGCCCATGACACTTTTAGGGGCCCACGAAAAAAAATTTTTAATTTTTAAATCAGAAGACAAGGTACATAATTCAGCCTAGCTTACAATCATCTTTATACCAACACAGTCATAAAATATAACTTTTAATATATTTTTTGGAATGAAGGGGCCCACAAAAGCACAAATGCCAGGGTCTATGGCAGCAGTGGAGACAGCGAGGGGTTAAATAACTTCCCCAAGATCTCCCAGCTAAGAAATGGCAGAATTATTATGAAGAACAATTTGGCAGTATCTACCAAGTTGACGATGGATGTGGAAGATGTTCCTCTTCTTTGATCTAGCAACTCAACTCCCAGTTACATATTTTAGGGAAAAATCCCTTTTGGGTTCAAGGAGACGTGAGCAAGAATGTTCATGGCAGTATTGTCTGTAATAACAAAAAATTGGAACCAACCCAATGTCCATCAACAGGAGAATGAATAAATGAAACACGGCATCATCGTCAGCGGGATATCACACCAGCATTGACAAGGGGTCAAGACTACAGGTATCGAGGTATACACCTGTAAAAAACAATGGTGAGAGGAAAAATGGAGAAGGTTACCCTGAAATGACATCATTTATCATAAAAGTGTGAAAATATGCAGAACAATATCACATCATTTCATATATATAGCAAAATAAGAAAGACATGCATGGGAATGATATACAGAAAATACAAAACCTAATAACTTCGGGGGAGGGAGAGAGGAGAACGGATGAGGTAAGTACACAGAGGACTTAGATTGCATCTGTAATGTATATTTTAAGTTTATTAGAGTACAGTGAGTTATTTATAGTTAATCTGAATACTTTTTGTATACAGCTAAGGTTGATAATAATATTAATAAAATACTCCCTATGTTTATCAGTTAAGACAGAATAGGTTATGCGGCAGTAACAAACAACCCAAAGCTCGGTGGCTTAACACAGCAAACGTTTATTTTAAATGCTACGTCTCCAAGGAAGATCAGCACCAGGTTCTGTTCACTGTAGATCCTCTGGAACTCAGGCTGATGGAAACTTCACTTCATCCGACAGAGCCCCAAGCACAGGACGGCAGGACTGGAACGTGGTGGACGGCTCACCGGCTCTTGCTGTGTGCTGAAGTTGACACACGTCACTTGCACTATAGTCCACTGGCCAGAGAAAAGCATATGGCCACCTCTAACTTCAAAGGAAAGTGTAATCTTATCATGTTCCCAGAGGAGGAAAAACAGTGAATTTAGGAATGATAGTAATGTTTAGGCATCTCCTACCCTGCTCTTCAACAAAAAACATTTAAAGGTGTTCCAAAGGTCTTCCATATCTCTTTCTCATTGGATTTTACAACCCTCTACAGTTTATACATGAGAAAATACATACACCGTCCAGAGAAGTGCAGTGACTTCTCCAAGGTCACACAGCCAGGCCATGGCATGAATAGGCGGACGGCTAAGCAGAGCCCAGCCCTGTCCTTGGTGCTGCCGAAAAGCCCTGTCTTGGGCTCTTTCCTCCAGAGCTGCGTTTCCCAAACGTCACACCAATCTGTGGATTTTTGCTAAATCCCATACCACCAGTGTTGCTGTTGGCTGAATATCTTTCTATAAACTGACTTAAAAATCCTTACATGCGTAAACTTTGTCTCACCACGTTATCACGAACCATGCAGAGGAGGTGACGACAAAAACGTGCAGCACGAAAACAGAACAAAGGTTATTCAACGCTGGTGAGGGTCAGTTGACTTTCAGCGCCTATACTGTAGTTGGTTAAGAAGAGAAATTCGAATTACTTCGCAGCCACCCCACCGCCACACGCAGGCTCTCTCTTTTGGGGAGCTGGCAGGTAATTGCGAAGAAAATGCATCACTTTCTCCCTGGTTGGGGGGAGGGGCTCAGCCTGCCTGGAAGCCCCGCCCCTTTCAGTGCGCCTGCGCGGTGGCTCTGACGCCAGCCTGAGCCCCGCCCCCCTCCCAGAGAGACCGCTGGCCTCGGGGGCGGGGCCTGGGCACAAGATGGCCGCCGCGCGCCCGGAGCCCCCGAGTCTGAGCTCAGCGGCCCCGGAGCCGCGATCCCCGGAGCCGCCGGACCTGGTGCGGGCGAGGAGGGGGCCTGGGCGGAGAGCTCGAGGCGGGAGGCGGTCGCAGGGCAGGGGGCGGGGCCGGGGCGGGGCTTAGGCCGGGGCGGGGGGAGGTATTTAGGACTCCGTCCCAGGGGGCGGTGCTTCTCGGGGAAGGCGAGGGGCGGGGCTTGGGGAGGAGCCTATGGGGTGTGGGGGCGGGCCCTGCGGGGGCGGGGCCTGAAGAGGGCGTTGGGTGGAACATGTGGGCCAGAGGTGGGTCCAGGGAAAGGAGTCTCAGAGATTGCATTTGTCTGTTTAGGGGGCGGAGCCTTCAGAGGGGGCGGGGCCTCCGAGAGAGATTCTGGACCTGTGAACTTGGGTAGAAAGTTGTGGAGGTGACCCTGAAAGACAAGGGCGGGGGGTTATCATGGGGCACCCACGTTGGGGTCGGGGGAGATGATTCGGCAAGGGTCTGTATGATGCATCTCAAATGCCCAAGGGAGGATTTGGGGGGAGAAATGACTGCTGCAGGTGACTTTGGAACCTCCCCAGGTTCCCCTACTGAAGACTGGAGAGTAACTGAGGACATTCATTCATTCAACAAACTTGCTGATCTCCTGCTTGGGCTCAGTAGATAGGGAGACGAACCAGACAGAGAAGGACTTTATTTTCTTGGACTTGCAGCCTAGGAAGGGAGAGAGACAATAAAGGAGATTTATTGTGTTGCATTCTATGAAGGAAATAAAAAGTGAGCTGATACAGCGGGGGTAGAGGGAGCTAAATTTAGACGAGAGCAGTCAGCTGTGTGCCGGCTTATATTTACGCAGGGGTCAGAGAGACAAGCAGGAACCAGATTATGATGGATATTATGGTGATGGTTTTGGGTTTTAAGCGCAGTTGGAGCCATGAGAGGGTTTTGAGTGGTATAATGACTTGATCTGATTTCCGTCTTCAAAACGGCATTCAGGCTGCTTTGGGGAGGTGGGTTATAAGGGAGCAGCGCTGGAACAAAGGTTTGCGTTCAGAAGGCTTTTTCAGTTGTCAAAGCGAAAAGCGATTGGCTTTTAACTGGGGTAGAGGAGAGAAATGGCTGGATCCGGGATATATTTTGGACAGGAGGGGAAGTCTTGATGGGTGAAGGCAGGATCCTGCAGGATGAAGAGCGGGATCTAGAACTTGAGGGGCCCAGTGTGCTACAGAGGAGTGGGTGTTTCCATAAGTGTGGGCGTGCTGGGGAGGCCTTGAGGCAGAGTCCACAGGCTCCTTGTTTCTTCTCCCCCTCACCCAGGTCCTGGTGCCTGATGATGGCCGCCCCACCACACCCCCGAGTGACCTCATCGAGATCCAAGTGGTGAAGGTGACAGACACCACGCTGGTACCTGAGCCCCCGGAGCCAGGTTCTCTTCACTGTGCCTTGTGCCCAGCTGCCTTCCGGCTGGTCTCCGAGCTGCTGTTCCACGAACATGGACACCTGGCGGGGGCTGAGGGCGGCGGGCAGGGTGGGGACCCCAGCCGGTGTCACGTGTGTGGCCACAGCTGTCCGGGCCCCGCCAGCCTGCGTGCCCACTACAGCCTGCACACGGGAGAGCGGCCCTACCGCTGCGCCCGCTGTCCCCGGGCCTTCAAGGCCCTGGCGCCTCTGCTGCGGCACCAGCACCGGCACGGGGTGGAGCCGGGGACCACTCAGAGGCCCTCAGAGGCGGCCGCGGCTCGGGAGCAGAGGCCGGGGGTGCCCCGGGAGAGGTCGGAGGTGGTGATGGCGGCGGCGGCGGCGGGCGCGGCGGTGGGGAAGCCGTTCGCCTGCAGGTTCTGCGCCAAGCCGTTCCGCCGCTCGTCGGACATGCGCGACCACGAGCGCGTGCACACGGGCGAGCGGCCCTACCACTGCGGCGTCTGCGGCAAGGGCTTCACGCAGTCCTCGGTGCTGAGCGGCCACGCGCGCATCCACACGGGCGAGCGCCCCTTCCGCTGCGCCCTCTGCGACCGCACTTTCAACAACTCCTCCAACTTCCGCAAGCACCAGCGCACCCACTTCCACGGGCCGGGGCCCGGGCTGGGAGACCCTGGAAGCCAGCTGGCCTCGGGGGCCGAGGGGCCAGGGAGTGGGTACGGCGCAGGAAACACCCTGGAAGAGGGATGTGGGGGGACGGTGAGGGTGAAGGTGGAGGTCGACCAGTAGGCTGGCAGAGCAGGGCCGCCGGGGCGCTAACGTGGGAAGGAGGAGGCAGACTGCAGGGGAAGCGGGGTGGGAAAAGGAGACGGAGGACAGAAGAGGGGAGACTGGAGGAGAGATGACCTAAGAGCTGAGAGAGGTGGTCATGAGCAGCTAGTGTTGGAGAGCGGAGGGAGGACTTGGTGCAGGACGCCCACAGACCCACACAGCACCTCCGTGAGACTCCGAGAAAGGCGCAGATGCCGCGCTGTGGGTGCCCAGCTAAATGCGAGGAACAAGGGCTGGATTTCATTGCCCCATTTGCCTGCTCATTGGGTTGTCCTTGTGCAAGACACAGCTTGTCTCAGCAGAGCCTGGGCCCTCCAGATGGGGAGCCAGGGTTGAGTGGAAGGGGCAGAATCAGGGTGTGCCATAGTGTCCCTGGGCCAGCCCTTCGTCTGCAGAACCCTGGACTATCTTGGGGGCCCCTAGGGTGGACCGGGATGGAACCTTTTGCCTACCTCACTGGATTGCACTGAACATGGGACGCCGACCCACCCTCAGGCAGAAGGCGTCTGCCAGGTTCTCCATAAAGAGACTCTGGATCCCATCACCTCGAAGCCTGAGGGTCCCCAAGTCATAGCCGAGAGCACTCGAGCCTCAAGGATGTAAGCCTGGCCATAAGGATCTTGACCCCAAGAGCTGCTGCCCCCCGCTCCTGTGCTGGTCCCTCCTTCACCCACCCAGACTCCTTTTCCAAGGCAAATGAAAACCCGGACAGCCAACAGCCACTTGATATCCCCCTCCTAAAGCTTTAGGCTCAGAGCCCATGGCCCCCCAGGTCTACACAGTAGCCTCAGGTTTCTCCAATTTCCTCCACTCCCAATTTGAAGCAAACGGTCTACGGCCTGGTCCCACGCTATCCCAAGGAAGGGCTGGCGGATGGCGCTGTGGTTGTGGGTGTGGAATGAGTTGAGGGACTGGTGGGGTTAAGAGGAGGACTCGGGAGCTGGAGGTCGGATGCCTCCAGTTTTATTCCTATTAAAGGACTTTGTGAAGGGTTTCTCTCTGTTGGCCTTGTGTTTGGGTTGTGTGCATTTGGTGGGTGGGGGCAGAGGGGCCACACTGTGGTCTTGCCACCAACAGTGAATTGCAGCATACCTCTCCCCAAACCTGTTTTCTTATCTTTAGAATGGGCGTGGACAGCATCTGGCTATTCAGAGATGTTATGCGGTTCGCTATGGGAGTGGGGGCCAGAGAAAGTTTGGCAAAAGGAAGGCACTCCCATGATCAGTGTGTTTATTAAGGAGGGAAAGCTTCGGATTTGCACACTTTCCTGTTTGCCCAACACCCCCCACAAGATATCCCATAGACAAGTCATAAGTGAACAGAACTCAAACAAACGTCCATGTTTCCTATCTCATTGGCATCACCACCCAAGCTAGAAAGCTGGCAGGTTCCTTAAGCCTTCATCCCTCATCCACTTATCTAATCCCTTATCAAGTTCCTGCTGTTGATCCAGTTAAATATCTTTGGAATCTGAACACTTCTTCTCATCATCACTACTCTCGTAGACCAAGCGAACAGTGGTCTCACCATCTGGATAACTGTCCAGCAGCCCAGCCTCCAGGGCCTGCCCTCTTCATTCCCCATACCGCAGCCACATGGATCTTTCAAAAATGGATCCCGGGCTTGTCACCAACCCACAGCTCCTTGTGGCTTTGAGAAGACACAAATCCCTGTAGGATCTGCGTGGCAATGGAAATCAGTGAGGAAGGTGGCCGGGTTCAAGGGGAAAATACCAACATGGGCGAAGTGAAATATGGCACGTGGGCTCAGTGTTGGGATTCGAAGAGTGGTGGGAATTGGCAGACTGGAAAGTGTGTGCCCCGCCTGAAGAGGGAAAAGGCTGCTCAGTTCCGGGCAGATGCAAACTGTGTTGCTAGATCTTCCAAATTTGTCAGAAGTTGCATTAGTTCATATTATGTAAAATCTTGTGATTATCAAATGTTGGCAACTAAATCAAACTTTATTTTTTTTAAATGCACGGGTTAAACAAAACGTGTCAGTGGTTTGGGTCCAGCCTGGCAGCTGCCAGCTTCCAGCCTCTGGCCTATGCGACCATCCAGGCTCCTCCATTTGGAATTCAAGGCCCTTCAGGATCCAGCCTCCCACACCCCACCACTCCAGCCATACCAATCTATCTGAAACTCTGGAAGAGCTAGGTTTGGTCAGACTCACCAAACCCTCCACCTGAAATCCTCTGCCCACTTTACCTGGTAAGCCCCATGGCTTTGCATCATCGTTCAGGCATAACTCCTCCTCCGGGAGGCTTGTTTGCCCCCCAGTCTGATCAGGTGACTCCTCAGTGCTCTCACGTCTTTTAGCGTGCAGTGCTCCACATCCCCGGGACTTTTGAGCCCCGGGGCCCTGGCACGAGGTCTGTCTCACGCTGGGTCTTCAGCGTCAGAGCATGGTGGCCACACTGGGTTGCCGCCCTCTTGGGGGTCAAACAGGACTCACCCAGGCAGTGCCCCCTGAACGGGCTCTGCCTTCAAGTGTCAGCGTGGAGACAGCCTGGGACCACAGTCCTGGTTCCACTATGGATTTGCTAGGTGTCCTCGGGGCCTCTGTCTTCTCCAGGATCCCAGCCTCCTCCTCTGACAAATGGAATAACTAAACACATGTCGCAGGGCATATAGCTCACTATATTTTGAAGCTCTCCCAAATCATCCTGGAGGCACAGGTGCTATGAGCGAGCTTTATCATAAATACGAGTCCACCCATGGCTGCCCCGCAGCAGTGGTTCACCAGGAGTTCTCTTCCATCTCTCGAGGACCAGAAGCATGTCTAATTCATGTTTCCCCAGTGTCCAGCTTCAGGAAAAGGGGCCGAGTGAACAAATGCTGAAAGCATCTTGAAGGGAAAGGAGTCCAGGCACGTCGTCAGTTCCTGAGAACAGACTTACCTGTCTTGTTCATGCCCCATTTGCCCAACTCGCAGACTTTAAAGCTTGGCTGTGGTAAATCCTCAATAAATACCCCGTGAACGAGGAAAAGCAGAGAGCCTGAGGGTGAGGCAGAGGGGGCCAGGGAATCAAAATTCCTGGGAGGCAAGTTCTCAACCTTCCTTTTGCCAGCACTTAATCCCCTTTCCCTGGGATGCAAGAAAGGACTCCAGCGGCCCAGTGATAAGATTTATTATTCTCCACTCTGTAGAAGCCTCGTCTGCCACCCCGCCCCCCACCCCCACAATCCAAAAGAGCACCCAGTCCCCCCTTGACCCTCCCAACTCCGCTCATATTCCACTGTCCCGCCAGAGCCCAGAAGAACAGGGAGGGGCAGTTCAGACCCATCTCCACCGAGGCTTATGGGGGACAGAATGCCACGGGGGCGGGGGGCCGATGAGGGTTACAACACGGGGTTGGACAGAGGATCAAGTTCAGTGTCTGGTGGGATGAGAGGAGGGCCAGAGAGGTCCCGGATGGGAGTGATTCAGTCTTGAGTTTGTACGGCATGGGCCTTGAAGGAGGCTAGTCTGTCTGAAGGTCTGAAGGATGAATGGGACAACAGCAAGGAGGGGGAGGAGTCTGATAGGCCGGGGACGGGCCAGTCCGGAAGGGGACATCTGACTGGAGTGGCAGACGGGAAACCCTGTGGTCAGGCATCCTTCCCGGCCAAGGTGCCTGCCCCTGTTCCCGGCCCCCCCAGGCCCTCGGCCTTGTGGGCCAGGCGGTGTTTCTTGAGGCCGTAGGTGTTGGCGAAGCCCTCGCCGCAGGAGGAGCAGCGGAAGGGCCGGCCGCCCTGGTGGGCCGCCAGGTGCTTGCGGAAGTAGCCGGGATCCTTGAAGGCCTTGAGGCAGGCGGGACAGCGGAGCTCGGGCCGCGGCGGCTCGTGGGCGCGCTGGTGGCGCAGCACGGAGCTCAGGTAGAAGAAGCCCTTGCCGCAGTGCTCGCAGCGGTAGGCGCGCTCGCCCAGGTGCAGCCGCTGGTGCTCCAGCAGGTTGGAGCGGTAGCGGAAGGTCTTGCCGCAGGCGCCGCAGCGCTGGGGCCGGGCCACCGCATGCAGCCGCCGGTGCTCCGCCAGGCTGGACGACTGCGCGAAGCGCTTGGCGCACACGCCGCACTTGAAGGCCCGCTCGCCCGTGTGCACCACGCGGTGCTGCCGCAGGTACCAGGAGCGCAGGAAGCCTCGGCCGCACACGCCGCACCGGTAGGGCCGCTGCTCCGTGTGGCAGCGCTGGTGGCGCATCAGCAGGGCCGCCTCCCAGAAGCGCTTGCCGCACACCGGGCAGCGGAAGCCGCGCTTCTGCCGGTGGCTGCGGCGGTGCAGCAGCAGGTCATAGGCGCCCGCGAAGCTCTGGCCGCAGAGACCGCAGCCCAGGGTCCGCCGCACCAGGTGCACGTATTTGTGGGTCACCAGGCCCAGGAAGTGCTTGAAGCTCTGGCCGCACGTGGCGCAGCTGAAGCGCTCCGGGCCCGAGCTGGCACCCCCACCGCCCCCGGCCGCCGCCGCCCCGCTGGCGTCATCGCCCCCAGACACCCCAGCCAGCGCCGCCACGGCCGCCCCCACCTCTCCCGCCAGCCCGTTGTCCAGCACACTGGCCGCATCCGTGCTGCCGGAGCCATCCGGGGGCTGCGGGCCGCCGGGCGCAGGCGGGAGCAGGCGCTCCGGGGCCGCCTGGTGGACCAGCTTGTGCCACATGAGGTTCTCGATGAAGCCAAACGTCTTGCCGCAGGCATCGCAGCCGTAGGGCTTCTCCGCCATGTGGGCCTCCTTGTGGCTCATGACGTGGAAGAGATCCGGGAAGTGCTCGCCACAGTCCGAGCAAGCGTAGCTCAGTCCGTCGGCGGCCCCCGCGGACGTGGCCGAGCCGCCCGGGCCGCAGGTCCCCGGCGCGCCCTGGGTGGCCGGGAGGCCGGCGGCCCCGGCCAGGGCGCAGGGCAACTGCAGCCGGTGCACCTGGCGGTGGCGGGTGAGGCTCTGCGGGTAGCCGAAGACCTTGCCACAGAGCTCGCACTTGTAGGGGCGCTCGCGCGTGTGCACCACGTGGTGTTTGCTCAGGTGGAAGGACTCCCGGAAGCGCTTCCCGCACACCGGGCACTGGTGGGGCTTCTCGCCGGTGTGGATGCGCTCATGGCGCTTCAGGGTCTCCCGGCGCCCAAAGCCACGCCCGCAGATGCCGCAGCAGAACGTCTTTCCGGGGACGCTGGCACCGGAGCCCCCCGACCCGCTGGTCCCGGCCCCGCCGAGCAGCAGCGGGTGGGCCCCCAGGAGGGGGACGGGCACGGCGCCATACACCACGGCCGCCGCGGCGGCCGCCGCCTTCTCGCTGTCCGTGGCGGGAGGGTCAGGGGGCAGGAGATAGGGGCCCGGGGGGAAGGTGGGCGGGGGCTGCGGCACGGAGGCCACCCCGTCCTTCGGCGCGTCGGGGGCGGCAGGCGGGGCGTGGGCGGCCTTGTGCCGGAGCAGGCTCTGGGGCGCCGAGTAGGACTTGCCGCACAGGTCGCAGGGGTACACGGGCCGGGGCCCCGCCGCGCCCGCCGCCGCGTGGGCCGCCTGGTGCTTGAGGAGGTAGGCGGCGTCGCGGAAGGCCTTCCCGCAGATGCCGCAGGGCAGGCGCAGCAGGTCGGCCGAGTGCGTCTTCACGTGCCGCTTGAGGCTCTCCCTGCGGTTGAAGCTCTTGCTGCACACGGAGCACGAGAAGGGCTTCTCGCCCGTGTGGATGATCTGGTGCTGGTGTAGGTGGCTGGGCTTCTTGAAGACCTTCCAGCAAAGCGGGCAGGCAAAGGGGCCCTCGCCGCCCCCCGCCGCCGGAGGGGGCGCCCCCACACCCGCGGGGGCGGCGGGGGCCGAGTTCCCGTCCGTGGAGGAGGCGGCGGGCGCGGCGGGCGTGACCGGAGGGCCCGAGGACGCTGGCGGCGGGCGGCGCGCTATCGCGGGCGCGGGGAGCCCCAGCGGCGGGAGGGGCGCGCCCGGCTGCGGCGGGCCCCCGGCGGCGGGCGGCACGTCCTTGTGGCAGCGGCGGTGGCGGATGAGGCTGGAGACGTGGTTGTAGGTGCGGCCGCAGACGCCGCACTCGTAGGGCCTCTCCCCCGAGTGCACCAGCATGTGCTGGACCAGGTGCGAGGACTGCTTGAAGGACTTCTGGCACACGCCGCACGGGAAGCGCCGCTCCATCAGGTACTTCAGCCTCCGGAAGTAGCCCTTGTCGTCCTTGCTGGGGTCGCAGGCCGCCCCCGCGGCGGGTCCCGGGGGCGTCTGCGAGGGGGCGGGCAGCGGCCCGGGGGTCCCCGCAGGAGCGGCCAGCCCCGGCGTCGCCCCCGACCCGGACGCGGGCCCTCCGCGTTTCAGGTTCCCAAACAGGTGCTGGTGTCCCGAGAGGTCGACGATGCCCCACTGCGGGGCGGGGAAGGCGGCGTCAAAGAGGGGGGGCGGCGGCGCCCCGAAGGCGGGCGGCAGGGGCGGGTCGGGCTTCTTGGCTTGGGAGGAGGAGGACGACGACGACGAGGAGGACGAGGAGGACGAGGACGGCGCCTCCGCCTTGGGCTTGAAGGTGGCCTGGGGCGGGTAGTCGTACTGCGGCGGCGGCTGCGGCGGCGGCTGCGGCGGGGGCCCCGGGGTGCAGGGCAGGGCCGCCACCGCCTTGGCGTGCTCCCCGTAGAGCTCCATGGGCTCGAAACGCTGGTGGTTGAGGAACTCCAGGAAGTCGAAGGGGTAGCTCTGGAAGTGCACCCCGTCCTCGCCCCCTAGGCCGCTGCTCCCGCCGCCCCCGGCGCCGCTGCCCGCTGGGTTCGCCTCCATCTCGGGCGGTGTGGGAGACGGGAGACCCTGCGGAGAAGAGGACAGGGCTCAGGACACGGGACCGCCGGGTGTCCCCGCCAGGAAGGGGCTGTGTGCGCTGGAGCCCCCTTCCCCACCTTCCAGCCTCGCTGGTCTCCCTCTGGCCTCCCGGCCCGGAGAACAGTACCCCCCCCACCCCAGCTCCGCGCCCCACAGACCTCTCCTCCTCGGCCCTCACCTCCTCTGTGTCCTCACTGCTCCTCATCTCCCTTCTGTCTCTTGGAGTCCCTCCATCTCTCCCATTTCTTCCGGGGTCCTCACACTCCTCTCTATCCATCCCCCACCCTCTATGCCTGCCTGCAGGCCCTCCTTCTCCGACTCGGATAGTCCCAGCACCACAGTCTCTGCTCTCAGTGCTGTTTGCAAATTCTCTCAGGCCTGTGCGTCCTTGCACCCCCCTCCCAACACACACACAGACACACACCAGCCCTCTGTTCTCCATCTCCTCAGGTTTTGCCTCTGTCGAATGGTAATAATAGTTTCTGTCAGAGTGGTTACAAGGGTGGCCTCTGGAACCAGAATGCCAGATTGGAATCTAAGCTGTGTGACCACAGGCAGTTCCTGAATCTCTCTGTGCCTCGATTTCCTCATCCTCACGGGGCTGCTATCTGTGTAAGGCTCTTCAGTGCTTCCTGGTCCTCTGTAAACACTAGGTAGGTGGAAAGCATTCTCCTGTCACCACTGGTAGGGGGAAGTCAGGACCAACCAAGGGAAGTGGGATAAAGTCAGTGTGGGGGAGGGGCACGTCCTTTTACTACAGGTGGGAAGGAGACCTGCTAGCTTGTGAGAAGCAAGTTACAGCAGGGGGGCTGGCACTTCGAGAAGGCGCCTGACACAGTGGAAAACATGGGGCCCAGGGCGAGGCAGACCTAGGTTCAAGCCCCATCTCCTCCCTGATCCACACGTGCCATTTCTAAAAGGGGGCGGTAACCCCAAGACTGTGGGAGGATTTAAGGCGGCTGACAGGATGACAAAGCTCATTCAGTCTCCTTCAGTGATGTCACACCTGGGCAGAGCCTGAGGCAGATGCTCAGGGAACACGGGTTCCTGTCCTCACCCGTGGGGGCTCTTCCTGCCCCCTCTGAGATGGTGGTCATTCTCTGGGCACCTCCTTTACAGCTCTTTCCATCCCAGATGACAGCTTTCTACACCTACCCCCACCTCACACCCTGGAACCTAGGCTCCTGCAAGGGGTCTCTGAGCCTCAGACCCACCCAGGGGCCTTGGGTCACGTCTCCACTGAGTCGGTGGAGGGTCTGTGGGAGAAGGGCCCCCGAGGTCCAGCATGCTTCCTGGCCATCATCCCTCCCCCAGGGGCCTGGCTCTGCGCCCAGCCCACTGTAGGGGTCAGTGGGCCCACCAAGGCCAGGGCCCGTCAGCCCCCATCCGCCCCCTGGCTCTCTCCCCCCAGAGGTGTAAGGTGAGTGTCTCCTCCAGCCCTGCCTGGAGGGTGATATTTTTAGCCACCAGCTCTGGGTGTTCTTGGATGAGACTCAATGTCCCATGCCCTTCACACCCCCTCTAGTTAATCTGATCTCCGGAAGGAGCAAAGGCGTGGCTGGGGTGGTGGTGGAACCTCAGACCTGGAGACAGCGCTGGAGGGGACTGGGGGACGGAAGAAAGCACAGGGAGGAGGGGACCGATGAGGGTGCCACGGCAGAGGGGAGGGAAGGTGTCTGCGGAAAGAAGCCGCTGGCCTGGCTCGTCTCCATTAGAGCCCATAGTAATGACAGCCTCTGTGGACTGGGCATTTCCTGCAGGCCAGCTACCATTCTAGCACGTCACAGGTACTTGCTCACTGAATCCCCACCACCACTCTATTAGACTACGACATAGGGACTCTTGTTATCCCCACTTGACAAATGAGAAAATGGAGGCACAGAGAGGTCAAGTGACTTGCCCAAGGTCACAGAGCAAGTCTGTGGTTCGACCCACCCTTACCCCTCACAGGGCTGTTTTACCAGGGTTGTTCCCTGAGGTGGAGGAAGGTGGAGGTGGAACTGTGGGGGTAGGAGCCTTAAGTGGGGGTGCTCTTTGGGTTATGAGGGGCATTTATACATGGGGCTGGTGGGAGGGGAAGGGGATTACTGTCCTGAGCAGACAGAGCAGTGACATGGTGAGACTGTGCCCTCTGCCTGGAACGTTCTTCCCCAGATCACAAGGCTCCCTCCAATGCCTCCTTTAGGTCTCTGCTCAGATGTCACCTCCAAGAGAAGTGACACCCCCCACCCCATCACTCACTAGCTCTCATCCTGCTGCATTTTTCATCAGGGTCATTGCCACCGACTCACTGTGTATATTTCTTTTGCTGTGTGTTTACTGTCTGACCTCCTCACCTAAGAGAATGAGGATCTAGCCTGTCTTTTTTTTTTTATTTATTTATTTATTTATTTATTTATTTATTTATCCCCCAAAGCTCCAGCAGATAGTTGTATGTCATTGCTGCACATCCTTCTAGTTGCTGTATGTGGGAGGTGGCCTCAGCATGGCCGGAGAAGTGGTGCGTCGGTGCGTGCCCAGGATCCGAACCTGGGCCGCCAGCAGCAGAGCATGTGCACTTAACCGCTAAGCCACGGGGCCGGCCCAAGCCTGTCTTGTTCACTACTGTGTCCCCAGCACCTAGCCTGGCACGGTGCGGGTGCTCCATAAATATTTGCTGGTATGTGGGAATTAAACAACACCCACCTAAGTCACCAATGGATCCACGAAAAAATCACAAGGGAAATTAGATGAACAAAAACGGAAACGCAACATACCAACTTAGGAGATGCAGCTAAAGTAGTGCTCAGAGGTAAATTTATAGCTGTAAATGCTATGTGTATAAATAATTGTTGAATGAGTGAAGGGATGAGACTAAGCTGACCAGAACTCCTCGGGGGGGGGGGGGGACATTTAGCAGAGATGAAGCTGACATGAGGGAGCAGGGTCCCCAGGAGAAGGAATTCTGGGGGCAGTGATGTTACGAGGAGGGCCCTGAGGGCAGGGTGAGCAGACACTGAAGGGCTGCCACTGAGAGAGAAGCAGGGAATTGATCAGGCTCACGATTATTTCCACTGGGAAATAAGAGACATTTCTTCTTTCAGGGCACCCAGGCCTTAATTGGTGTCTTTCCAAGGGGAGATGTGTCACAGGAGGGTTTCATGCAGAGAAGCATGATGGGGGGAACCTCTCCCAAGGGGCAGGAGTCCCTCAGCAACCACAGCCATAATTCTAACAGCTCGTGTTTACTGTTCGACCAGTTTCATATGTACCATTGCCCTGATGCCTCACAATAGTCGTGGACCATTATTGGTCCCATTTTATAAGTGGGGAAACTGAGGAGAAGGGGCGGGTCTTTTCCCCAAGGTCATGTAGCCAGTAAAGGGGAAAGCAGGCATTGGATTCCAGGTCTCTGATGCCAGGACCTGAGGGCCATTTCACTGCAACAAAGATGCCTTGTGATGAAATTCTGGTCTGTTAATGACAGTAACATATAGTAACACATAACACTGAATGAGTGCTTTCTACGTGCCAAGTACCCTTCTAAATCCTTTATGTGTGTTCACTCAATGAATCTTCCCAATAACCCTAGAAGATGGTTATGATTATCAACCTTGTTTTACAGAAGAGGAGACTCAGGGCCAGAGGAGGAAATTAATCTCCTAAACTCATACTACTGACAAGTGGCAGATCCAGGATTTGAAGGCAGGTGGTGGGGCTCCAGAGTCCATGCTGTTACCTCCCTTTCAATATGTCTCCAAAATAAAGGAAGGACCCACTCCACCTTATACTGGAAATATACTTTGCCCCACCCACTTCCCTGCCACCCAACTCCAGGCCTAGCCACAGGCATTTATTGAACGCTCACAGGGGCTGTACTATGTGCCTTATATGGCTTGTGGCACTCAAACTTCCCAACAGATTCATTAGATAATTTATACATAGGACGACTAACGCCAAACCCTGTCCCTCCTCTGCTCAAAACCCTGCGGTGACTCCATCTCACTCTAAGTCAAAGTCCTTATAATGACCAACACAGCCCCCATGGCCTCCTGGCTGCTCCTCCAATATGCCAGCTCCATTCCTGTCCCAGGGCCTTTGCACTGGCCATTGCTTCTGCCTGGAATGCTCTGACTCCCACGTATACACCTCTCTCACTCCCTCACCTCCTTCACGTCTTTGCTCAAATGCCGTCTGCTCAGTGAGGCTCTCCATGACCACTGTAACCTGTCACCCACACCCACACTCCTGCCTCAGTACTCTCCTTTCCAGACAGCATCATCTTTAAACCATATATTCTGCTTGTTTGTCTTATTGGTGGTGGCCTCCCCTCTAGAAGGTGGGCTCTGTGCACGCAAGAATTTTATCTGTTCTGTTCACTGCTCCATCCCCAGGACCTAGACAGTGCGTGTCTCCAAAAATATTTGTGAAATAAATGAATGAATGAGGCTAGGAAAAGAGGGCATGGTTGGCTCAGAGAGATAAACACTAGTGGACTCCAGGCCCCATCCCCTTAACCATTTCCCTCTTGGGGGAGAGGAGCTGTTAAGACAGCCCCGTGGTGGCCCACAGTTGTCCAGAAGGAGGGAGAGTTACACACAGGTGTAACTTTTTGGTGCGAGACTTTCTGGGGGGACAAGATGACAATAGGAATCTCTTGAAAGAGGCCTTCCTGCCACCCTCTCTGACACTGCAGCCCCTATAACTCTGTACCCTTATCCTGCTGTATTTTCTTCACACATACACACATATTTTGTTTTTTAACTGTCTGCCCCATGAACTAGCATATGCACTCCACGAGGACAGGGGTTCTTGTCTATTTTGTTCTCTGCTGCATCCCCAGTGTAGGAGGTGCTCATTAAACAGCTGTTGAACAGTGAATGAATGAACAAATGAAAAAAATTCTCGGCTTGGTAAAGCTGACAAAGGCCAGATAATTGATCAAAATGCCCTCCCCTCCAAGGTCCTATGAGCAAACTCTCTCCCTTCGTTCTTCCCTTCAATTCCTCCACTCTGACCTCACAGGCCTCCCCTGTCACTCCTCTATGCACCATGATCATGGCCACCTCAGGGCCTTTGCACTTGCTATTCCTTCTGCCTGGAACAGTTCACCCAGATCTCTGCATGTTAATTCAGGTTTCGTCTCTGAAGTCACTCATCAGGCTCCCGGAGAACCCAGAAGACAGCATTTATCTTGTTTATTTATTTAATTGTTTTTGATCTGTCTCCTCAATGAGACTGTAAAACCCTACAAGATGGAAGAGTGTGTGCCTCTCTCTCCTTCTCAACTGTATGCCCTGAACTAGGTTCAGTGAAGAACGAACAAATGAATGAATGCCCAGGGGAAAAAGAGGTCATGCCCTAGTGAAGCTAGGGGTGTTCTCTAGGATGTCCAGGAGGATGGAGTGAGAGCTGGGTAAGAAGTGTGAGGTCAGGACGAGAGGTGTTATTGAGGGGAGGGGGCGCATTCTGAGAGGGACAGCCTCACTGTGGGGCACTGTTCTGTGGGAGAAGGACTGAAGACAGGAGCTGACCTGGATGAGGGTGCGGTGGGAGGCGGGGCAGAAGTATTCCGTGGGAGCCTGAGGCTAGACAGGCAGCTATTTCTACCTGAAGAGCGAGAGGATGTGGGTGTGAGAGCAGAACTCTAGAGGGAGCTGTTCTATGGGGAGGGTCGGGGCGGGGGGTGGCTGCAAGGGGTATTCTCAAGGGGAATTACTGAGGGGCTGCAGAAGGAAAACAGGGCATTGTTGGCCGCTGACCAGAATAGAAAGTATTTTTACACCAAGGCAGGGAGTGTTCTGGGGAGGGGAGTGGTTAGGAGCTTTAGGGAACTGTTGTGTGTGGACAGAGATAATGGGGGGCAGTTGCACTAATGAACAATTTTTGGAGGCAACCTATAGGGGATACTAACGGAGGGTTCACGGGTAGCTGCCCTGCAGGGGAGGCAGGCAATGCTGGTGGCATGTTGGGGGCTGTCCTGAAGGAAGCAATGATGGAGGGCTATATAGAAGGGATCCTATGAGAATGCATTTGTGGGGGGCCTTGGCAGCAGTTTAGGGGATCGCCACGAATGAGGGCGTTTTGGCAGCCATCCTACATAGGGGCGTTGATGGGGAAATATCTGGAGCGGTCTTACGGGGGAGCAGTGATCTGGGGCCCACCTGGCGAGGGCCCGGCGGGAGAGGCACTGATGGGGACGTTCTGGGGACCAGAGCGGGCCAGGGCGGGGCCCCCCGCCCTCGCTGCCCCCGGGCCCCCGGGCCACGCGCCCCGTCACTCACCGGCGCCGGGGTCTCCGCCGGGAGGAGGCCGAGGAGGCGGAGGAGGCGCCGCCGCTCGGGGGAGACCCGAGGGCCCGACCGGAAGTGCCGCCCCCTCCCCCTCCCCGGCAGCCCCGCGCCGCCCGCCTGCCGGCCCGCCCGGAAGCGGAAGTCGCGCCCGTCTCCGAGGCGCCGGCGTGGAGGAGCGGAAACAGGAGGCGGCGGCGGCGACGGGCAAGGGGAAGTGCGCCTGCGCACTGGCTCGGGGACGCGGGCGGGGAGAGCCCAGGCCGCTTCCGGTGAGCGAGCTGAGAAAGGTGCGCCTGCGCTCTGAGCGCCCGCCTCTTCTAAGGGCACCGCCCACACGCTCCGGACATCCAGTTAAGCCACGCCCCTCGCGTAAATCTGCACTTAGGCCCCGCCCTCAGTTCTGAAGCACGCACATTTCAGAGCTTAATTATGAGCCCCGCCTATCGCCTCAAAATCCGGCCTCCTCGCCCCAGCCCCATGAAGTTTCTCGTGTTCTTCCACGCCTCCAAGCGCCTACTCTCTAGAACTCCACCTCCCTCCTAAGCCCCGCTCTCAGCCACGCCTCTTTAGGCCCCGCCCCTCAGCTTGTTAGGCTAACCACGCCCCTGCGTTTAAGCCCCACCCCTTCCGCCCATACCATTTAAGCTCCACCTCTCTCACAACTTCTACGCGATAATTCTGCCTCGCACCTCTAAAGCATTCCCTTAAGTCGCCGGTTCTCAAAGTATAGTTCAGAGGCCAGCAGCAGCAGCACCCAGGAAATTGTGAGAAATGGAAATTCTCAGGCCCCCTGCCCCAGACCTTCTGAACCAGAAATCCCAAGGGTAGGGCCTAGGGATCTGTGTTTTAAAAGTACCCTTCAGGGGATTCTGATGCAGGCTGAAGTTAGAACCACAGCTCTAACACTTCACACTGCTCTTCTCCTATACTTTCTATAAGCCTCGCCCCTAACTCGGTGCCCCCCCCCCTCCGCCCTCAAGCAGCTAAGACCAGTCCCACTCGGCCGTTCCTACTAAGCTCCCTCTCTCTCAGGGACTTCCCTTAGTTACTCCTCCCTTAGGCACCCCCTTCTCTCCCCTGGGCCTGAATAGCCTGAATGCTCACGGCTCAGTGTCTTCTCTTAACAGTTAAGTCCCACCTCTCCTGACACCTTGCTTTCCCGCAGTTTCCCCATGAAGCCCCTCCTGTCGGATAAACCCTATCTACTCCCTCTAAAGGCTCTCTCACTTTCTGCCCGTCAGCCTCTAAACCAATTTAAGCCCCACCGCAGTTCTCAGCACCTTCTCCTAAGCTCTGCCCGTAGGTCTCACCTCCTGCCCAATAAGCCTCGCCCCTCAGTCCCAGCCCCGCCTCCTGCTCCCTCAGCCCCGCCCCCGAGGCCCTACCCCTTATCTACCTAAGCCCTACCAAAGTTGTCAGTCTTGCCCACAACCTTCAACTCAGTTTTTCCTTCCAAACAGGGTCAAGATAAAGAGATGGGTCAAACTGGTGGCTGCAGAATTTCCGGGAATCTGGCTGGAATGGGGAGGGGGACCTAGCGTCACGTTTGCACAGAAGGCTCAATGTTTTACTTAGAGTGGATATTATAGGGAGTGCTTTGGGGTCTGCTGGAGATGGGAGAGAAGGCAAAGGCACCAAATTAATGAGGCACAATCATGGGGTCCCCCCAAATTCCATGTGCTCCTATCGGGGTGGTGTAGCGGCAGAAGGACATTTGAACGGAGGAGAAGGGGGGGCCAGCCCTGCTACCATCACTGAACACACGCAGGAAGCCAGTCGGCAGAGATTTATTTCCACGGCCCCTGCCTCCAAGGGCCTGTTAGTCCGGGGGAGGGTGGCAGGAGGCAGCAGGACCCTGAAGTTTAGGTCCTCACCCTCAAGCCCCTCCCACAACGGGAAGACCACCAGACACGAGGGTGTCCCGACCTCCCTGCCCAGGCCCAGCTGAACTCCCAGCTCTAAACCTGGCCCAGGGAGCAGTAGCCGGGGTTGCGGGTCAGGCCAACTCCTTGCCCTCCAGCTCCTCCTCATCGGCCCCCGCCGTGGCCGGGATGCCCTCGTCGTCCCATGGTGGTTCAGGCCCTGGGTCGCACAGGGGTGCCCCCATGGCCTCCGGGTGCTTGCGTTTGGCATGGCGCCGGAGCGTGTTGGCCTCCGTGAAGCGCAGCCGGCAGACCGGGCACTGGTAGGGGCGCTCCCCGGAGTGGACGCGGTGGTGGTGGGCCAGCTCGCCCGCCTCGCGGAAGCGGCGGGGGCAGAGCGGGCAGCGGAAGGGCCGCAGGCCGGCATGGATGTTGCAGTGCCGCCGCAGGTGGCTGGACCGCTTGAAGGTCTTGCCGCAATCCTTGCACTCGTGGGGCTTCAGCTCCGAGTGCGAGATGCTGTGGCGCTCCAGGTCGGAGAGGTAGGGGAAGGCCCGCAGGCACACCGGGCAGAAGTGCGGGGCCTTCTTAGGGCCGGAGCCCTCAGGCCCGCCTGTCGCTGACCCTTCAGAGACTGTATAGGGCACACCCTGAGCATCGATCAACAGGAGGTCACTGCCACCGCTGCTGCCCACCGGGGCTGTCACCCCCTGCGCCAGCGGGGGCTCCTGCCCCGACTTGGGGGGGCGGCCCCGCTTGCGAGGGAGGGAGGCCTTGAGCGTCCGATTCGAGGAGGTGGCCCCCCCGGGACGTCGGCCTCGGCGGCCCCGGGGAACAGGAGGAGGTAAGGCCAGAGGTTTCTCTTCCTCCCCGGGCAAAGGCGAAGGCAACAGGTCTGGGCTGGGGGTGTCCATTGAGCAGTGGGGGGCTTGGGTCTGGGCACTGGAGCCGGGCTGAGAGGAGAGAGGGGGCAGCCGTCAGTGCAGGGAGGGTCTGGAGCACCCCTTGTCCCCCAGCACCTTGCCATCCCTGGGTGCGAGTGTCTCGACCTGGGCATGGCTGACATTGACCCGGACGCACAATCATAGCCACGCTGGTGGGTAAAATGGCAGGATAATTCTGTACCGCCTGGTAACCTGGTAAACCAGCACGGCCCTCGGGCCCCACAAGTACACCCTAAGCCTCCCTTACCCCTCCCCTGGATCTCGACGTTCGGGGCCAACTTGAGCCGAAATAAAGAAAAATCGTCAGTGGAGGATAGAGTCCAACTGAGGGCACAGGCTAGTACTGCGATCCTCAAAACTGAGAGCCCATCAAACCCCAGAGCCACAGGGGCCTCTGAACCGTGTTTGTCCCGCCTCCTGACTGGCAGAATGGGAGGAGTTGGGATTCAAGACTTGGAAGAAGAAAGGAACTGGTTTCAGGTGATGCTTAGCCCTGAGTCGTGGATGAGGACATTTATCGGAGCTGTTAAGAGTCTGGGCTCCAGAGTCAGAGGTTCTGGGTTCGATTCCCGAGTCTGTCACTTACTCTTTGCAGGGCCTTGGGCAAGGCGCTCACCTCTCTGAGCCTCAGTTAAGCCTTTTGCAAAACAGGATGAATAGTTCCACCCACTCACACAGACGTGCCGTAAGGATAATACGCATAAAGCGCTCAGTACACTGTAGCACTTAGGAGACATGAGCTCTTATGAATAAGGGTAAATCACCCCCATTTTCCAAATGGGGAAACCGAGGCACCAGAAAGCCAAGCCTGTTGCTCACGCTCCCTCTGCCAGTAAGTGGCAGGGCCAAGACTCGACCCAGATCTTGCGGACCCCAATGGCCCAGGGAGTGAGAAGAAATGGAGCCAAGGGGACATCATGGGGTCCCTTAGCCCTGGGTTAGAATGCAGCTCTGCCGCTAATTAACAAGTGGCTTTGCCTTTCTAAGGCAGTTTCCGCCTCTGTAAAATGGACATAGCAGGGTTGGTGGATGGCACACAGTAAGCACTCAGTAAATTGCTGTCACTCCCTCATCATGATCATTAGAGCCGGGGACCAGGGGACTGGGGTGTAATAAAGGGGAGGGGGAGAAAGCACAAGTGCGGTTAGCCGCAGGGGCTGCAGGTGCCACGGCACCCCCTTGGAACAGGCACACAGACTGAGGTCCGGAGAAGGGCGGCCACTTGTCCATGAGCGCAGGGTTCGCTCCCGTGGGGGAAGGGGGCTGGACTACAACCTCGGTCCCTGGAACGGTGCCCTCGCCCCTCGCCCTCCGCCCGCCCCGTGCAGGCGCGCGCCCGTCGGCCCCGAGCGCGGGGCGGGCCCTGCGGGGGCGGCGGCCAATGAGCGGCGCCGGGCCGCGGACGGCGAGGGCCGCCAGGAAGGGGGTCTGCGCGCGCGCGCCCGGGCCGGCTCCGCGGGGCGCGAGGTCGGCGCGCGCGGCGGGGCGAGCGCAGGAGCAGGAGCAGGTGTGGGGGGCGCGCCGCACGAGCGCGCGGCCCCGGGCCTCCCCTCCCTCCGCTCCCCTCCCCCCGCCCGGGCCCCCCGCCTCTCGGGTACCTCATTTGCATGTCGCCGGGGCTCGCGGGTGTGCGCGCGCGGGGGGCGACGGGGCCGGCGCGTGGGAAGGGGCGGGGGCCAGGGGGCCCTGCCCCTCGGCGGCGCGCGCGCGGAGCGGCCCCGCCCCTCGGAGCGGACGCCCGGCGGCCCCGCCCTCCCCCTCCCCTTCCCCGTCGGGCCCGCGCCCGCGGGGAACAAAGGGGACGCGCTGGGTCCTAAGGCCCGGTCACGTCCGCGCCTGCAAACCGCGCCTGCGCACCCGTCGCCCTTGCTGGCCCCTTGCGGGAAATAACCCCACCGGCACATCCCCAGCCACGTAGAAATGTCTTTCCTCCCATAAAGCACCCAGCCGGTGACCCAATCAAAGACAGGTACCGAAAGGATGAGGAGCGGGAAAATGGCTGCTCGTTCCCGTAATTAACATGGCGCCTGACAGGCTTCAAAGCCCAGTGGACGGCTAAGCACAAGATGGAGCCTGGTTTTTCCTCCTATCTCTGTATCGCAGTCGGCGAACTTCGATTTCTCTTTTCTCCTAATGCAACTCTACATCCTACTCAAGAGGAGTCTGAGGCTGCGAAAAAGGAATTTAATCTGTCCTTATCTGCGTTGTCATCCGCCAACGATGACACGGCGGGGAGGAGCCTCGCGCAGAGCCTATTGCCCTTAGTCTGTATGGCGCCGAGGGTCACCCTAAGTCCCGCCCCTTCTCCCTGCCCTCACCCAAGATGGCACCAACCTGGCTTCTATAACCCCAGTGCTGGGAAAGGGACGGGAAAGAGGGAGAAGGGCGGGCGGCGGGGAGGGGGAAGCCAAGAGGGCGGGAGAAAGGTGGAGTGCGGGGGAGAAGGGAGCCAAGGCGGAAGTCGAGGGGCCCCCCGGGTGGAAGTGACGCTGCCCCCGCTGCCCAAAATGTCGGCGCCCAGAGGGAGGTGTAAGTAATTAAAGAGGAAAGCCGACTGACTTTCCCGGCCTCCCGGGGCCGCCCCAGGGCTCCAGAACCCCCGCTCCGTACGAGCGAGGTGGACTCGCCCGGCCGCGGGTCCCGCCTGACCTGCCCCCGCCCCGGGTGCCCGGGGCCGCACCTTTTAGGGACAGGAGGGAGGGGCACAAAAGGCCGGCTCGCGGGGCCTGGGTTCTCGAGCAGACTGGGGAAGGGGGGGGCCAGACCCGCAGGCGATGGGGTGGGGAGGAGGCGGGGCTTAGTGACTGCTGGGGCGGAGCAACGGCTGGGAGGAGCCTGAGCGGGCGTGGCTTAGAGTGGAAGTGGGCGGGGCTTGGTAGAGGGAGCGAGGTTGTGGGTAGAAAGTGGGAGGGGCTTAGGCAAAGGGGTGGGGTTTGATGAGGGGGCGTGACTAAAAGGATGGTAGGCGGGCCCTTGGTTGAAGAGTCTTAATTGGGGCTGAGTGGGGAAACAGAGCTCAGGGTGAACGTGGGAGGAGCTTAGAGTAGAAGGGGTGGGGTTTGTCTGGAGGTGTGGCTTAGAGAAAGTGGTGGGCATAATGAGGGAGTCGGTTAGGCGTGTAATTTGGGAAGTTTTGGTGGAAATATCAAGTCTTTACAATGCAGGTGAAATGTCTTAGACGAAATGGGGCGGGACTCAGAGGGGCTGAGACAGTGAGAGGAGTTGAATGGAGGGGGTCTTGGCAAGGACGGGGCTTAGAGGCTGGGTTTAAAGGAAAAGTTGAGTGGAGTTTTGGGGGCAGATCTTAGTGAGGAGATGGTAGGACTTAAAGAGGAATCTCGGAGGAACTTAGTGGATAGCAGTAATCTAAACAGTGTACCTGTTGAGTCCTTGCTGTGCGCCCGCCTATGTAAGCACTCAGCACACATTGCTACATTTTGCTTAGTCCTCACCACCACTCCCTGAGTAGGTATTCCCATTATCCCTATTTTGCAGACAGAAAGGTTCAGTTGGTTTTACCCGAGGTTCCAGGACTAGTTCTGGTCGCCCTGGAAGGTTGACTCAAGTGCGCTTAGCCCCAGATCTTTGTCCTCTCATTCGCTAAGCATGTGAATCTTCTTCTGACGGTGGCTTTCGTCTTCAAAGAAGAGTGAGAGGGGCTTGCGGAAGGGAAGGGGCTTGTTAGGGAATACAAGAGCCTCTGGGAACAGTGTGGGGACTTTGGAAGGAGTGGGCGGGACCTGAACAAGAGTGGGTGGGGCTTAACTACAGTGGGTGGGGTTTGGAGAAGAGCAGTGGTCCTTTCGAAAAGAGGGAGAGAGGCTTAAAAACACTCAGTGGCATACAAGCGACTTGGCAGGGATTAGGTGGATTGGCAGATGAGTGGGAGAAGGGGTTGTAGGAGAGTGGGAGGGGCTTGTGGAAGGGAAGGGATTTGTCAAGGAATACAAGAGGCTCTGGGAACAGTGTGGGGACTTTGGAAGGAGTAGGAGGGACCTGAACAAGAGTAGGTGGGGCTTGACCACAGTGGGCGGGGCTTAACCCCAGAAGGCGGGGCTTTGAGAGGAGCAGTGGTCCTTTCAAAAAGAGGAGGACACGCTTAAAAACAGTGGCATAGAAGCAACTTGGCAGTGATTAGGACGATTGGCAGATGAGCGGGAGAAGGGTTTGTAGGAGAGTGGGGGGGGCTTAAGGAGCAGTGGGCGTGGCTTGGAGGGCAGTGGGCCGGGCTCCCAGGGAACAGGTTTCGGGTCTGTGAGTCCAAGGAGCCTGATGGGGGAGGGCTGATGGGGAGGTGACCCCCTCACCCCCCCTTCGTCTCCCCCTGCTCCAGAGAGAGCCCCCACCCGCCACTGCCCTCGCGCCACGCCACCATGGATGACGCCCCGCTGCCGGCGCCCCCGGTCCCCGCCCCGGCCCCGGCCCCGGCCCCAGCACCGCCCGCTGCCGCCCCCCGCGTCCCGTTTCACTGCAGCGAGTGCGGCAAGAGCTTCCGCTACCGCTCGGACCTGCGGCGCCACTTCGCCCGGCACACTGCGCTCAAACCCCACGCGTGTCCGCGCTGCGGCAAGGGCTTCAAGCACAGCTTCAACCTGGCCAACCACCTGCGCTCGCACACCGGCGAGCGGCCCTACCGCTGCTCCGCCTGCCCCAAGGGGTTCCGCGACTCCACCGGCCTGCTGCACCACCAGGTGAGTCCCGCAGGCTGGCCGCGCGCCGCGCGCGCCCGGGGCTCTGGGCAACACACCGCTGACCCAAGGCCCCCGCCCCCACCTCCTCCCCTTGGAAAATTTTTCTCTCCTTCCCTCCCTTCCTGCCAAAGCACCCTGGCGCGTCAAAACATGAGCATTTCTCCTCCAGTCACCACCCAACCCACACAGTGAACCGTTTATGGTAAACTTCCGCACCTATAGCTCCTCCCCACTCCCCTCCCCTGCTCATACCCCCACGCATGCCAGCATCTGCAATTTTGTGTTTATCATTCCCTTACCGTTTTTAAAAATAGATTTACCATGTATGTACTTAATTCCTTCATTCAGTGATTATCTACTGAATGCTTCCCTGCTCCCAACACCTGGTCACCAAGGTGAAACCAGTACAGTCTCTGCCTTCGGAGAACTGACATTCCGTTGGAGGTGGTCAGTAGCCAGGTAGATGACCAACAAGAAAGCAAAGGCACAAGCAGAATGTTCTGGAAAGGGAGAAGTGTTGGGAAGGAAATTAAAAGCAAAAATAAAAAGTCGATGTCAAGAGTAAAGAGGAGAGAGCTGTGAGCTACTGGACAAGGTGGGGAAAGTCAGGGCAGGGTGATGTTTGAGCTGAGACCTGAAGTACGAGCAGGAGTCTGGCATGGGAACAGCATTCCAGGCAGAGGGAACAGCAGGTGCAAAGGCCCTGAGGTGGGAAGGAGCTCAGTGTGTTCGAGGAAGTGATGGGAGACCATGTGGTTGGGGTGGAGCGAGGCTGGGCAGAGTGGAAGGAGGTGAGGTGCAAGGCAGCCGGGGGCTGAGTCACGTACAACTTTCTCTGCTGTTGTAAAGAGTTGGGATATTATTCTGGGTGCCAGATAGTCATGCCTCGAGGGTAAGTAAAACCAGATGTGTCACTGGTCTTTCACACTTGTCCCCTTCTCCCTGTCCTCATGGTGTCTGCCTTGATTCAGGACCTCACATCCTGGATGTTGGCCCCAAATTTCTAAGTGATCTTCCTGCCTCCTGTCTCTCCCTGTCACGTCCAGCCTCTGCGAATGTCACAGAGTGACCAGGACCACCCCCCCCCTTAAAACCCCTGATCCTTAGGATGATGGGGAAGCTTCTTAACTTGATGTGACATACACAGCCCTCTGAGGTCTCACCCCTGCCCAGTGGTAGGTTATAATTCAACTGAGCATTTAATGAGCACCTAGAGTTTGTAGGCACAGTGCCAGGCTCTTTGGGAAAAAAGGGAAGAGACAGACCGACACAGTCCCCATGGCCTCCCAGAGCCAGGAGTCTGGTGAGGGAGACATTAATGGAACAACCAGGTTAATAAATGTCAAATTGCAATTGAGACATGTGAGGGCAGAGGGTCACTGTATTCTGAGGCTAATACAAGAGAGATCTGAAGTGTCTGGGTCAGGGACGGGGCCAGGGACGGTTTTCTGGAGAAAGAGGTGATGAATGGGCTGCCTCTGAAGCATGAGAAGTAGTAACCAGGCAGCGGCATGGTGGTGGTGGAAAAGGGCTTTCCAGCCTCTGGGAAAAGGACCAGCACTCTCAAGGAAGCAAGGCAGGCTTTTGAGGAACTGGAGGAAGGCCAGTGTGGCTGGCGCACAGAGCCCCAGGGGCGCGGGAGAAAGCTGGAGATTCTGCTGGGCTTGTGGCACCTACTCTGTGCCAGACTCTGGATGTACAGCAGTGAGTAAATCCAATATGGTCCCTGTTTTCGCCACCTTTACCTGATGGGGAGACAGACGACACCCAAGCTAGATGTAGATGCTGAGTGTGATATGAGCCATAAGCTCTGAAGAGAGAGGTTGGGTGCAATGAGAGAATAACATGGCAAGCCAGGGGCCTACATTCAGGGAAGGATTTCCAAGGAGGTGGCAGATAAACTGAGACTTACAGAACAAGGGAGGAGCCTGTCATTGGAAAGAGCATTCCAGGCAGAGAAAACAGCACATACAAAGGTCCTGAGGCCAGGACAGCCTTGTTGTGTTGGAAAGTCAGAGTGGAGAGAGAAGAAATTCAGCAACAAGATAGTGTTCACCACACCCACAGGGTACTCCTGTCGCATCACCACGTCTAGAGTCAGAGTGGCAAACGGGTAGCACTCCCAGTCCCTTCTCCAAATCCATGCCCCTGGTAGACATGACTAATCAATCACTACACTCCTTCACGTGCAGCCTCAGAGTTCTGCCCACAGATCCCCAGACAGACACTACCAGTCAGTAGGACTCTGCATTCACCACCTGTCTCTGCTATTCGGGACTCTTAAAAAATAAACCACAACAGCCAATATCTGTAAGGCACGGACTCACTAGCCACATTTCAAGTGCTCAATAGCCACATGTGGCTAGTGGCTGCCATTTTGGACAGGACAGATATAGAACATTTCCATCATTGCAGAAAGTCCTGTTGGACAGTTTTGCTCTAGAAGGTTGGACATTTACCTCGAAAAGCCACCTCTTACCCTAGAGGATTATGAAAGACCCTCTCCACCTCCCCCCAAATAGCCACTGGTTTAGAGGACATCTGTGGGACATGGGAAAGTTTATCAATAATAATTCTAGTTTCTAGGAATTCTGTAGTTATTTGTGATGATTTTACCCTATCCTCTTGGCAACCCTGTGTGATGACACGCCTTGCGCCCATTGTACAGAGGAGAAAAGCAGAGTCCCAGAGATGCAGTTACTTGTCCAAGTTTTCACGGAGAGTAGAAGGCCGAGATGGGGTTTGAACCCAGGTCTGTCAGTGCTCAGAGCCCTAGTACTTAGCCACCTCCCCAGGGAGTCCCAATCTCCTAGGTGGGCTTGTTGAAAATGAGTAGGAGTTAGGAAGAGCAGAAGGAAGAGTTTTCCCAGTCTGAGGGAACAGCACGTGCACAGGTCCTGAGGCTGGAGGGACTAAAAGCATGTTAGCGTGGCCCAAAGCAGAGAACGAGAGTGAGAGAGTTGAAGCTAGATCTTGGCCTTGTAGGCGTGGCAGGGAGCGTGGGCTGCATCCCTCTGAGAGTCCAGGAATCTGTCCTGTGGGCTAGACCCTTAGCCCTGATGTGTTCTCCCTCCCGCCCCCCCAGGTCGTCCACACTGGTGAGAAGCCCTACTGCTGCCTGGTCTGCGAGCTCCGCTTCTCCTCACGCTCCAGCCTGGGCCGCCACCTCAAGCGCCAGCACCGTGGGGTGCTCCCGTCCCCGCTGCAGCCCGGCCCAGGGCTGCCGGCCCTGAGCGCACCCTGCTCGGTCTGCTGCAACGTGGGGCCCTGCTCGGTGTGCGGGGGCTCGGGGGCCGGCGGCGGAGAGGGCCCAGAGGGGGCAGGCGGGGGCCCAGGCAGCTGGGGGCTGGCGGAGGCGGCAGCCGCAGCGGCAGCCTCACTGCCCCCGTTCGCGTGCGGCGCCTGTGCCAGGCGCTTCGACCACGGCCGCGAGCTGGCGGCCCATTGGGCCGCGCACACCGACGTGAAGCCTTTCAAGTGCCCGCGCTGCGAGCGCGACTTCAACGCCCCTGCGCTGCTGGAGCGGCACAAGCTGACACACGACCTGCAGGGGCCCGGCGCGCCCCCCGCGCAGGCCTGGGCCTCGGGGGCCGGCGCCGCCCCAGAGACGGCCGGCGAGGGTGGCGCTGCGGAGGCGGGCGGCGCCCAACCGGCCTGGGACGGCGGGCTGCTCCTGGGCCGCTGGGGCGGCGTGCCCGAGCTGGGGGCTGCTCCCCGAGGGCGGCGGGGAGGCCCCTGCGCCCGCGGCCGCGGCCGAGCCGTCGGAAGACACCCTGTACCAGTGCGACTGCGGGACCTTCTTCGCGTCGGCCGCGGCGCTGGCCAGCCACCTGGAGGCGCACTCGGGCCCGGCCACCTACGGCTGCGGCCACTGCGGGGCGCTGTACGCGGCGCTGGCGGCCCTGGAGGAGCACCGGCGCGCCAGCCACGGCGAGGGCGGCGGGGCGGAGGCGGCCGCGGCGGCCCCCGAGGGGGAACCGGCGTCCGGGGAGCCCGCGTCCGGCTCGGGCCGCGGCAAGAAGATCTTCGGCTGCTCCGAGTGCGAGAAGCTGTTCCGCTCACCGCGCGACCTGGAGCGGCACGTGCTGGTGCACACGGGCGAGAAGCCGTTCCCGTGCCTCGAGTGCGGCAAGTTCTTCCGCCACGAGTGCTACCTCAAGCGCCACCGGCTGCTGCACGGCAGCGAGCGGCCCTTCCCCTGCCACATCTGCGGCAAGGGCTTCATCACGCTCAGCAACCTCTCTCGGCACCTGAAGCTGCACCGGGGCATGGACTGACGGCGCCGGCCGCGCCTCCACCCAGACAGCCCTCCCCCGGGGCTGGACGCACGGCCCGCGCCGGGGGACCTCCCGAATCCAGACTCGGGCCCCGAGGTGAGGGGACCCTGGCTGGAGAGATGGGGCCACCAAACACCCACACAGGCCCCTGAGCTGGGGGACAGCGAATAAACAGAGACATTCCTCAGCTCGGGGTCCCAGATCTACGGAGAGACTCCTGACCTTGAGGATCCGGGAATACCTGCTGTGCACCCCCAAATCAACAGGCCCCTAATCTCTGGGGACCTAGGAACGAGAAATGGGTCTCCACAAGTGCTTCTCATCTTGAGGGCCCTAATAATTATAGATGGGCACCCCTCCCGCAAGGGAGGACTGCCCTTCTCCCTGAGAGCCATCATTCCCAACGACCTTGATCTGGAGAATGTGGGGGACCAGGTCCCCGAGTTTCCCTGGATCCCTTCCAAATGCTACCCACCAGAGTCACTGGTGCCCCCCAAAAATGCATATAGCCGGAATCTGCCTCTCCCCGCCCCCAGTTCATTCCCTATGCGGAAAGAGGACCAGGGTAGATGCCCCCTGCCCTCAACCCTCCTCTCCAATTAGGTCTCCCTCCCCACTGCGGAATGGATCAACCCTAGTGATCTTCCCCACCTTCAAACACTAGAATAGGCTGGTTCTAAATCCCCCCGCCCGGTAGGATGGATTGATCCAGATACACACACCCCTGTCCACTGGAATAGGCTGGGCCAGGTTACGGCCTGTACCCCATTCTCCTTAGAGTGAGTAGGGCAGACACTCCTCCCCTTCCTCTAGAGTGTGGACCAGTCCACGTCCTTCCCCATCCTGTGAACTCATCTGAGTGGGAGGTCGTGGACACTGGGGTTTCTCGCCCGCTCTGCTGTAGCCCCTGTTGGTCTTTCTCTCCATCTCTGTCGGTTTGTCTGTCTCTGTGTTCCTCAAAACCCCAAATGGAAGGGGGTTTTGGCTAAAGGGTTCCCCCCGTGAGCCTCAACCTCACCCCTCGTCCCACTCCTCAATGTCTCCAGGACTCCAATAAACGTCATCCTGTCAGTCACTGCCGTCTCATTTTCTGACCCTTGGCTCCAGAGAGGTGGGGATTTCTCCCTCCCTGACTTAGGACAGGCCCCCTAAATAGAGACAAATCCTCCCTCCCTCCTGAGAAATCTCGAGTCTTTTAGATAGCACAGGACCTTTCAAGTTGAAGACGGTTTGTCTCATCTAAATGGAACCCTGCCCCTTGAACACAAAATCCACCTCCAAGAGAGGGACATGCCCCCTGGAAGTCAGACACGCCCTTTAGAAATCACCAATGCCATAGGATATGCCCCCTAAAAACCAATCTGTCTCCTGAGACACAAGTTCCTACCCCTTGGAAGAGGCTCCGCCCCTTACACTCTGCCTCTCAGCCACGGAATTTGTGGGTTAGATGCTGCATCTAGCATCTTAGAATAGGATCCACCCATCAGAGAATGGGTGGGCCCTTCAGATTGCCTCCTAAACTCTGGATGCCATTCCTGTACTGAGGGCCTATTCCCTACCGGGCATTGTAACCCCCTCTGGGGATCCAACTGTGAACACAATAACTCCTCGTGGAGTTGATATTCTAGTTCGTGGGCGATGGGGTGTGGAAGAGAGTACTCAAACGAAGAAGGTCATGTCAGATGGCTATTAGCACTCTGAAGGAAATGAGGAAGGACGTTAAGAAAGTGGGTGGCTGGGCTATGCCACCTGAGGTGTGGTGGTCCTTCTCGGAATGCCTTCTTGGCAGAGGTGGCATTTGATCTGAGGCCGGAAGGGTGAGGAGGGACCAGCCAGGAGGACACCTGGATGGGCCCAGGAGGGGAGTGAATGCAGAGGAGGGAGGAATGAGATGGGGGGAGGGGTAAGCAGGGGTCAGGTCTCGCAGAGTCTGGTGGGCCAAGATAGGCATTTGACTGTGCTTTCCCGGCAATGGCAAGCAAGAGTTTAAGTGTGGGTAGATGTGATCACTCTTGCACTTGACAAGGATCCCTCTGGCTGCTGAGAGGAGGAGGAACTGGAAGGAGCAGAGTGAAAGCAGCAGAAGGCTACTGCAGTCCACCAGGAGAGAGGGTGGGGCCTGGACCACAGGGATGGGGAGAAATGGTGGATGCAAGATGAATTCTGGAGGTAGAATGTGTGAGTGCGTGTGTGTGTGTGTGTGTCTGTGTGTGTGTGCATGTGAGTGTGTGTGTGTGTACTGGAGAGGGAGGAATCAGGAGGGACTGGCTGGGTGATGGCACTTTGTATTAAGACCAGAAAACCGAGGAAGAACCAGTTTGGGCGGGGGCATAGGGGGATCAAGAATTCCATCTTGAGCTTCTTAAATTTAAGATGCCTGGGAGATGGGCATGCTCTAATGAGGCTGAGGATGTGCACATCCTGCGATGCAGTAATCCCACTGCTAGGCGTGAACCCTAAAGAAACTCGTGTCCCCCTGCACGAGGAGACAGGTATGAGAACACTCGCCACAAGAATGTGTACAGCCCCAAACCAAGAACAACTGAAATGCCCACTGCTGTGGTCTGAATGCTTGTGCCCTCCCCACCCCAAATCCATATGTTGAAATCCTAATGCCCAATGCGATGGTATTTGGAGGTGGGGCCCTTGGGAGGTGCTTGAGCCATGAGGGCGGAGCCTCATGAATGGCAGTAGTGACCTTATAAAAGAGGCTCCAGGGAGATCCCAAGCCCCTTCCACCATGTGGGGACACAGGGAGAAGGCGCTGCCTGGAACAAGGAAGAGGGCCCTCCCCAGAAGACGACCATGCTGGAGCCTTGATCTCGGACTTCCAGCCTCCAGAACTGTGAGCAATAAATTTCTGTTGTTGATAAGCCACCCAGTCCATGGTATTTTGTTATACCCTCCCGAACAGACTAAGACATCCACCAACAGTACAGTGATAAATAAATGTTGGTATATTATGCTATGGAATACTATACAGCGACGAGAAGGCATGAGTACAGATACACACAATTACGTGAATGAAAGTTACAAAGAAGCCAGATACATAGAGTATGACTCCGTTTCTGTAACATTCAAAGCAAGCAACACTAAGCTGTAATATTGTTTAGGATGCACTGTGGGTAGAAAAGCAAAGAAAACATTTTTCCATAACTCAGGACAGTGGGGTTTGACAGGTTAAGCTCGGGATGGCACATGCCAGAACCTTCCATGGGCTCTGGGGTGGCTGCTAACATTCCGTTTCTTAATCTGGTGACCATTTTATAATTATTCTATAATTGTGCATTTGTATCGTACCCTTTTAATCTACGTGTCTTATATTTTCACAAGAAAAAACATTTTAAGGAAGGAGACATACATATGTGGGGAGAGAAAACAGATAAGAGATTGGCATTCAAGAAAGACATTTTGTCTGGAGATCCACGATTTCCCTTTTTGAAAAGGCTCCAGGTGAGCCCCAGGGGGCCCTCATCCTTAGAGATATTCCTCTCCATTCTGCCACCGCCACCAGGGAACCAGGAACCAGACTCACCCTTCAGGGTGAAAAAAAAAAATCTTCTGCTTTGAAGAAACAAGACCCGCCCCCTTAGACACAGGCACCGCCTCTAGGGACAAGACCCACCCATTTCCAGATGGGCTTGGCCTCGAGAGACCGGGGCCTGGAAAAGTGCTAGGGTTGCCATGGAGATGGCCGCTGGCTACGGAGTAATAGGGACCTCAGAAGGCTCCCGCCCGCTCACCTCCAGCCCGCCCTTTCTCTTCTGAGACAGTAGCGAAAGGGACTCACCCCATTTCCCGAGTGTCTCCTGAGTGCCAGGCGCTGGGCCGGACCTTCTACCTAACTGGCCTCACTGTGGCCCCATTGTATAGACGTGCTAATTGAGGCTCGCAGGGGTTTACCCTGGGGGCTATCTCAATCCCTCCAGAGCATCAATTACCGTCCAGACGCTGACCACTTCCACGCAGCTGTCTGTCGGAGCACCTGATTCTATACCTGCACGCTCGCCTGGGCTCCCATCTCCCCGTCACCTCAGGCTTCTCCCCTTCAGGGGCGTCCCCCCGCCGGAACCTGAGCCCCAGTCCGCCTGGCTCCTCCTCACCCTTCATCCCCCTTTATTCACCCACAAATATTTGTAGATGTGCGAGGCTCGGTGCTGGGGGTAGAGCAGTTACACAGACAGGCCAAGCAAACCCCTGCCCTCGGGGAGATTATATTTCAGAGGGAGGGGAGATATGCCATCAATGGGTGATCACAGGTAGCCCAATGCTTGTTTGCGATACATACACGTTGAAAATTAAAGCAGAGCCAGGACTAGAGGTGACCGGAGGGCTATTTGCTAGGGTGGATGGGACAGGCGCCTTTGAGGAGATCTGAAAGAAATGAGGGAAGAAAGGGAAACTCTATGGAAATCTAGAGGACGGGCATTCCAGGCAGGGGAAAGGCATGTGCAAAGGCCCTGAGTCCGGAAAGCAAAAAGGGCGTGTGGCTGGAGCAGAGCGAAGCAGAGGGAGAGAGTAAGAAATCAGTGGTGGGAGGCCCCAGGGGCCAGACAGGTAGAGTGTTATAAGCAGGCTGCGAGGAAGTCGGAGAGGAAGGGATGGGGAGCCCCGGGAGGATATTGGGCGTGGGAGTGACGTGATGCGATTTCTGGGTGCTGGAGACTGGATGGGAGGGAGAGGGGTTAGAAGCAGGAGAGCCAATGAGGAGGCGGTTGCGGTGGGAATGGCATCCAAGGGTGCAGCCCTGAGCCAATCAGCGCCAGGTCCCGCCCCCCCCCACCCGGAGCCTCCTTCCCAGCCCCAGGCCCCCTCTCTCACCTGGACCCGCGCCCCACCTCCTCCCTGCTCCCCGCCTCGGCCTCCCCTGCATCCGGCTGGGCCTCCACGCGGGTCCCACAGGAATTTCTCTAAAACACTAATCGGATCATATGACTCTCCAGCTTAAAACCTTTTCAATGGCTTCTCAGTGCACTCGGAGTGCGTCCAGCGTTCAGCCGGACCAGTCGCTCGTGCAGCTCCGGCCTCTCTCCGCCACACTGGCCGCCTTTGATGCCCCAATCCAAGGCCTGGGAGCTCCCCCAAGGCAAGATCCCGCACACGCAACATGCTGATCTCTCTGCTGGAAATTTTCTTTCCTACTATCCTCATTCCTGAATTCATTTCTTTTTTTGTTAGGAAAAAATATTTTAAACCTTTAAAATATAGATAATAACACACACACACACCCTAGGCATATACTCAAAAGAATTGAAAACAGCCACTCAAACAAAAACTTATACACAAATGTTCATAACAGCACTCTCCACAATAGTCAAAAGGTAGAAACAACGCAAACGTCTATGAACAAATGAATGGATACACAAAATACAATGGAATATTATTCAGCCATAAAAAGGAATGAATTACTGATACATGCTACTACATGGATGAATCTGGAAAACATTATGCTCAGTGAAAGAAGCCAGTCATAAAAGACCACGTGTTGTACGACTCAGTTGATGTGAAATGTCCACAGTAGGCAAGTCCACAGAGACAGAAAGCTGACTATTGGTTTCGAGGAGCTGGGGGGAGAAGAGAATGGGAAATGCTGCTTAATGGATCCAGGTTTCTGTTTGGGGTGACGAAAAAGTACTGGAAGTAGATAGTGGGGATGGTTGTATAATAACATCATGAATGTCCTTAATGCCACAGAATTGTACACTTTAAAATGGTTAAAATGGTAAATTTTATGTTATGTGTATTTTATCAAATAAAAAAGTACACACACACACACACACACACACACTCATATACTAACTACCAGCTTTAAAACATGAGCTACACCTGACTCCCCATAAACCCCCTCCAAGATCTGATTGTCTCTCCCTTCTCAAAGGTAACCCCTACCCCGAATTTGGTGCTAATTGTTTCCACGGATGCATTGAGACTTTCACTCCATATGTATATATCCTTAAAAATATAGTATTATCAACCAAGTGCTTTTTTGTGTGTGTGAGGAAGACCAGCCCTGAGCTAACATCCAATGCCAATCCTCCTCTTTTTTTTTTTTTTTTTGCTGAGGAAGACTAGCCCTGGGCTAACATCCGTGCCCATCTTCCTCTACTTTATATGGGACGCCACCACAGCATGGCTTAACAAGTGGTGCCTCGGTGCGTGCCCGGGATCCGAACCAGCAAACCCCAGGCCACCGCAGCGGAGCACGCGCACTTAACCGCTTGTGCCACTGGGCCGGCCCCCCAAATGCTTTTCAAATCACGCTCCTGATCCACCATCATTTCTCCCATCTCTTAGTGAAATGCAAAGACTTACTGAGACTCACTAGCTTTGAAACATTTTAGCGCCTCACTCAACTGCTCTGCAAAATGGGAGAATAATGTTACCCACTTCATCAGGTAAGGAGGAACAAATGGGTTTGTGTTTGTGAAGCACTTACAAGAGTAAGCTATCATTTATTTTCATTTTATTTATTTCTATTATCCCCATTTATTTCTTTTTCCTTCACTTTTTTGAGTGTGAAGCCCATTCACATGGTTTCAAATCCAAAAGTACAAAAAGATGAGAGTGTGGTAAGTTGCCGTCCTGGGAGTTAGACAATGTTGCTGGTTCCTTCCCTCTTCTTCCAGACACAACCCACTGATAAGCACAGAAGGAACAGCCTGCAGGCTGTTCTCTGCCTTCTGTTTTTTCTCCCCTTCACATTATCACTTGGAGCTTTTCCATATTTTTACACGACGAGCTTCTTCATTCTTTTTTTATGGATACATGGCATTCCACTGGGTGGATCAATCGTGATTTATTACTCGGATCCCCTGCCGATGGGCACTTAGCTCATTTCCAGTCTTTCACAGTGATGCGCAATCCCACACTCGTTAACCTGGTACAGACATTGTTTTCCACGTTTCTGAGAAGATCTCTCTGAAGGATAATTTCCAGGATTGCTCGCTCGTTAAGGCTGTTCTAAATTTCACTCACCCAGCCATGTACGAAAGGTCCTGTTTCCCCATACTCTTGCCAGCAATGCTGAGCATGTCTTTCGCCTTAAACAAACAGCGTCAAGCTGCAGGCACACTCCTGCAACAGGCGTTTCTGCTCAGCATTAGGTATTTGAGATGTGGCCGCGTTGGTACATTTCTCTCCCGTTTCCATTTGCTCCCCTTCCCATTCCTAACCTTTGGCTTTCATCCGGCAGGTTTCAGCTGAAACATTGTTGCCTCCAGGAAGCCTTCGGGAAACACTCTCACTCCCAGCGTCAGCTGAGCTCATTGCCCTCTCCGATCTCTGTATTCGCACTGCATCCTGTTTCCTGCAATAGAACACACTCTCCAAGAGGGTGACAGCATAGCATCTGTGTCTGTCTGCCTCCTCCATCTGACCGTGAGCTCCCTGCCGACAGGCTCCAATGGGCTCTGTCTTTGCCACTGTAGCTCCAGCACCAAGGACAGAGCTGGCCCATAGTAGGTGCTCAGTAAATATTGGTGGCTTGGGATCCAGCAAATATCTGTAGCAAAATAAATGCAGAACTAGCCTACAGTAGGTGCTCAGTAAACACCAGTCTCTTAGGATCGGATGAATATATGCAGGGCTTATCACAGAGGGGAAACTGAGGCTCAGAGAAGGGAAAGTCACCGGCTCAGGCAGTCGAGTGAAGGCTGGAGTCAGGTTCTACCCAGAGCCCATACTCTCCCTGAAGCCTCTGTCACTGCCTCATTCATCTCCCTCCCCTGGTCCCCCCCCTCCCCCAACACAGTGCCTGGCACAGATAGGACCTGATAAATGTGTGTTTGTTGAAGGAATGAATGAATATGTGTGTCTGTTGGGGAGGGGAGGGGAGCTGGACCCAGCCTCTCAGGCCCCCAGCCCCCTCCTCCCTCTGGGAACCCAGAGGAGTGGCCCCCAGCCCCCTCCCCTTACAGGACCCAGGAGTCCAAACCACCCTCCCTCCCCGCCCCCTGGGTCCCCTCGTCCTCCGGCTTCCGGCTTCCCAGCCAGTCTTTCCTCTTTCAGGCTCCGCTGAAAGGCCGGGTTTCCGGGGGGAAGGCTTAGGCGGTGACACCGAGCTCAGCCTCCTCCACCCCCCACCACGCTCGGGGCCCTCCCTCCCTCCCCGCCACCACCGTCGGTGCTCGGCGGGCCGCGGGGAAGGAAGAAAGGAGCAAAGGAGGCGGAGGTAAGAGCCGGGCACCGGGCGATCGGCACCGAGCCGCAGGCCCCGGGCTCAGAAATCTGCAAGGCCTCCACCCTCGGCCCCAATTCTGCTGATCTTGCCTGCGGGGAACCACAGGCTGGGCCCAGCCAGGAGATCGGCCCCCCTAGGGGACTTAGGGCTTCGACCCCCCCACAGCCTTCTCAGGGATCCAGGGGCCTGGCCCTCAGCCCTCTCCTCCCGGGGGAATTCTGGCAGCCGGGCCCCCAGCCCCCTCCTCTCCCTTGTCTTAGGAGCTCAGCCCCCTCCCCCAGCCCTCTCTGCCATTGGGACCCAGGAATCCATACGCTTCACATACAGGAGTCTAGCTCCTGGGTCCCAGTCATCTCCCAAGCCCAGGGTCCCAATCCCCAGCTCCCACCTCTCTCAGTCCCAGGAGTCTGGGCCCCCAGCCCCCTCCCTGCCCAAGAGGCTGAGCCCTCCTACTCCAGGCCTCTCCCGGCCTCTCCCAGCTGCAGCGTCTAGGCACCCACACCCCATTTCCCTGGCCTCCCCATTCTGAATCCCACCCTCCACTCCACTCCAGCACCACAGGCTGGTTCCCAGCCCCTCCCAGATGGTTCCAGCGGGGCCCCTGGAGAAAAAGCAGTTGGCTGACTTTGTCTCTCTCTGTCTCCTCTTCTGCCTGTATCTCTGGCTTGTTCTCTGTCTCTCGGCTTCTCTCTCTGTCTCCCTATCTCTCCCTACCTCCATCCTGCCGACTTTCTTCTGATCTCTGCATCTGCACCCTCTCTCCCTAAATCTCTTTGTTTTCTCTTCATTTCTGTCTCTGCTGGGTGTCCCCATCTCTCTCTCCTGCTCTCACCACCGGTGTCTTTCTGTTTCTCCCGGTCTCTGTCTCCCTATCTCTACTTCTCTGCCTCTCATCTCTGTCTTTTTCTGTCGGTCTGCCTCTCTCCTTTGCCTGGCTAAATATCTGACCCTCTGCATGTCCATCTCTCTCTGTCTCTGCTAATCTCTCTGCCTCACCCCCCTTCCACCCCCACCCCATCTCTCCATCTCTCCCCTCTCTCTTTACAGGCATGGATCCGCAGCCCCCTCCACCGGCCCAGGGCAGCCCACCTCACCGTGGCCGGGGCCGTGGCCGTGGCCGAGGCCGTGGTCGAGGCCGAGGCCGGGGCAGGGGGGGCACTGGAGCTCCTCGGGCACCCCTGCCCTGCCCCATCTGTGGCCGCCTCTTCCGTTTCCCCTACTACCTCTCCCGACACCGGCTGAGCCACTCGGGCCTCCGACCCCACGCCTGCCCGCTGTGCCCCAAGGCCTTCCGTCGGCCTGCACACCTCTCCCGCCACCTGCGTGGCCACGGGCCGCAGCCCCCGCTGCGCTGCGCCGCCTGCCCCCGCACCTTCCCCGAGCCCGCCCAGCTCAGGCGCCACCTGGCCCAGGAGCACGCGGGTGGCGAGGTCGAGCTGGCCATCGAGAGGGCAGCCAAGGAGGCAGCCGAGTCCAGCTGGGGCTCGCAGGACGAGGGCCTGGAGCAGCCCACCACCGCAGCAGCAGGGGCCATGAAGGAGGAGGCGGCGTGGCCCAAGACGTGGTCCGCGGGGGAGCCTGCCACGCCGGCGGACCCCACGAGGGCTGAGCCCCGGGAGCCGGAGGAGGAGGAGGCCGAGGCCGGGGCGGCGGAGCTGAGGGCCGAGCTGGCGCTGGCGGCCGGGCGGCAGGAGGAGAAGCAGGTCCTGCTCCAGGCCGACTGGACGCTGCTGTGTCTCCGCTGCCGCGAAGCCTTCGCCACCAAGGGCGAGCTCAAAGCGCACCCGTGTCTGCGCCCCGAGGGCGAACAGGAGGGCGAAGGGGGGCCCCCGCCGCGCCCCAAGCGCCACCAGTGCTCCATCTGCCTCAAGGCCTTCGCCAGGCCCTGGTCGCTGTCCCGCCACCGGCTGGTCCACTCCACCGACCGCCCTTTCGTGTGCCCAGACTGCGGCCTGGCCTTCCGCTTGGCCTCCTACCTCCGCCAGCACCGCCGCGTGCACGGCCCGCTCAGCCTGCTGGCCCCGCTGCCCCCGGTTGGCAAGAAGGACGACAAAGGCTCGGGCGGACGGAACTCAGGGAAGGGGCCCGAGGGGGGCGAAGGGGCAGAGTGCGAGGGTGCCTCCGAGGGGGGAGAAGGCGGCCAGAACGGAGGGGATGCCGCCCCCGCCCGGCCCCCCGCCGGGGAGCCCCGCTTCTGGTGCCCCGAGTGCGGCAAGGGTTTCCGGCGCCGGGCGCACCTGCGGCAGCACGGGGTGACCCACTCGGGGGCGCGCCCCTTCCAGTGCGTGCGCTGCCAGCGCGAGTTCAAGCGGCTGGCCGACCTGGCCCGCCACGCGCAGGTCCACGCGGGCGGCCCGGCCCCGCACCCGTGTCCCCGCTGCCCGCGGCGCTTCTCGCGCGCCTACAGCCTCCTGCGCCACCAGCGCTGCCACCGCGCAGAGCTGGAGCGGGCCGCCGCGCTGCAGGCGCTCCAGGCCCAGGCCCAGCCGTCGCCCCCGCCGCCCCCGCCGCCGCCACCACCAGCCGGGCAGGAGGAAGAAGGGCTCCCGCTGCCCATCGCACACATCAAGGAAGAGCCGCCCTCCCCGGGGAGCCCACCCCAGTCGCCGCCGGCTCCCCCTGTCTTCCTCAGCGCCTCCTGTTTCGATAGCCAAGACCACTCAGCCTTCGAGATGGAGGAAGAAGAGATTGACAGCAAGGCTGCCCTGCGCGGGTTGGGCGGCCTGGCCTCCTGACCCTCACACCCACCCTCGGCCCCTCCATTTGGCTCCCCGGTTTGCAACATGGAGGAAGGAAGTTGAAGGAGAGGCACCTCCTCTGTCTACCCACCCGTCCCCTTCCAGCCCTCGACACTAAGGAGGGGGGGCCTGGATCGCCCCTCCCTCCCCATCACCCACTCCCAGGCCCCCGATGCTGGTTAGGAACTGCTCGCCCCAAGACTGCTCTGAAGGCAGGACGACTTGGAAGAGGAGGCGGAGGACATTGGCCAGAGGGATGGAGACTGGGGGACCCCCTGCCTGGCTGTCCCCCATTATACACACTGGACACCATCACCTCTTTGGAACTGCCAGACCCTGGGGTCCCCAGTGAGCAAAGGTCTGTCCCTGTCCCTTGTCTGTCTGTGAATAAATGTGAGTTCGTGAACCTGGAGAGAGTGAGCCTGTCTGTGGGGGCTGGCCGAGGGGATCTGGGGTGAGCCGGGATTTGTCCAACAGGCTCTGAGCTCAGGTGCAGAGCAGGAAGAATGCAGATACCCACATCGGGGCACATGGGGCCTGAGCCGAGCAAGAAACTCAGGAGAAGCAGCAGGAGTTCCAGAAGACAGGTTGCCATCTGCCCCGGGCATCTTCGGGGAGCCCCATGGCCCCCCTGTGGAGTCCCTGCATGCATTCCTTCAGGAAACATTTACAGGCGTGATGCTAGGCCCTGGAGATGCTGAGGAGATGAAAGCCACAGCCCAACCGTGAAGAGCTGGAATTCTAGATCTGCGCTGGCCAACACAGTTTACCCACTAGCCACACATGGCTGTTTCCATTTAAATTGAGAATAAGTAAATACACTTAAAATAAGATCATTTAAATCGAATAAGATTAAAAGTTCAGTCCCTCAGTCTCACCGTCTCAAGTGTCGGATAGCCCCATGTGGCTGGTGGCTACCCTATAGGACAGTACAGATCTAGAACATTCCATCATCGCAAAAAGTTCTATTGGACAGCGCTGTTCTAGATAATAAACTGGTCTGCAATATAGCATCAGGCATTGATAAGGACCCCCAAGAAACCACAGGGCACTATGATGATGGAGCAGGACTGGGAGGGGGGAACCTCTGGTGAGATGACCTCTGACCTTTCGACCTAAGTGAAGACCCAGGTGGAGGGAACAGCAGGACAGCAGGAGCAAAGGCTGTGAGGTGGGTGGGCACTACATGTTTGAGAAACCAGAAAGAATTGGGGGGTGGGGGTGGGAAATGGCATTTTCTAAAAATCCTCTGGGTGTTTTTTTTTGTTTTTAACTCATTTGTTCGGGTCCTAGGAGTGGAGGAGGGAAGGATGTGTCCAAGCCAATCTTCGTTAATCCCCTTCTCTTTCCTTCTATGGACATCCTGCCTTCCCCCATCACCGTCAATGGCTCTCTCTTGCCCTATGCAAATAATGACATTGACCACTTAGGTCTCTTCACACCTGTGAGGCCAAGCAAGAGAGGGGAGAGACGCTCTCCGTTTTCCAGGGCAACAAACCGAGGCTCCGGGAGGGAAGGTTGTTCCCTGGTGTGATGAAAACACCAGGCAGAGAGAAGCAAAGAAGCTGGGAAGATGGTAGTTGAGGGTCAAGGAGGGGAGACGATGACCAGCCAGAGCTTCGAATAATTCCCTCTGTCAAAGATTTAACACATCTTGGCTGAGCCCTTAGAATGGCGCCTGGCAGTCCGTAAGCCCTCAATACGTGTTAGCCCATTTGATTGTCACTGTGTTCACTGCCACCAGTGCTAGATGTTGGGGAAAGAGAGATGAGCAAGACCACCTGGGCACCTGCCCTCGTGGAGCTTACAGACCAGGGGAGGACACGGACAATAATCAAATATTGTCACAATAAATTAGGGTTTCCAAGTGAAACCCGTTCTCCAATGACCTGGATCCTACCAGAAACTGTCACTAAACCTCAGGTGTTGGGGAGATGGGAGGCTGGGATGTGCTTTCATTATATCAAAGCCACCTCCCTCCCCAGGAACCTTCAATGGCTCCCTATTACCACATCTAAATGGGGCCACCATTTAGGGAGCACCTGCCACGGCCAGACATTGTTTCAGCACAATCTTTTGGACAAAACCCATTGAGGGAGGCAACGTCATAGCCTCGTTTATAGAAGGGGCAAACTGAGGATCAAAGCTAAGTAGCTATTTGTCCTACTTCTGTAAGTCATTTGTCCTACTACAAATTGAGCCCTTCATGTTAAATGAGTTACTTTGTGGGGAGGACTGAGGACTGTGCTTGGCACCTGGGAGGAAGGCGTTGCTGTTGTTGCTTTGTTATTATTATCTCCCAGGCTGGTATAGACATGATCTCAGGGAATCTTCACCACCCCATTGGGAACGAGGGAACACCCTCACCACTTTCCAGGAGTGGGAACAACACTCAGAGAGGAAGTCCCTTGTCTAAGATCTCAGAGCTAGGAAATGAACCCAGGATTCGAACCCAGGCTGGACCAGCTCCTCACCCTCAACCCTTAACCAGGTCAACAGAACCCACAAGATCAGCTCCCAGCCACACCACCCACCTTCCAAGCCCCAAAGCATCATCCCCCCCGGGGTTTGCCCACCACCTTCCCCCACCCACACGCTCACTCTACCTTCAGGGTCTGCTGCGTCCAGAGAGAAGCATTCCTAGAACCAAATACAGAACTCACGATGAGAAAAGGCCTTAGAGGTGGAGCCCGCTTCTCCCATTTTGCAGATGAGAAAACAGAGGCCCAGACATGTGGGACAGACACAGGAAATGATAAAGTAACCAAATGATTACTGTCCTTACGAAGCAATAGGAGTGGTGTTCATGAATTGAACCCTATTGCTCATCTTTCCCTGTGCTGAGCGTTTCACATATATGATCCCAATCACATTTGTAATAATAATAGAAAACACCTTTCTTGAGTGTTTACCCTGCCTCTCTTTCTAAGGGGTTACATGGATTAGTTCATTTAATCTTCACAACAGCATCATTAGCTAGATACTATTATGGGCTCCTTTTTTTTTTGTTTTTCTTAAACACCTTTATTGAAGTATCATTTACATACCACAGATTTCACTCCTTTTAAGTGTACGATTCAGTGATTTTTAGTAAATTTACAGGATTGTGCAACTATCACTGCAATCTAATTTTAGAACATTTCCATCATCCCCAAAAGATCTCTTGTGCCCATTAATGGTCACTTCCCATTCCCACCCCCAGTTCCAAGCAACCACTAATCTACTTTCTGTCTCTATAGATTTGCCTTTTCTGGACATTTCTTGTAAATGGATTACACAATACGTGGCCATTTGTGTCTAACTTCTATCACTTAGCATAATGTCCTCAGTGTCCATTCATGATGTAAATTGTATCAGTACTTCATTTCTTTTTATGGCTGAATAATATTCTGTTGTATGGATGGACAGACCACATTTGTCTACCGGTTCATCCATTGATGGGCATTTCAGTTGTGTCCACTCTTTGGCTGTTGTAAATAGCATTGCTAAGAACATGGATGTACAAGTGTCTGTGTGGACGTATGTTTCTGTTTCTCTTGGGCAGATTTCCAGGAGCGGAATTGCTAGGCTGTGTGGGAAGGTTATGATGAACTTTTTAAGAAACTGCCAGACTGTTTCTGAAGGTGGCTGCCCCATTTACAGTCCCACCAATGCTGTATGAGTGTTCCCTGTAGGGGCTCCATTTTACTGAGAAGGAAACTCAAGTACAGAGATGTGAACTGACTTGCCCAAGGTCACACAGCTAGTATGTAGCAGATCTGGATACAACCCCAGGCATTGTGGTTCCAAAGGCTGTGCTCTTAACCCTCAGACAAGGATTCATCCTTACCCCATTCATTCAATCATCCATTCATCCTAAAACTCTTTACTGAGGACCTACCACGGGCAAAGGGCTGTGCTTAGAAGTGGGAGAATCATCAGTGGATGAACAGATGAGGCTACGTTCTGGTGGGAGACACAGAGAAGCAAATATACTCAGCACATGGATTCAACAAATATTTATTCAGCCCCCACTATGTGCTGGGCGCTGTCCTAGGTGCTGATTATCCACTGGTTAACAAAACAGACACAAATCCCTCCCCACAGGGGATTTCCATTCTGGTGGTAGGAGGATGGACATGAAAACACAGTGAGCAAGTAAATGATAAGCATCTTAGGAGGTGATGAGTGCTATGGAGAAAGATGATGTAGGGCCAGGCAGTGGGGCAGGGGGTGGGAACTGCAGGCCTATCGAGCAGAAGCTGGAGGAGAGAGCCTTGCAGACGACTGGGGACATGTCCTGGGAGTGGGCACAGCTGATGCAAAGGTTCTGAGGTGGGTCTGGGGCTGATGTGTTCAGGGAACAGAGAGGCTAATATGACTGGAGTGAGAGAGAGAGAATGAGGGAGTGATGGGGGAGGAGAGCAGGGAGGGGATGGGGGTCCAGACGGGGTAGGGACCTTCCAGGACTCTGCTTTCTACTCCAAGTGAGATGAGAAGAGAGCCTCAGAGGGATTCATGCAGAGGCTGGCATGATTTGACTTCCCTTTTTCCTTTTAACATTTTATTATGAAAATTTAAAAACATATGGAAAATGGAAAGAATTATGGAGTGAATACCTATACACAGGACTCACCCCCTAGAGTTTACAATTAGCATTATGCTCTATTTGCTTCATAATGAACCTGTCCACCTATCCATCCTTTCATCCATCCATCCATCTATCCATCATCCCTCTTTTTTAAAAGCAATAAACTTGCCTTTTTAGAGAAGTTTTAGGTTCATAGCGAAATTGAGTGGAACTTACAGAATGTTCCCATACATCTATCTTCTAAAAATTCATTTCAAAGCAATTTGTAAATATCAGTTCACGTCACCCCTAATCACTTCAGCATGTATATCATAGGAAGATATCAATTATTTATTTAAGCTTCTTGTCCTTGGTAAAATTGAAATACAGTGAAATGCATACATTTTACATGTTACCATTTGATACATTTTGAGAAATACGTACAGCTGAGTGGCGCAAACTCCTCTCCTATTTTAACAGATTCCCTCTGGCTTCTGTTTGGAGAAGAGACTGGTGAGGAGGGGGAGCAGAAGTCCTCTGAAGCCCACCTTGCTTTCTTTTTAAACAACCTTCTTCTTTTAGAATCATTTCAAACTTACAGAGAAGTTGCAATGATGGTACAGAGACTTGTCGTGTACCCCTGACCCAGGTTGCCCCAATGTTGTCATCTCCCTGCTCTGTGATCATTGCTCAGACTTGCCTGTGTTTTCAATGACCTTGACCGTTTTGAGGAGTCCTGTGAAGCACACTGCTCACCGCATCCTCCCAGGGGGCACACGTTATCCACATTATTTATTCCTGGCGATGTTAACCTTGACCACCTGGGGGACAATGACCTGGTGTTTGCCAGATTTCTCCGCTGCAAAGCGGCCCCTCCCTTCCCAAACTCTATGCTCTGTCAACACTCCACTCAGTGCAGCCCACATGGAGGGGAGGGGAAGCAAGCTCCACCTTCTGGAGGGGGAAGTGTCCACATACAGTTCTTGAAGTGCTTCTGTCTCTCTCCCTCCTCTTGTTTGATTATTTATTCAATGATTTATTTGCATCTGTATGGACTCACAGAAGTTTATTTTATACTTCGGGTTGTAGTCCAATAAGACATTATTTCACATAAACTTATATTATCGTCCAATATGGCGTTATTTATTTCGTCGAAGCCCACCTGTCTTAACGCCAGGTGCCATCAAGAGAAAGTAAAGCAGCGCTGAGGGAAAAGAGGGGCTTCTGTCTGCGTGATGGGAGATGCAACTTCAGCTAGGATACCAAGGAGGGCTTCTGAGGAGTCATTGGAGGGAGACCTGGTCCAGCTGAGCTAGGGAGCTGAGCACGTGAAGCGGGAGCTGGGACACCCTCCCTTTCCAGAGGGGATCTGAGGCTTCAAGGGGACGGCCACCTGCCCAAGGGCATCCAGGGATGCAGAGATACACCCTCCTTCCCGGGCACCGGACCCACAGCAGTTTCTACCCGCCGGGCAGGCAGTTTGGAATTCAGCCTCAAGAGGCCAAGGCCCGGTGCCTCCTCAGCCCCTTATCTCACCACGCCCAGTGCTGTGCCTGGCACCAGCTCGAGCTCCATAAATATTTGCTGCCACTCACCCAGCTTCCCGAGTCCCAGCTTCCCTCCCTTCCCACTACTGGGCCTTTGCCCGAGCTGTGCCCTCCTCCTGAACCAGCTCTTTTGTCTCAAGGAGGGAGGGGGGCGTCGGTGGAACCAGACGTGGAACCAGGGGGAGGGAAGTGACCCACTCAAGGTCACTGGGAGAGGGAGGGCCACAGAGAGGGAAAGAGAACTGGGCCACCTCCACACTTCTAATAACGGGATAATAATTATAGCTACTATTTATCACCACTGCCAGGCACTTACACGCATTAGCTGGTCCCGTATCCACAACAACTCTGCAGATCCACAGCACAGGGCACAATTTCTCACCTCATGGCCTTGGACAGGCCATTCTCTTTGCCTGGAATGACCTCCCCACCCTTCCCTTCAGGCCTCCCCTTAAATGTCCCTCCCAGGAGGCTCTCCCCACCTCCTTCTGCACCCCATCACTAGCAATCCCTGTGGTAGGCAGAATTCTAAGATGGCCCCAAGATCCCTGCTTTCCTGGCGTATGCACACCTTCTCCCCATTATTCAGTCAGGGGCTGATCTGGGTGCTGCTGTGAAGTGACATTGCAGATGGAATTAACGCTCCAATCAGTTGATTTATGATAGGGAGGTGATCTTTGGTGGGCCTGGCCTAATCAGGTGACCCCTTAAAAGGGATGGGGCTCTTCCTGGAGAAAGATATTCGAAGCGTGAAGGGAATTCAACAGGAGGGAGATTCTCCGTTGTTGGCTTTGAAGGTGGAGAGGACCCCATGGCAAGGAATGCAGTCAGCCTCTGAAAACTGAGAGCAGATTCTGCCTGACATCCAGCAAGAAAAGGAGAACCTGAGAGTCTACCCCAGGCAGAGAACCCGGTCATGCCCACCTGGGCTTCTGACTCACAGAAACCAGGAGCTGACAAGGGGGTGCTGTTTTAAGCTGCTACATTGGTGGTAATTTGTTAGGCAGTGTAGAAAATGAATTCAGTCTCCCTCTTTTGTTTCCTCCAGGCCCTCACTATCAAAGTAAGTTGGTTTCTTTAATTGTTTAATTGTTTCATGTCTATCCATCTGTATTAGTTGCTAGTGCTGCTGTAATGAAGTGCCACACACTGGGTGGCTTAAAACAACAGAAAAGTATTCTCTCACAGTTCTGGAGGCTGGAAGTCCAAGATCAAGGTGTCGGCAGGACCATGCTCCCTCCGAAACCTACAGGGGAATCCTTCCTCATCTGTTGCTGGCTTCTGGTGGTTGGCCAGCAATCTCTGGCATTCCTTGGCTTGTAGACTCATCACTTCAATCTCCACCTTCATCGTCATATGGCGTTCTCTCCGGTGTTCATGTCTTCACATGGCTGCCTTCTTTTTTTTTTTTTTTTCCGCTGAGGAAGATCAGCCCTGAGCTAACACCTGTGCCCATCTTCCTCTACTTTATATGTGGGTTACTGCCACAGCATGGCCGACGAGTGGGGTAGGTCCAGGCCTGGGATCCGAACCCACGAACCTGGGCCACCTAAGCAGAACATGCCAAACTTAACCACTACGCCATGGGGCCAGGCCCCACATGGCTGTCTTCTTGTAAGGACACCAGCCATGGTGAATTAGGGGCCCGCTCTACTCCAGTATGTATGACCTCATCTTCACTAATTACATCAGCAATGACCCTATTTCCAAATAAGGTGACACTCTGAGGTACTGGGGGTTAGGACTTCAACATATCTTTTTTTTGGGTGGGGGGGCGCACAGTTCAACCCACAACTCCATCCCTGTCCACACGTGCAATCTTCCAGGTACAACCTTTGCTCAGTTCTAACACTAGGTCCCTAGATCCTAGAGCAGTGGCCTGGCACATAATAGATGCTTAAATTTTTCTTTTGTTAAATCGTCTGATGAATTATTTCTCTGGGCCTCTTTCCACATCTTTTGAGTGGGGATAAAGCCACTACCCTCTCTGTTTTCTTCTCATTTATTCGTTTGTTTAGTTTACTTACTGGCCACCCACCACCCGTCACTAGAACGTAAAGGTCCCCCTGTGGTCCCCGCCGTGTCCCCAGCGCCTGGCACAGTGCCTAACACACAGTAGATACACAGCAATTAATTGTTCAATGAAGGAGGTGACGATTATCACTGACCCCACCCCCCACTTTACAGAGGGGAAAACTGAGGCTCGGGAAGGTGAAGTGACTTGCTCAAGGTCACTGTCACTGCCACACTGGCAAGGTAACTGCAGCCTGGAGAGGTCAGGAGAGAGCCAGGAGGCATAACACCTGTCCATTCACTCCTCTCACCTCCTGATCACCTGCCGACTCCTCCGGTTGGCTGAACCCAAGCTGAAGACAGACGCAGCCCAGGTGAGGGGTCAGAAGGGGTCACCTGGGCAGAGAGGACACAGATGGACAAATGGAAGGTAACCAGCATGTCCGGATTGCCTTCTGTGGGAAAATCTCTCAGGGGTATACACCAAGAGGAATCCGCAGACTTGGGGGTCTCAGGTCCTCCATCTCGCTCGCCAGAAGATTCCCCAGTCTACACGCTCACACGCCGTGCCTAAGGCTGTGCTTGCCCCACAGACACGACCACGTCCTACTTTCTCCCCATCGAACGGGTGTCAGATGGACTCTCCCCTCAGTGGCGTGCGTGAGGGGCGTGGAGTGGTCTGCCCCAGCTGCAGGCATGGGGGGCCTTCGGCTGCAGGGGATATAGAAACAAAATAAAATCAACTAAAGGTTTGGTCTGCTTTTCGCTTTTACCACGCGCCAGCAATTGTAAACAATGTGGGTGATAAAGCACCCCTCCCTGCAAAACGGCTTTTGTTGGTCTTTCTGAACATTTGCTGCAGATCTTATCATGGAGTTTAAAATATATACATACACGTATATGCATATACATATACACATACATGTGCAAATGTATGTATCTATACAATATATACGTATATACAACTGTGTATATATGCACATATATAATTAGCGCATTTTTATTATTTTTGATTCCTTACCTTTCAATAATCATCGTATTGTCCATGGAAGTTAATTCAGAGAACTCCAGCTTTTTGGCCTCGATACACAATGGACTCTGCTACACACATTCATTTTGAGATTAATTTCCTGATGGTTGGGATTGTTCAAGATCTCTTCCGATGCAATTTGTGTCCCCAGTATCTGTGGTGCTGCATATTCCCGCTCTGTTTAAAACAGTAGTTTTGACATAAACATGGAAGGTGCAGTGATTATAAAGAGGAAGACACAGCTTGAGTGACTTCCGTGCTGTCCTTCTGGGGTTCGCATTTGTGTATTGAACAGTAAAGCAGCGAACAAACCATGAGGTGTAATATGTTTTGTTTGGTAAGTACGAATTTTAGCCCATACCTAAAATATTAACTGAATTTGAACTAATAGCTCTAAAATTGAAATGTGTTCTTCTTTTCAATTTCTTTTTTTTTTTTTAAAGATTTTATTTATTTATTTTCCCCCCCAAAGCCCCAGTCGATAGTTGTGTGTCATAGCTGCACATCCTCCTAGTTGCTGTATGTGGGACGCGGCCTCAGCATGGCCGGAGAAGCCGCGCATCGGTGCGCGCCCGGGATCTGAACCCGGGCCGCCAGCAGCGGAGCGCGCTCACTTAACCGCTAAGCCACGGGGCCGGCCCTTCTTTTCAATTTCTAATTGTTTTCAAACTAAAAAACAACTCAAGGAAAGGATAACAAATGTTGATTACTGAAAATGGTTCTGTTATTTATGGGAGAGTTTCTTACAAAACTTAACATACTTATACCGTACCATCGAGTCCCGCACTCTTTGGTATTTATCCAAAGGAGCTGAAAACGTGTCCACACAAAAACCTGCATACGGATGTTTATAGCAGCTTTATTCCTCGTTGCCAAAACTTGGAAGCAACCAAGTTGTCCTTCAGTAGATGAATGGATTAGTAAACTGTGGTCCATCCAGACAATGGAATGTTATTCAGTGCTAAAAAGAAATGAGCTGTCAAGCCACGAAAAGACAGGAAGGAAACTTAAATGCATATTACCAAGTGAAAGAAGCCAATCTGAAAAGGCTACATACCATATGATTCCAACCCTACGACATTCTGGAAAAGGCAAAACAATGGAGACAGTAAAAGGATGAGTGGTTGCCAGAGATTGGGGGGGAGGGATAAAGAAGCAGAGCACAGAAGGTTTTTAGGGCAGTGAAACTTCTCTGTATGATACCATATGATGGATACATGTCATTACACATTTTTCCAAACCCACAGAATGTACAACACCAAGAATGAATCCTAGTGTCAACTATGGACTTTGGGTGACGATGATGTGTCAGTGTAGGTTCATCAGTGGTAACAAATGTCCCACTCTGGGGGGAATGTTGACAATGGGGAGGCTGTGCATGGGTGGGAGCAGGGGGTGTATGGGAAATCTCAGTCCCTTCCACTCAATTTTGCTGTGAGCCTAAAACTGCTCTAAAAAATAATAATAATAAAGTTTGTTAATTAAAAAAAGAGAGAGAGGAAAAAAAACACAAATCAAGAAAAGGATGCTGATGATTATTCCATGGTGATTCCTGAAAATAGTTCTGTTATATATGGGATGAGGGGGTGTTAAATCGATCTGGGTGTCCAACCCTTCACGTTCGCTGTGGCCTCTCCCCAGAATGTGCTCTCCACCAGGGGAGGGGTGGTCTTATAGCCTTATTGAAGCATAATTCCCATACCACACCATTCACACATTTCAAGTGTGCAACTTGGTGGCTTTTGGTGAAGTCACAGACTTGTGTGACCATCCCACAATCGATTTTAGAACATTTCCATCACCCCAAAAAGAAGAAACTCGGTGACCCCTTAAGCATCGCCCCCTAATGCCCGGTCCCCTCCAAACCCTGGACACCCCACTCATCCACTTCCTATCTCAGTAGCTTTGCCTTTGAGGGCAAGGATTGTTCCCTTTGCTCTCTTTGCTGTATCCTCAGAACCTGCAACTCTGCTTGATACATAGTAGCAGGTAGGGGCACCATAGTTATTTAACTAATCTGTTTGTTTTCATTTGAATCCCAGTGAGGACTGACTGGCGTCTGCTGGAGGCCTCTTCCTCCTCTGCTCATTGTTTCATCAGGACTTTCCAAAGTCACCTCTCCTCACCTCCATTAGAACAGATAACAACACTCTGCTTTATAATTGCCTCCATCCTTGTCCATGGCACCTCCCAGACTCCTCTGGGGCAGGGACAGAATTTATCTGCTTGTCTTTGTCCCCAGCTCAGGCCCCAGGAAATGTGTGCTGAATTTGAACGGAAACAAGAGAAGTCAGCCACCTGGACATACATCTGCCCGGAGCTCCCGGCCCGCGAATATCCACACACAGCAGAAAGGCCCAGGCTGGGTAAGGCGGAGCCCACGGTCTGGTTTCGAGGCCCAGCTCTGCCGTTGACCCACAGCAGGACACTGGGCAAGAGATTTAATCTCGGCCAGTCTCCCTTTCCTCAACTATAAATGGGAGCTAATAATAGGACCTACCTCTCCCGGCTGCTGCGAGGATTAGCACAGGGGCTAGTAATACACAGAGTTCAGTAAATACTAGCTATAATTATCGTTAATCACGCGGGATTTACGAAGCTATTACAAATGCACTTCATTCTGCCGGCCGTCAGTCTCCTCGTCCCACACACATTTCCCGAGGAGAGGGAGAGAGAATCCAGTGCCCCAGGGAACTGTGAGTCCTTCCGTGTGACTGGGGTGTCGGGTGAGATGGGGTGGGGCGGCAGATAAGATGGAGCAGGTGCCAGCTCCAGAAGGGCTCGGAGGCCAGGCTGGGGAGCTTGGACTCTCTCCCAAGGGCAAGGGAGCCATGGGAGGCTATTGAGAAGGTGAGGGACAAACGTTATCTCTGGGTGTCAGAAAGATGCCTTTGGGGGTGGAGGGTGGGACACTCTAGGGGGAAGAGACTGGGGGTAGGGAGGAGGCTGGGGTGATGGTCCAGACGGGAGAGGGTGGGACCAGGACCTCTGCCCGCGGCCCAGTGGACATGGGGAACGCAGTGATTCTTAGCCCGTGATCTCTGGACTTCCAGAGAGATCCAGCAGGGTCTGTAATCCTGATGTTGTCTGCCAGATTGTGTTTCCATTTTTACAAAAGCAAAAGAGAAATAAGGTGAAAATAACTTTGATAGTATGTTTTATTTCACTCGATACAGTGTATTCTTGTTATTCCCATCACCCAATACAGTCGATTCTCCTTATTCACGGTAGTAATGGTCTACAGAGTCACGTGAACACTGAATTACCGGCCCGGAACCATCATCCCTGGGGGAAATACGGGGTTAGGATCCTGCGAGCCTGGTCACAACATTTTAGTCAACTGGTCCGTATATAACTTTGTTTTATGTGTGTTTCTGTTTAAACACACCTTATTTAATACACATCATTGATTCACTGACATTGAGCTTATGGCTAACACGCTTGATGGAAGCTTATCTAACACAAGTATTTTTTCCATAAGGCACATCACAGCCCTCTTGCGCTTAGGACACTAGAAAGCACTTAGACACTATGCTTGGGGGCCATTTTAAACCACAAAGTCACCAACAAAAGCACAATACTGCAAAAACCATGTCATTAACTAGATTGCCAAAATGGACAAGATGAGAGCTGAAACAAGAAAGGCAGAACGCTGTCTTGTTGAACCTCAGTGGGGACCGTGCGGATCAGGGACTCAAACTTTCCACCACTCTATGCCCACCAGTGAAAGCACCATGATTGTTGATTTGAGGGTCACAAATAAATTTTAGCAATTAAACGAATTCACGAATTCGTGAATAATGAGATCGACTGTATATCCAAAACATCACGTCATCACATAATTAACACAAAAATCATCAATGAGATAGTCTGCATTCTCCTTTTCGTGCTAAATCTTTAACATCGGAGTCTACTTCACACTCAGCACATCTTAACTCAGATGGGACACATTTTCGGTGCTTAAGAGTCACGCCTGGCTAGTGGCTTCTGCATCAGACAGTGCAAGTCTCTATAGCTTTCTTCAGATTCCCAAAGGGACCTATGAACCCAAAAAATAAAAATTAAAAACCAATGCCAGATACAACCACCTTGGAGAGCTATGTGTCAGTGTTTAGGAAAGCTGCTCATTCTCTCTTCTGACCCAGGAATTCCACTTCAAGGCCAATGCCCTAGAGAAAGTGTTTCACTTAGCGCAAGGCAACACGAATAAGAATATCCTGCACCCCTGCTTGGAAGCGCACACTACTGGAGAAACATAAAAAGCCCAGAAAATACAGTACGTTCGTACACTTTGCAAAGGAAAGAGCTGAGCTCGAGCTAACATCACAGATGAAACTCACAAACACAAGGTTGAGCTGGTGAGGACAAAAGCAGGCTGCAGAAGGTCACGGTCAGGATACTATTTACACAACATCTAAAAACATGCAAGGTGATACTCTATAGCAGCTATGGATTTATACCTATGTAGCAAAAGTGTTTTGTTTTTTTTTTAATGAAGAATAACAAACATCTGGTTGAACATAGTGGTTACTTCTGGGAGAAAAGAGAAGGATTTGGAGTGAGGTAAGTACACAGAGGGTTCCAATTATATTTGAAAAGTTCTATTTCTTCAGCTGGACGGTGGTGGACATCTATGTGCTCATTATATTATTTGGGATATTTTTGGTGTGTGTATGCCTGAAAATATTCCATTGCCTGGGGAACCAGAGCAGGGTTTTGTACTGCTGTGTGACCTGGTCAGAGACAATGATGGTTGACACGTGTGACCTGTCTGTGCCTTGGAAAATAATAGTACCCATATCACAGGTTAGATCATGTGGATTATATGAGCTTCCTGTACAGGTGTGTAAAGCCCCCAGAACAGCGCCTGATCCGTAGTAACTGCCATGAGAGTATTTGTGGATAATAATCATTTTGTTAAGCCATCACTCCATTCTGGGTGCTATGTTTAGTGCTTTCATCTGTTATTTTATTTAACAATATTTATTCAATGTACATATGGACAGAGGGGCTCCATGGTGCAATAGAGAGAAAATAGCATCAATGTCACTAAAACAGGAGTGAAGGCAGCCCAGCCTTCAGCACCGTACTGTCTACTGCACCACGATAGCTACTCAGAGCTGAGGTTTTTTTTTTTTTTAATTTTATTTATTTATTTTTTCCCCCAAAGCCCCAGTAGATAGTTGTATGTCATAGCTGCACATCTTTCTAGTTGCTGTATGTGGGACGCGGCCTCAGCATGGCCGGAGAAGCGGTGCGTCGGTGCGTGCCCGGGATCCGAACCCGGGCCGCCAGCAGTAGAGCGCACGCACTTAACCGCTAAGCCACGGGGCTGGCCCAGAGCTGAGGTTTTGATTTACTAATTTATCACCTTATTCTTTCCAGACAAATCATTTTAATGTCACTGTTTCTTTTTCTTTTCTTTTGATCTCTTTTTTGGCCCAAAAATGGGGTGGGAGGGCAGGTGGGTTAAGTTGTCAACTGCACAATCTTTGAAGCATAAGTTAATTTTTATGTAATCTTTCAGTGTACATTTTATTCATGAAATTTATTTGGGAAAATATAAAATATATGAATAATTTACAAAACATATACTCTACTATATGTAATATGGAATATATGATAGTATATAGTATATATAATACAAGATATAATTATACAAGGTAATGCATATTACCTTTATTATTTTATTATATATAATATATTATATATTACAAGTATATAATGTATTATAGAAGTCAAATATTTCTTTAACAGTAACTCTCTGGGCAGGAGCTGCAATCACGCCCATTTCATAAGGAGGAAACTGAGGCACGGAGGCAGCTGGACACTTGTCGGAGAGCACACACTCAGCCAGGAGGGACAGAGCCAGGAGAGGCTCACAGGAGGAGCTCTTGGGGGCTGGTGGGCAGGACACAGGAGGGGACAGGCAGGAGGCCCAGAGGCTAGCTTTCATGAGGGGTGTGTGCACCCCAGGGCCAGGGCTGGATCCTCCCCCACCCACGCCTGCCGCTCCAGGTCACTCCAGGTGACCCCGCGGACGGCGTTGCTAAATGGGGAGGTGCAAAGCTCCCCGGATCATCAGTGAGCCTCTGGTGGGGGCGGGGGGTGCTGGGGAGGGCTGGAGGCCTGCAGCGTCCCCTCTTACCCTCCACGCGGGGGCCCAGGTGGCCGGCTCTGTAGCCTGACCTTTGGCCTCCAGCACAGCTGCTCTGCAGTCCCTGGGGCCCCCCCGCACGTGCACAGCCGGCGCTGAGTCCCCAGGGGAGGAACTCAGCTCCAGGCGGCCGTGGGGGGTCTATTTCATTCAAGCTGCCTGGGCAGGGGACAGAGAGCAGCCTGGAGTCCCCAGATGCTCACGGATTCCTGGCTCTGCCTCTCGCTGGCTGCTGGTTAGTGCCTCCACATCGCCATGCCTCAGTTTTTCCATCAGCAAATTGGAAACCACCATTCTACTGGTCCAGGGCTTTAGGAGGACTCCACACAGTCTTGAATGAATTTTTTAAAAAAAGATCCAGGGCCTGGCACCGAATAAGCATTGAATAAATAGTCATCATTGCATTATTTCATTTTATTTTTAGTTTCTGAGGAGGTAACACATGCTGTGCGACAAATTCAAATAATACAAAAGACACAGTGATAAAAAAGTGCCCCCAAAGCCGTAGGTTGACATTGATTATGGACTCAACTAAAGCAGCATTAAAGGATTTATTTGGAAAAAATGGAGGAAATTGAATATGGACTGGGCATTAGCTGATTCTGAGGAAACTGCCAATTTTAAGGAATTATCATTAATGCTGATGTGATTGATAATAGCATTGGAGTTGAGCTGGAAATTTTCCTCTTATACAGACATAAACTCGAGCATTGGGGTACAAGATCATGATGTCGGTAGCTTACTTCATCACTTTTAGCTTTTTATGAGGGAAAATTGCCAGCATAACCAAAAATAAAGAGTTAAAGAAACCCCCTTGTTCACAATTAGCAACACCCACCCTCCTCCCACCCTCCCCCCAATCCCCTCCCCCCACACCCCCCACCGTGGGCTTTCGTTTTCTTTGGCTGGAGTATTTGAAAGCAAACACCAGGCAGCGTATCATTTCACCCAAAAAGATTTCCATAGGCTGTAATTTACTTTAAATACTTCATTCCCCCCAAAGAAAACAAAGCTAAAGCAAATATGGCAAAAAGTCAACGTTTGTGATGTCTGGTCAACGGGCCGAAGGGTGCTAATTGTGGCGTCCTTTCAACTTTTCTGCACGTTTGCAACTTTTCACAATCAAACCTCAAAAAGTCAAAAAGCAAAGGAAGTTCTCCCTCTGACTACCCCCCAGCCCCGCCGGAGATTTGAGGGGCAGCTTTGTAGCCAGTTCCCCCCACCCAGGTCCCCAGGGGCAACATCGTAGCCAATTTCCCCAGATCCTTCTAGAGTCTCCTGACTGTTGTTGCTGCGTCTTATTAATAGCGGGTTGTAGTAGTGTGGAAATGAGTGGAGCAGGCGGCAGGGCTGTGAGTCACTCAGACCTGGCCCAGGTCCCGCCGACACCTCCTCCCGCTCCGACCTTCTGTACGGCGATCGGTCTCTGGGAACCTCAGTTTCCTGCTCTGTAAACTGGGGATAAATCTCCACCCTTTTTAGGTGGCTGGGAGGATCCAGTGGAAAGCCTTCCCCACCTCCTGAGCAAAGTCAGCTCACAGCAGTGCTGAATACATGAAAGAAGCCTTTTTCCCCAGCGCATCTCTCCGCCATTAGAGATCCTGGGTCTGATGGAGAAGGGCTGGGGGCCTGGACTCCTGCATCTGAGGGAGGAGGGGCTGGGGGCCTAGACGCCTGCGACTGAGGGAGGAGGGGCTGGGGGTCTGGACACTCAGTGTTAAGGAGCAGGGCTTTGGGAATGGTCTCCCTATTCCTGGAGGCCAGCACTCCCAGCCCAAGGAGGAAGGTGGAATGAGCAGAGCTGTGGGTCTGCCATCCCAGGTAAGGTGTGTGAAGGGTCTTGTGCCCCCTTTTCCCACTGCCCTCAGGCCCAGCCCTTGGGGGTTCACAATATGTTTTGTCCCCTCTGTCCTGGGACCAGAGCCCAGAGTCCAAGCTAGTCTAAGTTTGGAAGGGGGAGGGAGGGGGGCAGCGGGTCAGAGGGGGTGAGGGAGGGGTGTGGGGGGGACAGGATGTCTCTGAGCTGTCACACACACCCCTGTCCTGGGCCCAGAGAAAGGGAGGGACAAAAGGCTCTGAGAGAGAGTCAGGAACAAAGACAAGAGGAGGGAGACGGAGAGACACTGGGGAGAAAGGCCAGAGCGAGGTGGGGGGGGGGCGGACAGAGAAATAGAGAAAGGGGGGAGGGTGAAGCAGAGTGCGGGATATCCTCAATGACAGACGGGCGACAACAGCGGGAACAGCGTGGGGATAAGAGAGAGAGACTGGGGACCAACAGGGACAGGACAGGAAGACCCACCCCAGAGAACCGAGAGCTAGAACAAGGACAAGACAGAGACAGGGAGGGTGGTGGAGAGAGACAGAGAGAGACAGAGAGAAAGATAATCGTACAGAAGAGACTGAGAGAAGTTACAGAGGGGAAGAAGGGGTCAGAGGGAGCAAACGAAATCAACCGGATAATACAGAGAGGGACACGGAGACCCGGAGGGTGAAAGAGAGGGGAGAGGAGTCGGGTGGAGAAAGTCAGGGAAATCTTTCAATTCAGACACAGAGGGAGAGTGAGGTAGACCCTTTCAGACGCGCTCCTAGACCTTGGCTCTGCTCAGCGAGGCCCTGTGTGGGGTGCAGTGGGGCTCAGGTGGGCTGGTCACTTTTGGGGGACCCCAGAAAAGGGGTGTTTGCCCAAGGGCCAGCCGACACCAGGTGATCCTGAGATGGAGCTCAGGGAGCCCGAGAACCACGAGGATGGGGACCCAGAGGTGAGAGATGGGAGACAAGGGAGCAAGAGAGAGAGCAAGAGACAGACAGACACAGAGAGACAGAGATGCAGAAAACTAGAGTCAGAGATAGAGGTGGAGAGGGGCAGGGAGCAGACACAGGGAGAAATAGAAGAGACAGGCAAACAGAGAAGCATCAGAGACCCAGAGTAACACAAACCCGAGGAGACACAGCAAGACCAAGGCCCCCCAGAGAAATGGACTCAGACACACAGGGCGGGAAACACAGGGAGAGAGGAGGGCAGAGAGAGAGAGACGAGCAGAGTGGGGGGTTGTGTGGGCTGAAGACACAGCCCCAGTTGGAGCTGGAGGCTTCTGGGGGCTCCCACAGATGGTGGTGGGCGGGCTCTCTGAGACAATCACCCCAAACCCCGCCAGGACACAAAAACAGGTGGCCCGAGGCCGGGTGAGTCATTGTGACTCATCCTCCTCTCTGGGGAGAGTGACCCCGTCCTCTGGCCCCCCATCTCCGCCCTGGGCTGGGCCTCCAATCTCCTGCGCTGCTCTCAGTGGGCCCAGACTCACCCCCTCCCCACTTCTGTCCCTCTCCTACAGGAGGACACAGCCACAGCCCTCCAACGGCTCGTGGAGCTGACAGCCACCAGGGTGACCCCAGTGAGGAATCTGCGTGTCCAGTATCGCCTCATCCGAAAGCTCGGCTCTGGCTCCTATGGCCGCGTGCTCCTTGCCCGGCCTCGCCAAGGGGGTGAGTTCAGCTGCCAAAGGCAAACTCCAGGACTTCTCCATAATAGGGTTCTCGGAAGCCACTGAGACAAGAAGCATCCGCAGGAGGAGTTGATGGGGATCCTTTTTGAAGGAGAATCTCAGAAAGTTAAGAGCTCTGTGATCCTCCAAGAAACACAGCTCACCCAGAGAGTGTAAGAGACTTGCCTGAGCTCACACAGCAAGGCAGGAGCACAACTTGGATTGGAATGCAGGTCACCATATCCCCTACTTTATGTGAGAGGAAACTGAGGCCCAGAGGGGGTAAGGCAGGTGTGCAAGGCCACACAGCAGAGCAGGAAGAGTCCTCAGGGAAGGTCACCTCCAACCCCCACTTCACACAACAAGAAACTGGAAGCACAGAGAGGTCAGACACTATGCCCTGCCCCTCTTGTTTTACACATGAGAAATCTGAAGCTCAGAGAGGTTAAACGGCTTGCCTAAGGCCCCACAGCAAGATCAGAGCGCCCTGAGTTCCCTTCTGTTCCCATCTCCCTGACAGGTCCTGCTGTGGCTCTGAAGCTCCTACCTCGGGACTCAGTCCTGAGAACCACCTTCCTGAGAGAGTTCTGTGTGGGCCGCTGCGTCTCATCACATCCAGGCCTGCTCCAGACCCTGGCGGGACCCCTGCAGACCCCCCGACACTTTGTCTTTGCCCAGGAGTATGCACCGTTTGGGGATCTCAGCGGGATGCTGCAGGAACGGGTGAGGCAGGGGGTGACAAAGGTTGGGACTGCTTCTGCCATGTCCAGCTCTCTCCCTAACCCCCTTTCTGTCTCAAATCCTGACCCCCAAATCAGTCCCCAAACTGCCTCCACCCTAAGCCCCCAAATGATCTCATTTCTAGTTCTCAATGCAGTTCCATGCCTAACTCTAACCCTAACCCTAATCCATCCAACCATCCAAACACAAGCTTGCATGGGCAGGGAGCTGGGGTTGGGGCTGAGAATGGGTCAGGCCTGATGAAGGGAGTGGAGATGAGATTGGGGTCGGGATGGAGACAGAGTTGAGATTTTAATTAGCACTGGGATTGGGAGTGTGAGCATGGGTGGAGTTGGGTGGGTTGAGCTTAAGGTTGAATATGGATTGGTAAGGGGTGTGGAGAAGAGCATGGATGGGTTTGCAGAGTGAGGCAGAGATGGTTGTGGATATGTATATAGATTGGGTTGGAGATGGGCTGTAATGAGGTTCCCTCTAGAAAAGAGACCAGGTAAGGCAGGTAACTGCATTGGAGGACTGAATCCATGAGATTCTGGGGGTACTTGAGTTTGAAGATTAGTGTGGGGCCATCTTTAGGAATAGATTTTGGATTTGAGATATGGTTGAGTGTAAACAGAAGGAAAGAAGGAAGGGAGGGAGGAAGGAAAATGGATGGATGGATGGATGGATGGATGGATGGATGGATGGATGGATGGAAGGGAGGATGGGTGGGTGGATAGATGGTTGGAAGGAAGGGCAGGTGGATGGATGGATGAGTGAATGGTTGGATGGATGGATGGATGGATGGATGGATGGATGGATGGATGGAAAGATGAGTAGATGGATGGATAGATGGGTGGTTGGATGGATGGAAGGGTGAGTGGAGGAAAGATGGTTGGATGGATGGATGGATGGAAGGAAGGAAGCAAGGAGGGATGAATGCATGGATGTTAGGTATTAAATAATTGAATAAATTATGGATTGCTGACTGGCTGGTGGAAGGGATGTTGAGTGGAAACACTGCTGTATAGACTGTTGGATGGATGACTGGTATGGTGGATGAATAGATTTATCAATCAAGTGATGAAGTAAACTGCGGGACTTTAGAACAAGGTCTGAGTTAGAGATGGGATCTAAATTAGTATGAGACTAAGATTAGAATTAAGTATGGGATTTGGGTTCTCACTGGAGATCTGGGTGGTCAGTTTAGAGGAGATAAGAAATGTAAGGAGTGGATGTGAGTATTAGGGATAGGAGAAAGTTTGACGGAAGCTAGAAGAGCTTCCAGTTAGGTTAGGGGTCCCTAGGTGAGGAGACTAGCTGAGAGTTGGTCTACAGGAGTACAGATGTGGGTGCAAGCTGTGGTTGAGGATGATCTGGAGAAGGTGTTGGGGGGACACTAGAGGTAGCCATTGGTCTAGGGTTCTGGGCTCTTGAACCCCAAGAAGCAAAGTAAAGAAGGAACCAAGGCACCTTGACCTTCAGCCTCTCTGCTTGACCCCAGGGCCTCCCAGAGCTGCTGGTGAAGCGGGTGATGGCCCAGCTGGCCGGAGCCCTGGACTTCCTCCACGGCCGAGGGCTGGTCCACGCAGACGTCAAGCCAGACAACGTGCTGGTCTTTGACCCTGTCTGCAGCCGTGTGGCCCTCGGTGACCTGGGTCTGACCCGGCCCGAGGGCAGTCCAACCCCTGCCCCCCCGGGGCCACTGCCCTCTGCTCCACCGGAGCTCTGCCTCCTGCTGCCACCTGATACGCTGCCCCTGCGACCAGCAGTGGACTCCTGGGGCCTGGGGGTGCTTCTCTTCTGTGCTGCCACGGCCTGCTTCCCTTGGGAAGTGGCACTGGCCCCTGACCCCGAGTTCGAGGCCTTTGCTGGCTGGATGACCACCAGGCCCCAGCCACCTCAACCACCACCCCCTTGGGACCAGTTTGCGCCCCCAGCTCTGGCATTGCTCCAGGGGCTTCTGGATCTGGATCCTGAGACTAGGAGCCCCCCACTGGCTGTCCTGGACTTCCTGGGGGACGACTGGGGGTTGGAGAGGAACAAAGAGGGACCTGGGGGCTTGGGGAGTATGTCCAGTGAGGATGGGGAGGAGGAGGAGGAGGGGGCAGCAAGCCTGGAAGAGTGGACAGAGGAGGAGGAGGAGGAGGAGGATGACAAAGGTGGCAGGAGGATGGGGACAGATGGGGGAGCTCCCTGACCAGGTGACTGAGACAGGTGGCCAGAGCCTGGTCCAAAGGCCCCTCCCCCAGCCCCCACGGCCACCTGGATGGAGAGACAGCTGTGCCCAAGAGGACAGAAATGGAACACATTGCATCTCTCCCTACTGAAGGCTGGACTGGGATGCACAATTCCCCTCCCAACTGAGGACCCAGGAGTTCAGGCCCCCAGCCCCTCCTCCACCAGACCCAGGACTCCAGACCCCCAGCCCCTCCTCCCTCAGACCCAGGAGTCCAGGCCCCCAGCCCCTCAGACAGAAGAGTCCAGAACCCTAGCCCCTCCTCCCTCAGACCCAGGGGTCCAGGCCCCCAGCCCCTCCTCCCTCAGACAGAGGAGTCCAGACCCCCAGCCCCTCCTCCCTCAGACCCAGGAGTCCAGACCCCCAGCCCCTCCTCCTTCAGACCCAGGGGTCCAGGCCCCCAGCCCCTCCTCCCACAGACCCAGGGGTCCTAGCGCCCTCCTCTCCCAAGGACCCTTCCTCTTCCTTCTGTTCTGAATGTGTCTTTTTGAGGGAAGGTGCTGTTTCCCCTACAGATGCATCTCCACACTGCGGGGACATGTTGAATGCTTATCATGGAGTTCTGATGGGTCACTCCTCTCCTCTAAGACCTTGGGTGACTCCCACTGTCCATGGCACCAAATCTGGTCTTTCAGGATCCAACACCGTGGACACCTCGCCCTCCACCTCTCCCAGTTCCCTGGGCTCTGGGTGACTTTAGGGGAGTCACTCATCCTTTCTGGACCTAAATTTACACACAAACACATGCACACAGGCACATGGACTCTCCTGCCTGCAGACGTTTGCACATCCTATGTCCTCCCCTGAGAAAGCCTCCCTTACAGCTCTGTGCCTCCAGAAAGTGCCCCCACCCAGTACCCTCTCCCCTCATGTTAGGGGCACGTATCCGAGTGATCTGTGTCTCCATCTTTTTCGGTCTCCCCTCAGGCTGTCCAGGGTGGACTTGGTCTTTTTTATTTCTACATCCTTTCAGACTTTGCTCCCACACGGTGGGCGCCCTGTGCCTGCTCCCTGAGAGCACGGAGCACGTGGTGGGTGATTGTCCTAGCTCCATGGGCCCCTCAAACCTGTCTGTGCTATGGGCCTCGGCTGCTGTGGGTGGATCCCGTACCGCCCTATGCCACCGCCATCACAGCACGTGTGCCCTGGCTTGTGAGGCCGCCTGCCTGCAGGGCAGGGGCTGCGTGGATCCCACACAGGGTCAGAAAGGGGACTGTGCTTCCTCCACAGAGATCTGCCCTGCATGCTTTCCAGAGGTAAAAAAGAGAGTCCACTAAGTGCAACCTGGTCTCCCGGGTTGGACACTGGGACAGAAAACGGCTGTTGCTGGGAGCACTGGTGAATCAGAAGAGTCCAGTGTTGGATGGTTAATTTCTTAGTTTGGACAAATGTCCCACTGGCTGCGTGAGACAGTAACTGTGGGGAGCTGGGTGAGGGGGAAGCGGGAGCTCTCAGCACGACCCTTTGCAGCCATTCTATAAACCTCAAATTATTCTGAAATAAAAAGTTTGTTTAAAAAGAGTTAAGTGAATTCACATCGGTCATCTCCCTATAAACCTGAGGGGTAAGTGTGGCCCTCCGGGCCCCCAGCCCCCCTCACTCAGCCCCAGGGGTCCCTGCCTAGCACCCTCCACTTGAAGTCTGCAGACCCGGAACTTGGGCCTCCCCTCCCCTCCCCTCTTCCCTCAAGCCCCTCTTCCCAGTTGCTCCACCACCTGCTTCCCCTCCGCCCCAAGTCTGAGATCATCTCTCACTGCATCATTCTGGAATCTCATTGTCTCATCCTTTCCCCAAAACAGGACCCCAGTGTCTCATCCCCTGGACATCCCTTGCGGAACACTTGCGTCTGACCTGTCAATGGGGCATTGATGGGGCAGCTGGGTGGGGTCAATGCAGGGGCCAGCTAGAAAATGATTTCATCCTGTACAGGGTGTCTGGACTCCCGGGTCTGAGGGAGGAGGGGCCTGGGGGTCCGGGCTTCTGGGTCTGAGGGAGGAGGGGCCTGGGGGTCTGGGCTTCTGAGTCTGAGGGAGGAGGGGCTGGGGGCCTGGACTCCTGGGTCTGAGGGAGGAGGGGCTTGGGGGTTCGGGCTTCTGGGTCCGAGGGAGGGGGCTGGGGGTCTGGGCTTCTGAGTCTGAGGGAGGAGGGGCTGGGGGTCTGGGCTTCTGGGTCTGAGGGAGGAGGGGCTGGGGGTCCGGAGTCCCGGGTCTGAGGGAGGAGGGGCTGGGGGTCCCGGCTTCTGGGTCTGAGGGAGGGGGCTTGCGTCCAGACTCCTGGGTCTGAGGAATGAGGGCCCGGGGGCCTGGACTTCTGGGTCTAAGGGAGGAGGGACTGAGCTCCTGGGACTGAGACATTTGTCTGTCCACAGCCAGTTCCGGGAGTCAACACACGATGTCGCTCTGCCCCGAGTGGGGTAGAAGGGGCGGGGCCAAGGGCGGGGCTTGCGACCCCTAGGTGGGGGCGGGGTCTTGCTCCTGGGCAGGCCTCTGCTGGCATGGGCTCTAAGTGCCGGGCACTGACCACAGCGGGCAGTGAAGGGTCAGGCAAGCCTTGGAGAAGGTGAGGTCTGGAGGTCGAAGCCCGGGTCAGGAGGAGACAAGGGTTAAACGGCCGGAGGTGGGCAGCACCTGAGAGTGAAGCCGGGCAGGTGGTCAGAGTCCTCGGTCCCTAAGGGGAGCAGGGGCTGGACCTTGAGGCTGTAGAGTGGTTGAGTGTTAGGGACACAGATTCTGGAGGTCCCAAGATGTGTGAGTTGTTTAAGGCTGCAGGAGAGGGGTGGGCTGGGGGCCTGGACTCCTGGGTCTGAGGGAGGAGGGGCTGGGGGCCTGGACCCCTGGGTCTGAGGGATGAGGGGCTGGGGGTCCGGACTCCTGGGTCTGAGGGAGGAGGGGCTGGGGGTCCGGACTCCTGGGTCTGAGGGAGGAGGGGCTGGGGGTCCGGACTCCTGGGTCTGAGGGAGGAGGGGCTGGAGGTCCGGACTCCTGGGTCTGAGGGAGGAGGGGCTGGGGGCCTGGACTTGCAGGTCTGAGGGAGGAGGGCGCCAAGTCTGTAAGAGTTGGACTCCAGGCCTCTCAAGGGCTTGTGACTGCTCCCAAGGGCTTGGCCCCATCCTGGACCCAGGCGTCCCCTCAGGCCTGGTGTGTGCAGCCCCGCCCTCTCCAGCCTCTGGGGGCAGAGAACACCTGTTTGCTCTGAGGAGACAGAGGCTACTCACCCACCCCCAGGGCCCAAGTCTGTTTGCTTTGGAAACAAGTTGGGGGGTGTCTCAAGTTATCTGGTTCATCTTTCACCCTTGGGCCATCGGTTGGCCGAGGGATGTGGGGGCAGGGGCAAGGGACATCTGTGACTTCACCCTAACCAGCGACTGACTAGTCTCTTCGCTCCTCAGATGCCTCTAATGAAGAGGGAAACTGAGTCACAATGGCAAGTGCCACTGAGCCCCCAGCCCCTCCTCCCTCAGACCTGGGAGTCCAATCCCCCAGCCCCTCCTCCCATGGGCCCTGGTCTGGTGGGCCCTGGGCCCTGGGTCACCCTCTCCCCTCTGTCCTTGCAGAGATGCCCGGCAAACAGTCGGTTGAGGAACAGGTGGTGGTGGGGACTGCGGAGAACGGAGCTGAGGAGGACCTGGGGGGCCTCACGATGGAGGAGCTCCGGCAGGGCCAGGAGGCGGCCCTGGGGCTGGAGGACATGATGACGCTGAGCACCCAGACCCTGGTCCGAGCTGAGGTGGACGAGCTCTACCAGCAAGTGCGACCCCTGGGCCAGGGCCGCTTCGGCCGGGTCCTGCTGGTCACCCACCGTCAGAAAGGTACCCGGGCCTAGGGACAGAGGCAGGGGTGCAGGGGCTGGTGGCATGGGCCCAGGAGGAAGCTTGTCAAGGCTGGGGGGTCTGCTGCAAACCTGAATCAAGTCGTGCCTCTGCCCCATCTGGCTGTGTGTTCTTGGGAAATCCCCTACCCTCTCTGATCCTACTTTGAAAATGTGGGTGACAATTCCTTCTCTGAAAGCACTGTGATTCTCTGAGTGTATGTCAATGGCTCTGGTTGCTGGGGATGACGGGGAGCAAGACAGAGTCCCCCCCTCGTGGCCCTCACGTGTGGCGGTTTAGTGGTCACCATGGGGGTGATTCAGGGCCATGCTGTCTGCCAGGCCCTTAGCAAGGCCAGTGCACAGTGGGTGTGCAGGACATGCTCCCCCAGCCCCAGTCTGGTACCCTCTGTCAAGCATGCACACACCCTCCGGCCTTCCCACAAAGTGAGGATACTGCAGATGGAACTCAGAGTCCACATCAGTTCAGAACACTCCTTCCAAGGCCGCCTGGGGGCTCAGCCCTGGCCTGGGGGATGCTGGGGACCCAGAGATGACTCTGAGTCAGCCCTGCCTTCAAGGAGGAGCTCCCAGCCTGAATGTGGAGAAAGAGTGTGTTAATTCGCTATGGCTGCCGTGACAAAGCCCACAGATCGGGTAGCTCAAACAACAGAAATGTATTCCCTCACAGTCCTGGAGGCTGGAAGTCCGAGATCAAGGTGTCCGCAGGGCTGGTTTCTCCTGAGGCCTCTCTCCTTGGCGTGTAGGTGGCTGCCTTCTCCCTGTGTCCTTCCAGGGTCTTCCCCATGCACATGTCTACGTCCAGATTTCCTCTTTTTATAAGGACACCAGTCATATTGGACTAAGGACCTCGTTTTTTTTTTGTTGTTTTTTTTTTTTAAAGATTTTATTTATTTATTTTCCCCCCAAAGCCCCAGTAGATAGTTGTGTGTCATAGCTGCACATCCTTCTAGTTGCTGTGTGTGGGACGCGGCCTCAGCATGGCCGGACAAGCAGCGCATCGGTGCGCGCCCGGGATCCGAACCCGGGTCGCCAGCAGTGGAGCGCGCGCACTTAACCGCCAAGCCACGGGGCCGGCCCAGGACCTCGTTTTACCTCTTTCAAGACCCTGTCTCCTTGGGCCGGCCCCGTGGCTTAGCGGTTAAGTGCACACGCTCCGCTGCTGGCGGCCCGGGTTCGGATCCCGAGTGTGCACCTACGCACCGCTTCTCTGGCCGTGCTGAGGCCGCGTCCCACATACAGCAACTAGAAGGATGTGCAGCTATGACACACAACTATCTACTGGGGCTTTGGGGGGAAAATAAATAAATAAATAAAATCTTTAAAAAAAAAAAAAAAAAAAGACCCTGTCTCCAAATACAGGCTTATTCTGTGACAGTGGTGGGGAGGACTTCAGCATATGAATTTGGGGAGACACAGTCCAGCCCAGGACAGATGAGAGGTGCAAAAGAGATCCAGGCCCGGGTCATCACAGAACTCGGAGGCAGAGCGATACTGGGGAGCAGAGGCATTGTCCAGGGGGCCACGTCCACTTGTGCTTCACTCAGCATGCATCTTGGGGCCTCCTGGACGCCCACCTCAGGGCTGGGCGGTGCTGGGGGCCTAAAGCTGTAGCTGAGCTCCAGAGGCTCATGGCACGGTGGGGAGCACAGAGGGACAGTGATCATCAAAGCAGAGGTGGCATGGGGGCTGGCCCCATGGTCTGGTGGTTAGGTTAAACGCATTCCGCTTTGGCGGCCCAAGTTTGTGGGGTCGGTTCCTGGGCACAGACCGACACCGCTCATCAGCCATGCTGTGGCGGCATCCCACACATAAAGTGGAGGAAGATTGGCACAGATGTTAGCCCAGGGCCAATCTTCCTCAGCAAAAAAAAAACAAAAACCAAAACCAAAACAAAAACAGGTGGCATGTGACCTGATGGCCAGAATCCAGGGCATTGTAGACGCTTAGAAGCCCTGCTGCATCCCACTGGGGTGCAAGGGGAATGGTCAGCATTTCAGGGAAGGAGGTGACCTCCGTCTGTCACACACGGCCTCCTGATGGGCGAGGGTGGGCCCTGGCCGCCGGTGACTAAAAAAATTGAAGAAACCAGAGTTCCTGCCTTCAGGGGGCTTCATTGCCACGTGTGACAAAATTCGTAACAATTCCTTAATTGGATCTAATACCCAGTGCAGGGCATCTTTTCCCCAGTTGCCTGGAACATGGCTTTTTGGCCTGGGTTTGCTGGAACAACAGGCCAAACTGGGTCACTGGAGGTTCTGAGTTCAGTTTTCATGGTATCCCCTCACTGGCTCCAAGACAGCAGCTTGTAAGGGAGCAGAGTAGAAACTCACCAAATGCTAGTGTTATTATTAATAATTATTATTACCCCCGGTGGTGTTTTGGTGGCCCTGCTGTTTTCAGGGTGGGCTTGTAGGGAGGCAGGAATGGGAGGAGGCGGAGGTGGCATATGGAAGATTCTGGGTTGAGGGGCCACAAGGGCGACCCGTGGCCCTCGCACTCCTCCCACACCCGCCCCTGCTGCCCCCAGGCACGCGCATGGCGCTGAAGCAGCTCCCAAAGGCCTCTACTTCCCTCCGGGGCTTCCTGTATGAGTTCTGCGTGGGGCTCTCGCTGGGCAGGCATCCGGCCATCGTAGCAGCCTATGGCATTGGCATCGAGTCAGCCAACTCCTACAGCTTCCTGACGGAGCCCGTCCTGCACGGGGACCTCATCGCCTTCATCCAGCCCAAGGTGAGCAGGCGGGTCACGAGCGGGCCTCCGAGAGCCTCACGCGGTCTCCCAGAGACGCCCTTGAGCAGCCTGGGCCTCAGGAATCACATCCGCTGCACTGGGCCCCACTGGGACTCACTGGGCACATAGGTCCCACAGAATTGTTAGTCCTCTCTGGGGTTCGCGGACACCAAACTACACCCTACAAGATTCACCAGCCCTCATGGGGTGACACCAGGCCCCATGGGGCTCGCAGGCCTCATCG